>NC_052619.1:26838051-27177991 GCF_016545825.1 Eucalyptus grandis
GAGTTGCGGGTTTTCTTTCTTTTCTTTTTTTTTAATTGTTTTCTTTTTTTTTTTAGGACTGCTTGATAAATTTACTGCTTTTCCTTGATTGCTTACTTAATGTCTTGTAATTTCAATTTCGTTGGCTGTTTTTTTTTTTTAGAAATAGAATAACATGAAAATGATCAACCACGCATGACCACTTAGTCTAGGAATTGACGTTCTTGAAAATATAAAAAGAAATGCATGGACATGTTAGGAAAAACACGACATACTGTTTAGGTACCGAAAGGACGCTAATAGCAATATTAGCGTAACCCGAGTCCCCGAACCTAGATATCTGGTTACATAGGAATCGAGGGAACACTCCCGACCCTCGATTGGGTTTCTAGTTGACCCCCAAAATAAGGCTAGTGGCGACTCCTGTCTATTTTTAGGTTGTTAAATACCTAGACCGTATAAATAAATCCACTGTCACGCGGGGTATGAGCTTGGGAGAGCTCGTGATCTCGTGAGGAAACTCTCGTGATCAAAGTACCCCTAAACCCGACCTTTCCCATCCTTGGATACCATTTCGAGGGGCGGCAAGATCGGGTCGCGACACTCTTCAACATATCCCTCCATCCATGGGCCATAATCTTGTGGGCCAAGCTTTTAGGCCCAACATGAGCGGACCAGCCAACTTAGGCCTATCACAATAATTAATAAAACTATCATCTCCCACTCGCACATGGTGGGCCGAGCAGGATCCTCTTTACCTCTCTTCAACATTCATACCGATGAATAATTCGTGCAACCAGCATACTTTGAGAGCTCATTGCCATACATCTGTTAGGAATATATAGCAGCTCATAATGGGCATCACACTCTAAATATATTTAGTATATAGTACCATAGATCGATTGATCACATTTATATCTCTCTTGATCTCTTTAAATAATGACATATATATATATATATATATATATGTATGTATGTATGTATTAACAATTATGATTATCTCAAAGACAGTCATAATTGGTCGACTAGTGAATACAAAAACGACAATGTGGTTCTCTAAATTCGATCTTCCTCTTTCCTTCAAACTCTCAATCTCGGTTCAGTTTGATTTTCTAGAAATGTACCATTAGATCGAATCAACTCATGACCATTGGTAACATCCTAAGATAGCAAACACTAAATAGAAATCTTGAAAATAAGTAAGAGTCATGAGAGCACTCAAATTGAGGAACTCTTTTCCTCAAGAGTCTCACACGGCATAAAAGTTGAGATTAAACTTTTGTCACTCTTATTGGTCGTCTCATGCATACGTAGTATAAAATACGTATTACGATATTAAATCATTTCCCATGGAACGTATGTCTACACCTTCAATACCATACAGATGATAGTTCAGACATACCCAATGTCTAACTTAAGTTCACGTATCTACTCATTCACATAATTTATCAGAACTCACATCTAGTATCTTAGACGGATAAAGTAAAATATGTGGGGTATTTTAATTTCGGATATTGTACATATCATGTCCTCATCTTAACACTTAGTTAAGAGGACATATATATTTTAAGCTTGAGATCTCGATTATCACCTAGATAATAAGCTTAAAAACCGTTTCATCTCTATTTATTACATAGTAAATAGATGAAATTACCCGTGTGAGTAGGCTAATCTTATATCTGTTCGACATACTTTCTCAACTTAATATAATGCACTGAGCATTAAGATGCATAAAGATCAAACAAAAATTCATAGACATTAATAATGAAAAACACAAGTTCATAAATGTGAATAACTCGGGAAATTACAATTCAAGACATCGACTCTACGCAATCCTAAAGATTTTACATGACCATAAAACACATCTCTAGGTATTGGCTTTGTCATAGAATCTGCTACCATTCTATGCATAGATATGTACTGTAAGTTCACATCCTTTCGTGCAACCATATCTTTGACAAAGTTATACTTGGTATCTATATGTTTGGTCTTGTCATGATATTTTGGATCTTTGGTGTACGCTATAGCTGCTTGGCTATCACAGTTAACCAATAATGCATTTGCAGCTTTTTCAATAACACCTAAATGATCCAAAAATCTTTTAAGCCAAACTCCTTCTTGTACCGCTACTGATAATGCCACGAACTCAGCTTCCATCGTGGATGACAAGGCTATACACGTTTGCTTTTTGCTCCATGATATGGCGTGATTGTTCAGTAAGAAAGCCAATCCATAGGTAGATTTTCTTTCATCTAAATCTCCTCCCCAATCAGCATCCGAATAGCCTTTAAGTCGCAGATCATTTCCTTGGTAATTCAGCTTGTAATCGCAGTTCCCTTCAGATATCTCAGTATTCTTTTAACGGCTTTCCAATGTGCTTGACCCGGATTGGATTGGTATCTACTCACCATTCCAACTGCAAAATATATGTCAGGTCTTGTACACATCATAGCGTACATCAAGCTCCCAATAGCACTAGCATAAGGAACATGTTTCATTTGTTCCTTCTCTTGTGGAGTTCTTGGATACAGTCTATGGCTCAATCCTTCATCTTTTGCAATAGGAGTGTCTATGGGTTTACAATCTTGCATACGAAATTGTTCAAGAACCTTATTTATATATGTTTCTTGTGAAAGAGATAACGATCTCTTCAAACGATCTCTTGAAATCTTAACTCCAAGAATGTATGTAGCCTCACCTATATCCTTCATCTCAAAGTTGGAAGACAACCAACTCTTGACAGTATTAACAAACTCCATATTACTTCTGGCAATTAGTAAATCATCAACATATAATGATACGATCACAAATTAATATTTGGATATTTTGATATATACACAATGATCCTCATCTATCATTGTAAAATCATATGCCATTATGGCATTATGAAAACGTATATACCATTGTCTTGATAACTGCTTAAGGCCATATATCGATCTCAAAAGTCAACATACCTTTTCTTCTTGGCCTTTCATTATGAAACCAGCAGGTTGTTCCATATATATTTCTTCCTTTAATTCTCCATTGAGGAAAGCAGTCTTTACATCCATTTGATGTAACTCAAGATCCATACTAGTCACTATTGTCAGAATAATGCGAATTGAGGTAAATCTAACTACATGAGAAAATGTTTCTTTATAATCAATTCATTTCTATTGATTATACCCCTTCGCCACAAGGTGAGTCTTATGCCTTTCTATCGAGCCATCAGGTTTACGCTTTATTTTGAGAACTCACTTGTTCCCAATAGCTTTGCGTCCTTTTGGAAGATCAACTAGTTTCCAAACTTGGTTTGACTTCATTGACTCAATCTCCTCTTCCATTGCATGAATCCATTTTTCCTTATTAGGGCAAGTTAGAGCCTCATTAATATTTCTTGGCTCATCCTCATCTTATGGAGCAATCATAGAAGTTTCCCCTTCAATGTCAAAACATCAACGGGGAATACTTTTGTGACTTGTTCGCCGTATGGGAAATTGTATACTTTGCACATCATTCTCCATCATGCTCCCACTCAGATTAGATAATGACGATATCATCTCATCATGTGGTTGTAATTGAGAGTGGGTTGAATTAAATTCATCACTTCTCATGTTACTCCCACTTGGACGAACTCCATTAATATCATTATCTTGATCTAAGGTTTCAAATAGGGAGTAATCTTCACCTATTTCGCCATTCTTAGAAAATTCGTTCTCTAAGAATGTGACATCCTATGATTCAAATTCAGTTATACTCCCACTTTCTTACTCACCTTTGAACACATATCCTTTCGAGTGTTCAGAGTATCTTATGAAAATAGTCTTCTTTCCTCTAGGACCCAATTTCCCAAACTTGTGAGAAGACTCATGAGTATAAGCAGCACAACCACATGGCTTAAGAAAACTTAAGTCCGATTTTCTAGCTGTCCATAACTCATATGGAGTGGAAATAACTGATTTGTAAGGCACTCGGTTAAGTATATAGGCAGCAGTTAACAACGCATCACTCAAAAAAGTGACAGGTAAGTTAGCATGCGCCATCATGGACCTAACCATTTCCAGTAGGGTTCTATTTCTTCTTTCCGCAACACCAATTGAGGAGTATATGGAATAGACAACTGTCTTTCTATTCCTTTTTCATCACATAATTTTCTGAACTCATCAGATAAATATTCTCGACCTCGATCGGATCTTAATACTTTTATTTTCTTGTCTAATTAATTTTCTATCAAGTTCATAAACCTTTTGAAACAACTTAATACTTTAGATTTATGAGAAATCAAATAGACATATTCGAATAGAGTATAATCATATATAAAAGTGATGAAATAAACAGTCACATGCCTTCCTCTCACATTCATTGGACCACAGACGTCAGAATAGATTAAATGCAGAGGAAATTCAACTATTTTACTTTTTCCAAATGGTTTCCTTGTCGTTTTCCCTACTAGGAAATGCTCACATATGGGCAAATCGACTTTTTTAATGTTGCCCAACAAGCCCTCTTTAGCTAGTTTATTCATACATTGTTGGCCAATATGACCAAGTCTAGCATGCCACACATTCACATCATTATCATATGAATTAGGAGACGTGAGAAGAGAATAACAAACATTTGGATTAACATAGTCAATATCTAATACAATGAAACCATCCAGAAAATAACCACAACCATATAAATTTGTATCCAAAAACAAATCAACACCTCTATTATGGAAGTTCATATTAAAACCTAACTTGACCAACACTAAAATAGACACTAAATTTCGACGAATCTCCGAAGCATACAATACATCATGTAGGAATAAAGTGCGTCCACCACGCATGTTCAGTTGGCAGATGTCAATTCCTTTTACTTTAGCTCTGGAGTTGTTTCCCACATAGATCAACTTAGTTCTAGTTGCTACTCGTCGGAATTCCACGAATGATTCTCTATCCTTCGCTACATGGTCTGTCGCTCCTGAATCCAGAGTCCACAAAGGATTAAATTCAATTAATAATACATAAATCAACACATAAGCAAAGTTCTGAAAAGTACAAGGGGTGTATACCTTCTTTGGCTCATGAGTTGCGAGCATAGTGACCCTTCTGTTCACAATTGTAATACTTCACCCTTGTAAGCTTCTTCATTCGATGAAGCTTTCCTCTTTCATGTTAGTTAAGCTTAGGTTTCTTCCCCGAATGACTGCTTCATTGCATTTCCCTTTATCAAACCAAGTTATGACGTTTGCACTTGGAGCTCGAAGCTCCATGTGAGCTAGAACAAGCATGATAGATTTAAGCTTCTTGCTTAGCCGCCAAGAGGCAGTCCTCTTCCAGCTCAAGATGACGCACTGCATCCTCAAAGGTTTTGATATTCTCATTATGGGTCAAGTGCACCTTCATATGCTCCCAACTCTGAGGCAAGGAACGAATCACTGCTTGTACTTGTTGTTCATCAGTCAGGACATGGCTAGAATCTTTCAGCCCATTAATCATGTTTGACATCTTTCTAAGATGTTGCTTCATGGTCTGACCATGAGGCTTCTTATAAGAGTCAAACCTAATAGTGAGCTACCTCAGTCTGGTCACCGAAGTATGACCAAATCTTGCTGCCAATGCTTCCCACATTTCTTTGGCATTCTCAAAACGCCTAAACTCTCGCATGACGTCATTTTCCATGCTACTCAACAACGTAATGCGAGCAAGAGAGTTCTTTCTTTTCCATGCAACGAATGCTTCCTTATCTCTCTTATGTTGTGCAGTGTTTCCTTTTTTAGGTTCTACCATGGTCAGGTTAAGAGTTTCTAGTGCCTCTTGCTCTTCCAACACGTATTGGATTTTCGTGTGCCATATTTCATAGTTATCGCCATTGAACTTCTCACCTTTGTTCAGCTTAGTGACTATGCTCTTTGTGACTGAAGCTATTGATATAAACATATCAGACATATATGCACGAATTATTAATGTCTATCATTTATGCATCCATTTTGCACAGACCCATCATATTAATGAACAATTTTAAGTAAAGTTTCAGAATCAAAAGGTCACTATATTTCCAATCATCTTCCAAAAATCCTAGCTTAAAACTATCATTAATATAATTGTCTTATGCAAAATAAATTCTATGAAATTACAAAAACTTCTATGAATTACCCACATCAATCAACAATAACAGAAATCAAATAATACTTGATATCAAATAATGATATAATAATAATGCTTTCACATAATACAACTAACATATTAGTTGCCACACCATCAATAACTAGGTAGATAACATTACATAAGATGTCCACAAAGCACACTAAATAAAGACCAGCCAAAAACATCTAGCACCAAGTCAATATACGAACTAGGAAATATCCTCTTTTGTTCAATTTCTTGATATTTTCCCTTGTAACAATCCAGTAATAATCATCTATAAAATCCATCACAATTTTCCTATATGAAGCGGCTTTATTGACATCCCATATGCGATTCAACACTTCTTGCCATTCTGGTAGAAGAGTGTCCATGAAAAATCACACTATCTCAGACTGTAGCATTGGACGACCATTCCATATGACCTTTTGAATTTTCCCGTTGATTTCAATAACGTGATCAATTAAGTCGCCACTCTTCCCATCGATGATCAATCGGCTCAGCTATCAACTTAGAAAGCCTTTCCTTTTGTTCATCGATAATTGCGCGAATAGGTGTGTACAACCTAAGGGGAGGTATTGTTCCTGCAACAAATGCAGAACAAATAAGGAATCACATATAATCCACATAGACTTAATTGGAAAAAGAAACACATTCTTTTCCTCCCTTTTTTTTTTGGGTAAACGGTCAAAGTCAACGGTCAACCGGGTCGGAGTCAAAGGGGCGGCGGGTTGGACCGGTCGGACCGGTCGGGCTAGTTGGGCCAGGTCGGACGGATCGACCCGGCACGTGCGACACGCGTGCAGTTGATGTCACGATGACATTAGTTGGCGCGTGCCTCACATGAGCCATCGATGGCCCCCGCATGTGTGTGCGTCTGCCCCACGCGTGCATGCGACACACGCGCCTACATCTTCGTATTGGCGTGTGCAACGCACGCGCCGATGACGCCGTTTCGCTTCGACTGCGCATGGGGGCGCGTCCGGCAACCTTTGGCGGTGTTCTGCCACTCGTCTTGCTCGTCTCGATGAGACCTTCGATCCTACGCCATCAGAAACTAATTTTGACTTACAGAAAATTAAAAAAAAAAAAAAAAACGGATGAACAGTGCTCGGGTGTCGGGATTTTTCCACCCTAATTGGTGTCGGCCGATTTTTCACGAAAATTCAATAAAAAATCATTCATAAACATGAAAGGGGTTGGGAAAACATGAAACTACGGCTATGATACCAATGAAGGGAATTTCTGATTCCTTGAAACCGGATTCGACACTAAATCGAACCCCTAAAACAAGTGTAGAAGACGAGCTCGGGAAAATCACATGTATCACCGATCCTAAGGCACATTACAGAATCGAACGTACCTTGTTAGCCACAGATTAAACACCGACACCGATATGAGGAAGAGAAACTGATCCCGTTCAATCTGATGACGTCAATTGGCCTTGAAGGGAAGAGAGTGTCATCTCTTTTGTCTTTGTTCTTTCTTTTGGAGGGAGAGAGGGAGGAGGAACGTACGTATTGCCAAAAGGTGCGTTCCTCCCTCTCTTTTCCCCTTAAATACGTCCTCTCCAAAGGACGTGTCCCTTTGGCAAAAGACGTCCCCCAAAAGTTACAACTCTTCAACGTATCCCTTCATCCATGGGCCTTAATCTTGTGGGCTAGGCTTTTAGGCCCAACATAGGCGGACGGGCCAACTTAGGCCTATCACAATAATTAATAAAACCATCACTCTTGATCTGATGCACCTCTGGCGTCCTCCGGAATTGGGTACCCTAAAATGTAATATCGACGCCAATCATAAGCCGGGTAGTGCAAAAGGTTCAATCGCTTGTATTTGTAGAGATCATAATGGAAGAATTATGGATATGTACTCCAGTCGAGTCCTGGCGCGATCCACTTTTAAAGTGGAGGTTTTAGCTCTTATCTATTCTCTTCAAAGATCTACTCGACAACAGCTCCATGAAGCTCATCCGGGAGGTGGAATCCGACTGTCTTACTCTTGTTGAAGCACCGCAAGGCAAGCGACCGTAGCCATGGGACCTCCGACCACTTTGGTCAAGGAAGCTATCGTTCTACAATCTAGGTTTTCTAACCTAACGCTGCAATACGCCACCGTTAAGCTAACCTAGTAGCCGATTGGGCTGTGAAGGCTCGTAACTTAGTCTTAGCCCATCACTCGTTTCGGTCCATAACTGGATCCTATTTCCGCCTTATGTTTTGCTTGATCTAGTTTATGCTGATGCCTTATCTTCAGGTTGTAAACTTTCCTTATATTGAATGCGGCATGTGTGTTTGACCAAAAAAAAAAAAAAAATAGAAACGGAGGTCCCCCACTCATGTTCATCGAAGTTTCTATTTCAATCTTGTGAGTTTGAACTAGGTAAATCATTTGATATCACTACCTTTTATCAATTGATTTTGTTGTTTTTGAATCAAGCCTTGTTGATTTTCGGTTTTGGCTTTATTCTATTTGAAGGCGATTTAAAGCTCCAAATTTGAAGTTGTTTTCGAGATAAGTGAAAACCCTACACGCTAAGTTGTGTCGATCCACTTAGCGCTTTTGACTTGGTTAGTTGTTATGTGTGAACTTAGTGTAAGTATGCGAAATAGGAATGTGAATGTGATGTGATGGTTTGATCTATTTTGTGGATTTCTTACATGGCTAGAATGTGTTTGATTGTTTTTTTTTAGGTGCCGCGTCATGTGATATGTGTAAATGATGAATTGAATTTGGAAGTGTTTGTAAATTTCAGATTTGACTATCGTTGATAACATTTGCTTATTAAGTCTGAATCCGAGTTGCTTCTATGTCTGATGCTTTTTGAATCTGATTTGCTCTTGAGTCAGATATACTCTCTAAGTTTGACTTGCTTTTTGAGTTGGAACCTCCCTAAGTCTGATTTGCCCATTGAGTATATTCACTCACCCGAATCTAAATATCATTTTCTTATGTTCAAATCCACCTTAACAGAACCATTTTCTTATGTTCAAATTTTCCCAATTAGAACCATTTCCTTATGAACAGGCGTTCCTATTAAGAATTACTTGTGTTTTAGACTTTCTATTCAAAATCATTTCCTTGTGTTTCAGACTTTCCCGTTCAGAATCAATTCTTGTGTTTCAAACTTTCTGTTCATAATCATTTCCTCATGTTACGGACTTTCCCATTCAGGATCATTTCTTGTGTTTTAGACTTTCTACTCAGAATCATTTCCTTATCTTTCAGACTTTCCCGTCCAGAATCACTTATTGTGTTTCAAACTTTCTGTTCACAATTATTTCCTTATGTCAGACTTTCCTGCTCAAAATCATTTCTTGTGTTTTAGATTTTCTGTTCAGAATCATTTCCTTATGTTTGAAACTTTCCTGTTCAGAATCACTTCCCTTATTTTAGTGCCTCACTTGCTTTGAGCTTTAGTACGAGTCGCCTAGAAGACTCCCAACTGGATTTGATATGTATGACCGCCTTTTCAGCCTTCCTAGTTTTCCCACAGCTTAGATGAATCCATCATGCACAGAAGAAGCTCGACTTCTAGCTTATCGTCTGCTTGATGTCCAATTTGATCTAATTCGATATGCCGGTAGTGGAGGCTGCCAGTGGAATTAATAAAATGATTCAGATGAAGAAGGGGAAAGTACTCTCTTGCAGAGGTGACTACATACAACGAGTTACGAAATAAAAGGATCAACAAAATAAGGATGGGAGAAGAAATTCCGATAATGCAAGGAATATGCAGCTAGTTTTATGTTCACATTTTGATGCTTAAAATGGTCATCCCAGCAAAAGACATTATTGGCTGAACAAAAAAAAAAAAAAAAGAATCTCCGTCAGTTCAGAAACTTAGTCATACAAATTTGAGCCATTAGAGTCATAATAATCCCAAAATCTTTCCCAATATATTCTGCAGAAAGCAATAAAGAAGACAAATATAAATGGATCAAAAAGGGGAAATAAAGAATTTTCTTTTTAAAAGATTTTCATGAAAATTCATAAACTTTCGTCAGATTAATTTATG
The DNA here is from genome assembly GCF_016545825.1 of Eucalyptus grandis. Taxonomy (NCBI): domain Eukaryota; kingdom Viridiplantae; phylum Streptophyta; class Magnoliopsida; order Myrtales; family Myrtaceae; genus Eucalyptus; species Eucalyptus grandis. The sequence goes on from NC_052619.1 coordinate 26,848,153, forward strand.
ATTTATGCCTAACTAATCTATAAAATCGTTATTTAAAAGTTAGTAAGATGGTTAGAAGTTGATTTATAAAATGTCTCATGTTTCTTATAACCTAATCTTCCCAATTTTACAGAATTTGTGTTCAAAATTTTAAAATAGATCAGGTATTCATATTTTCAAATTTGAAATAGCATATTAGGTTCACTTGGTGAGTACTTTACAATTATATTCCTAGTTGCCTCCTTTTGCGCATTAGATGAAGGAAAGTGAGGGTGTGCTGAGTTGTGGCTTTCATTATTACATTCTTGTTTTAAGCCTTAAAGAGTACGTTATTCACAAAGAAGTGAACTTATGGATACTGGAACAAAAAAAAAGAAAAGGAACTTTTAGATACTCTTAGATACTCTTTCCCCCAAAAATAGACAAGACTATCTTGATGCACTTTAAATTCCATCACCTCAAAAAGGCAAAGAATCCTCTCAAAAATCTTTGCTATTTCTACTGCTCAGTAATTGTCTCCCTGGTGCGTGATTCGCACCGTCTCTTTCTTCCTCTCAAGAATTCAATTGCCGACTACCCGCTGCGAGAGAGATGGCTGCAGAGATTGGAGGGAACAAGAAGGCATGTGTTATTGGAGGGACTGGTTTTGTGGCTTCTGTGCTGATCAAGCTTTTGCTTGAGAAGGGTTATGCTGTGAATACAACTGTTAGGGACCCAGGTTGGTCTCCCTTTTACCTTTTTCTTCTAAAAAACATGTAAAGATCAAGTATTTCCTCCATCTGCTTGGTCTGTCGGTACACGTGAATGCTCTGTTTTGATAGCATATTCCTTCATTGATTGCTGATTAGTTCCTTGCAGTTGGACCCCCATTTGTTTGAGAAAAAAGCCAATTTACCCTCCAAAAGAACGCAAAATTTCATTTCACTTCCAGTGCTCAAACTTTTGCCAATTCACCAGTAGATGAAACCAAGTTCTTCCATTTAGCTTAATCTGAACAGCAGGATTCAGGTCGTCAGTTTGCCATTACTATAGTGTATGTTTCACGTGATCAATGAGAACGGCTCACGAGAGTGGCACACGCAATAAAATTGGCCACGACATAGTTCTGACTTTTTAGATCGCATTTTAGTAATTTGGTAGTGCTCACAGACTACGGAAGTATTCTCATACTCCAGCAACATGGCATGGCTTGATTGTGTGGAAGCTGCAGAACTAATGGATAGGGCACTGAAGTTGGAACTGTTTGTTGATTTGCTATTTTACATTGGTGCAAATAATCAAAAGAGGGTATCCCATCTCAATGAGCTCCAGCAGTTGGGTGTCCTCAAGATTTTCAGGGCAGATCTCACCGATGAATCGAGCTTCGATGCTCCTATAGCCGGCTGTGTCTTTGTCTTCCATGTCGCGACCCCAGCCTCTAAAGACCCTGAGGTATGTAATGAGTGCATCACTTGGGAGCTTACTGTGACGACCCAGACCTGGGGCTGTACAGAAAGACGGACTAAGATCACATCGGCAGTACACGGGCGAGACTAAGTGCATGTCTCCTATCCCACATCACTTAGGGAAAGTCCTAGCCTAGTTTATAAGGTTGGGTTCCTCTAAACTATATACATGTGTTTTTTTGGGTAGTATGGGCTGTCCGAGAAGAACAAAACTGTGAGAACTTAGTGTTTAAAGCGGACAATATGTACAGTGGAGACCTGGGTCCTTACAGGTGATATCAAAGCTGACTCCCCCAGCGTCTTGGGCGGTACAGAGGGATACTACAGAGGGACCAACTAAGATCGCCTCGGTAGTACGCGGGCAAGATTAAGTACATGTCTCCTATTCCACATCGCTTAGGAGGGAATTTGGCTAAATAAGGACTTAGTGTTCAAAGCGAACAATATGTATATAGCGGAGACCGGTCCTTACATTTACAGTAATTTTCGATGATACATTTTACTGGGTTTTGAAACCGCTTCTGCTCTAATTTTACAGAATGACATAATCAAGCCAGCCATGCAGGGTGTCCTGAATGTTATCAGAGCTTGCGCCAGGGCGAAGGCAGTGAAACGACTCGTGTGGACTTCATCAACAGCTGCAGTTTCGATCAACAATCTTCAGGGGACGGGTTTGGTCATGGACGAGAAAAACTGGACTGACGTTGAGTTCCTGACCTCTGTGAAGCCGCCTGACTGGGCAAAATCAGTTGGCCATGGGGTGTTCGATTTGACTTTTGAGCTGGTAAAGAAGTCAATACGAAAATGATGGGTTTTCCAATTTCACTATTTTAAGGGGTACCCCGCTTCCAAGATGCTGGCGGAGAAAGCAGCGTGGAGATTTGCGGAGGAAAACGATGTGGACCTTATAACTGTCATCCCAACCCTCCTGGCTGGCCGTTCTCTCACGCAGGATGTCCCCAGCAGCGTCTGTCTTGCAATGTCGCTGATAACAGGTCGACAACCGTCCACAGTACTATAAGTTCATTAACTTGAGAGACCGGACACAACTGATCCTGAGCGGGAACAAAACTAATCACAGAAATGCACAAGAGAAACGTGCTTGTCCTAATGCCTCTGATATTTCTTTTTGCAGGAAACTTGTTCTGGATAAATGGCCTGAAAGACATGCAAATGCTGTCGGGTTCTATTTTTATCACGCATGTTGAGGACGCCTGCTGCGCTCACATTTTTGTGGCCGAAAATGAATCTGCTTCTGGACGATACATCTGCTGCGCTGCCAACACCTGTCTTCCAGAACTCGCAAAGTTCCTGAACAAAATACCCCGGTACAAAGTCCCAACAGAGTAAGTCACTACCAACTTTCTGGTACATTTGTATGCGCAGGTTATTCAAAAGACCAATCTCGTTGTCATTATAATTGTGAGCCGATTTCCTTACGCAGTTTTGGGGATTCCCGTCCAAGGGCAAGTTGATTCTCTCTTCGGAGAAACTAATCAATGAGGGCTTCACTTACAAGTACCGCATTGACAGTATCTATGACCAATCTGTCGAATACTTCAAGGAAAAGGGACTGCTGCAGGTGTAGTAATTTCTGTCGGCATTGCGGTTCTGCAGAAATCAAAGCAATGCTTGACCAGGAAGATGTGAAAGAAAAACAGGTCCTTGAGATCCATCGATCAGCCTGTTCTAATTGAATGACGCATGGATGTGAATAGAAAAGTGTAGCTCTTGCATCTTTCCTAAACCATGAACCGTGTGAGATAAGTGATCTTAAGACGCGAGTTTCTCTATTCTCTGGAATGAGATGTGGGCAAACCGTTTAGAACACAATTTGATTTTTTATTTTTGGAATAGATTTCATTCCAAAAATAGACTTGAAGAAGAAATCAGAAGCCAAATAAAATAGAAATTAAGAAATTGATTTCTGTTAAGAAATCAATTTCTATTCCATAAATTTTGTTAGGCATTCCCAAATATTTGCTTTAGTAGCTGAGAACCTAATCTAATGGACCTGTTGGTTTTGTCAGAGAAGTTGATTTACCTTTACTACATCTATCAGCTTAGTTTCACTTAATCTTTTGTAGTAACAATGACACTATAAGCTAAGAAAGACAATAACCTCTTAAAATCAAAGACAAGGCAGTGCAAATAAAACTATTTTGAATGAGAGGAGAGAATATGACATGTCAAATTATAGAATATTCCCTTTAAAAAAAAATTCTATCGGGTTGTGTATAATTTTATGTGTGATAATATTAATGAATACAATCATTGCAATTACTCAGGGTACCTTTGCCACACGGTTTAGGATTTAAGGTTTATCGAAACAAACAGGCCCAACAAATTCGAAGCTAACTCCTAATCCCTTGGTTATTTCACAAAAGCGATGTGCAGGCATCTCGCAAGTCGATGAATAGGCAGCTCCTAGTCCTAAATTTTATAAGCTGTGCTTGCATATACATAAAGGCACAAAAAGCTATCAAGTAAAAATCCAACTCTACCTACTCCGTAGGCCCTTCCTCTCTGTGCATTCCTGCTAGATTCATAAAATTGACTGCAAGCCGCAAAAATGGCACTCTAAGATCTTCATAAATAGAATCTAAAACACATTAACTTAGAAAAAAGAAACAGAGAGAGAGAGCGCTCATTCCCTCTGACCAGGCGCTCGTTGCGCTCTTCGTAGGGTCTCCTCTGTTGACCGATGGCCGTGTCCTTTGGCGTTTCAATATGTGCAGAGCGTGGAAGCCACCGGAGTTCAAAAGCAGGAGCTGATGGCAGAAGTCGTGGGAGACCCAGCGTTGCCGAGGCTGCTGGGATCAGTGCAGGAGGCCTCGCTGGTCGTTAGAAAGTCACTATGATACTGGGAATACCGCCGCCGCATCGGTGGCGCTCGTGATGGTCTGCATTCGCGTTGCATGGAAGTAACGCCGCGGACAGCAATCAGCAAACGTCTGGAGAACGGAGTCCCCGTCAGGAATGGGCCAGCGATGGTTGTTGCTCCCTCCGTTCTCTTCAGTGTATATTGCATACATCCTGCAGTTTCTTGTTCTTTCAAGCTCTTCTTTTGTTCAAAATTCTCCTTTTACCTCCACTGCTTCAGGACTGGTTCTTCCAGGTTTCAAAACTCTTCACTCGCTTTGGCCGTATCCTGATCTTGCAAATTCAGTTTTCTTGGAATCAAATCAGATCTTGATCACCACTTTCCTCTCTTAATACCTTCATTCCACATTTCAAATCCAATTTTGAAAGTCGCGCTTATCGTGAAATTTTCTTTGAAAAGTATATCAGAATCCTAACAATATCTGTTTTGCCCTTGCAACATGGGCGATGCAAACGAGTTCGTCCTAAATGCTATTAGTACCTAAATATAATGGGATGTAATATATGTTTAGGGGTCAAGTCCATTCCTAATTTTATGGAAAAGTCAAAATTTAGATATTAACAAGAAGGAAACTATCTGATCTTATCATCCGAGTTGAATGCCAAAAAAGAAATTATTGGAGAAACCTACGACGAACAGTGAGAAACACAATAGAATTTGCATAATTCGATCAAAGTGTCGACACCCATTTTACGAGGTGCACAAGACGCCAAGAAATCCCCTACAAATTCGAAGAATTCAAAGTTTACAATCACCTAATCAATCGGGTACTTTCCAGCCTCCAATTACACCCAAAACAGATCAACAGTTATTATCTCACAATAACTCAATAACTCGCTCGAGAAAACTTACAAAAATAAAAACTCAACGCCCTCCTTATTTGCCTTGTTTATGTCCAACGAATAAAATTCCATGTATACCGTGCCTGCTGGTCCTAAAGATTTTGGCCGTCTAAACTCTATGCAGTTAACGGTTGTAATTCATAAAGAGTAATTTCCTTTGCTTGGCTTGTTGCTAAGCTTTCTTCCATTTTCCCTCCAAAGTCCAAAGGGCTTTTATATCTCTTAGCAAAAGCAAGAACAAGGTAGTTATTTAGTCTAGTTCAGTTGTCTCTGCCATTTGATTGTAACAGGTACTGTGCATTGTTCTCATTCACATAAACAAGCGGCCCTCTTACGCAACTCAACTGGACAGGACAATACAAGTCCACAACTTCATGTGACAAGTAGAATCTTCCCGACATGCTTGCTGCTTTCCATGAGCCGGTGGCCCTCCGCCGCTTCAGCTAGAGGAAGATACTTGTAAACCACAGGCTTCACTTTGCCTTGCTCGATGGCTGGCCACACTTTCTTCTCTACCTCATCTACGATCGCATCTTTATTCTCTGGGCTTCTGGTACGCAAGCCCGCCGCTGCATATACAAACACATAAGTTTACAATGAATTTGCAAAAAGAATATTGCCAATATCACCGTTTGACCTGCTCAAATCACATGCATGAAGTGCCCAAGTTCCATAAGGTAATGACTTCTATGGCGCTAACTGTATCAGAAGAATCCTCAACCAATCCAAATATCCAATTGCCAACCACATCAAGCTCAAGAACCAACAAAATGCATTGAGCGAACCTTGCACAGTGAGGCGTCTGGCCAGAATACTTCTCAGATCCACTTGTGTCACTGCTCCACTCTGAGTGCCGATGATGAATAGCCTCCCATCCAAATTCAAGCTATCCAGGTTTCTCTGGAAGTAGGATGCACCAACGCAGTCCAGAATCACATCGACACCTGCCAAAATGAATTTTTGGAAATAAATTCCTTTCGCAGACCAACATAGCGTTGCACGGTTCATCTATAACTTCATGGTTTATGTGAAATCTCACTTATATGCCTCAACAATCAGAACGACTGGATCTGTGTTTAAAAGAATGATTTCTATGTCAAGACATGGCTTTGCCAAGTTAAAATCACCTCATAATGCTTGGACACAACATCAGTCAACTTCTTGTGATTCAGGGCGAAAAGGATTAACTTAACTACACATCTACAGACCTTCCCCTCTAATCAACCAAAGTAATAAGATGCAGATAACACCGTGAAAAGGCATTTTATTGCCTCTGTAACAGAGTGAGAATGTCACACAAAAGCCAACATGAATAATAAGTTGCAGGAAATGCAGAAAGCAAGTGTAGCAAGATTATGTGAAAAAAGGTTTAGTAATTGCTCCCTCCTGTTTCTAAAATAATATACCAATCATCTTCCATATGAATAAAGAACACTTAACTCCCAATCAAGTCATTATGTCTGATGACTTTGATCGATATCAAGAACAAAAAATATGCATGATGCACCTTTTCCTGCAGTTTCTTCTTTCACTCGTGCAACAAAGTCCTCTGTTTTGTAGTTGATGCAAACATCTGCACCCAGATCCTTGCAAGCAGCTAACTTTTCTTCACTTCCTGTGAATCGAAGATGCGACAAAAGTTATAGTTTTGAAAGGGCCAAGTTTGCAGAAGCTTCAATTAGTTTGAAGATACCTGCTGTTACAAATACCCTAGCACCATAGTATTTTGCTATCTGAATAGCAAATGTGCCGATTCCACTAGAGCCACCATGTATCTGTAATTTTCATTAGCATGCTAATGAATGAAAACAATGGTAGAAGAAATTGGGATGATAATAGCCAAATGAAACTAAGCAAATGGAGACGTTACTTTCCATCCCATGAGAAATTTGCTTGTTCTCATTAAAAGAATTCTACTTGTACTTAAGATTCTACGCTTAGCCTTCCCAAGCATCACTATCAAATGCCCTTTGGATGCCGAAGTGAAGGGCTGCTGAAGTGTTGCCCATACTTATGTATTTCAATATTGATCCATCTTAGAAAATTGTCAAGAGAAAAGAGGGCAACTGAAAAAGTGAAAAAACTCAGGTACTAAAGCTAATTGCTTCCCAAGGCTAAGCAGCAAAATGAAACACCTTCACTAAACATTAGTTATCACATGACCACATAAGACGTCCACAGTCATAGCCTCAAGCCATTACCAAGAATGTTTCCCCTGCAGAGAGGTGACTCATCATGAAGACAGTGGACCAAACAGTGCAAGCCACTTCTGGGAAACTCGCAGCATCCTTAAGCGAAATTCCAGCAGGAACAGGAAGAACTTGCCCTGCTGGAACTGCTACTTTCTCTGCATAACCTCCTCCAGCAAGCAGAGCACAAACCTGCACATCACCAAATTATCGCATTGCCACTTTCTTGTAATCGTGTTAATATTACCTTTGACATCTCAAAAGCCAGCAGTCCTCAAACAACTAAAACAATATAAAATCATCACGCTTCAAGCTTATAAAAGTTCCTACATAAAACAGCCTCAAGGAATATTGATTTCCTCAGTAACCACCCATATTCTGGGTAGATATTAAGAACATTTGCTAAATTCTAGGATCCAAAATATATACAAATACAGTTCCCAGCTGCAGTTTCTTGCTGATATTGCAATTAACATCCCTCAATCATGGGGTGTGGCACTTTGACCCCAAATTCAAAAGCTTATTGTTTCACTGGTTTAAATGATCTCCTCAACACCAGAAAATTAGGTGCATGTCTCCCAATAAAAAGCTGCTAAGCCAAAAAATCTGCCAGGAAAGTTCTGTTTACATATAGCAAATTGGAAATGTCTGAAACAGTATTTTTGCATACTATTCTACATAGGTGACGGTACCCTGCCACCCTCTTGGTACCTTCCTGATGAAATTTTATTGATCATTAAAAGAAATCGTTTATAGCAGGAACAAACATGAGGTACCATGTTGAAGATTATGGTACAATTGGTTCGCCATCAGATAGGTTTGTCCATAGGCCATCCAATCTCAGAACATTTGACTACCTTAAACCATGCAGATTGTTACAGAGTAGTCTGTCAGCATATCTACTGCATTTCCCTTACAGGCAAATCTTCCACACACACATACTTCCTAATACGAGTGGTTTACGTCCGAATTGCAAGAAAACATTGCAAAGAATTCTACTTTAAACCAAGTGCACATCCAGAAGCAATAATATACTGCAAAATTCGCGATCGAGGCACTAGGATACACTACTGAAAAACCCAAGAAAAGGGGATGCTAATTACTACCCGGCGTGATTAAACCAAGCAGCTTTCCTCAATTACTACACCCTCAAACTGTGAAAAGTCAAACCTTTCAATCTAATAGAAGAAAAAGCGATTGTGTTCACAAACAGGTCCCAGAGAGATCCACACAACAACGCCCATATCACATAATTCGACCCTTATAACAAAGACCCACCAAGAAATTCAACTCATTTCACCCACAAATCCAGCTAACAAAGCTTTAAAAAAGAAAGAAAGGAAGAGGCAAAAAAGATCACCTGATCCCCAACTTTCCATCGGGACACGCCCTTCCCGACGGCCTCGATCGTCCCGGAGCACTCGAGGCCCGGGTACTCGCTCGCGCCCTTCGGGGGCGGGTACATGCCCCTCCGCTGCAGCGTGTCGGCCCGGTTCAGCGCGGTGGCCGCGACCCTGACGAGGACGTGGCCGTCCTCGAGCTTCGGGTCCTCGACTTCCTGCAGCCGGAGCACTTCCGGGTCGCCGGGGGTCGTGATCACGACGGCCTTCATCGTGGGTTCCCGGCGAGATGGGTCGAGAGGGGAGTGGGGAGCGGAGGTGTGGAGCAGCGCAGTGACGAGCCGCGCGGAAACGGACAGAAGGGTCGGCGCTGCTCGGCGGGTAGCGACGCTACGTGTAAGGAAGGCAGGAGCAAAATGGAGCACGCGAACGATCATGCCTTGCTGGCGAGGTTCTCAAATTGGACTTCTCGATTGCTCTTTTCGGCATGTTGCTCGGCAAGAATTTCAAGAATCCCTTCGAAACAGATTCTTCAAATTTTTTTTTTTTAGCTCAAAATCTACCGTGTTTATCCTAAAGTATAAAACCTATTCTATAATGAATTTCAAGACCTACTCAAATTCTACCTATATTATAATTTAACAATTATAGTAAATTATTGTATTTAATGATCACCACTTATTGTCACGATTCACTTACCACAACTTACATTTAAAGACAAGAAATATATGAATATTAAAAAAATAAAAGTTTTTATCATAAAATGAAAGTTTAGACTAGTGATTCCTACTCATTATTGAATGTCATGGAATATTATGGAATCACACGAAAACATATGCCAAAAACACACAAAACTTGTTCCAAGTTTTAGGTTCCTAGAACTTGGAACCTACATGCTAAAATAGGTTCTCTAATTTTTGGAATCTAAAACTTATGATACATACTTTAAAAACTTGGATAGGTTTCGACTAGTTCAATTCTTAGATTTTGGGTTCTACCCTCATACCAAGCTCACCCTACTTCGAATATGCTCCCTTTTTCGAAGTTCCCTTTACATTTTGGCCTTAGAGTAGATTTTTTCGAAGTAGGTTTTTAAAGTTGAAATTCTTACATCAAAAAGTTTCCTAAGCTATCACGGCAAAATGAATGGTCGGCCGACGAATAATTACTTGTCACTTGAATGTGTTATTGCAATTGCTCAAGGCATTTTTATTCAAAATGAAAACTAAAAATAAGCCTTAAAGAGAGAGAGGGAGGTTGAGTGACGACAGTGCTCGAGGTCACCCCAATCTTATTAAGATTAAATCTAAACTCTCCATTTCATTATAAAGAAAATTTAGACTTGGGGTAAAAAGCTTGGACCTTTTGATTCCGATGATCAAGGCTTGTATGTTCTTAGATGGCCATGACATATGTGGTGACTTACCTTGTTGCCCTGGATCTTGAACCAGGTCTCTCCACAACTCCTACGCAACAACCAATCAAGGTGCGTTTGATAATGCTCCCAGGAACATGTGTTTCTATTCTTTTGTTCCTAGAAGTAAAAATAGAACAGAAACGCGCTTGGTAAGTTTTTTGTTCTTGGGAACAAATTTGGAACAAAAATAAAAAATAAAAAAAATGTTTTTGTTCCCAAGAACAACTCAAAAACAAGATCCAAGATTCAAGTTTTTTTTTTCCTTTTTTTCTTTTCCTTTTTTTTTTTTTTCTTTCTCTTCCTCCCTTTTTCCCTTAGCTGGTTGCCAACAGCCGAGGTTGCCCAGACAAGGCCTGAGGACCTCACTAGAGCCTCACCATGGCTGAGCGAGGCTCGACCTCTCCTAGATCTAGCGAGGGTGGTCGGGCAAGGCTTGATCTCACCTTAGCTGAGGGAGGCTGACCTTACAATGGTAGAGCGAGGTCGAGACTCGCCCAGCCATGGCAAGGCTCGACCTATTTGATGGCCAAGAGAGGTTGCCTCACCCAACTAGGGCGAGGCTCGGCCTCGCCCAATCACGGTGAGGCTCGGGGTGACCTCATCGATGGTCGGCAAGCCTCTCCCGAGGCTGACCTTGCTTCTCTGGCCGGTTGCTAGCCGACGACCTACCGGAGGAAGGAGAAGAAAAGGAAAAAAAGAAAAAGAAAAAGAAAAAATGTAATAAAATTATTAATAAATTAAAAGAAATTCTAAATCATAAAAATATATCGAGTCATACCAAATGCATTTCTCCTCTAGAAACAAAAATTTTGTATAGTTATCAAACGAGTTCAAATGCTCAAAAACTATTCTTGAGAACAGAAATAGAAAAAAATATTTCTGAAAAATATATATATATATATTTCTTAGTATAGAAATATTACCAAACGCACCCTTAGTTGCCCTTGCAAGAGGAACCCAATTTGATGGCGACTGCAAACTCTCGATTGCCTTGATTTCCACTAGTCGCTTCGATCGGGAGGACAGCCTTGCAATGCCATTGCCGAAGCACCGCTACCCTTGCCGACATCTGATGCAAATATAAAATTGCAAAGATTCTAAACCATTTTCGAAATAAAATTTCGATTGCCGCTGAAGAAAAGTTGAGAAATTTATAGAATGCTCGACGATTATTTCGAATTCAAAGTCAAGAAATAAGAACTTTATTGATGACTCATGAATCATCTTGGTGATTACTGAAAGTACTAGTATGAACAGCTAGAGGGAGGTGAATAGATGTAAAAACAAATTCTACAAAATGCAGTGAAAACCTTTACTTTTAATCTGAGTCTGAATAACAACAGACTTTTAAAATTGAGTCTGAAGAACAACAGATTTTGAGTGAGTTCAGACTTTGGTAGTTAAATAGAATTACGAACAAAATAAAAGAGTTCAGGAAAGAAAATAAACACACAAGGTTTATAATGGTTCGATTTAGATCAAGCCTACGTTCACTCTCCCACGCTAACAGCCTTCTAGCTGGATTTCACTATGCAATCAACAATAAATTACAACTTTGAGTGTAAACACTTAGTAGTAGATTACACTATCTCACTAAGTCACTCTTTTGGTATTTGTCTCACGATTACAAACATTTAAGCTCACAAGAGACAAGTGTATGATCGAAAGTCGCTTAGACTTTGGAATTATAAATTCTACGTTTCGTCTCTTACTGGTTCATCGATCTTTGATCTCCTTAAATACTCATCCACTTCCAAACTAGCCGTTGGACAATATATTGAGGATCGTCTTCCAATCTACCCATTGGACAAATCTATATCTAGAAGATTTGGTAGCCGTTGAGTGATAAAAGTAGAATCCCAAATTAATTTTGATCGCCCATACAAACAAAATCTTGATTTCCATAAGTAGAACTTCTTTGTATAGAAAGTTCTTGTCTTCAAGATACAATTGTCAATTAATTAGATTGAGTCAATCAAATCAATCTTGATGTAGAATTTAAACCAGATCACTAGCTGTTATATGTTTGGGGCTTGTATTACGTTCTGTCAAGTTGTTTCGTTCTGAGTCTGCTTCGTTCTGAATCTGTTACATTTTGTTTGAAATAAAATATGAGTGTCTTCAAACTGAAGTAGAGTTTACAATCTGGATGTCAGTCTGAATATATTCTGCTTCTGAACAAATTTAGCTTTAAGGTCTGGACACTGTCTGAATAAGTTCAGCTTCAACATAGAGTCTATCTTCTGGTTCTTCACTCACATTCAGTCTGGAATTTGTTAGAGTGAATAGATTTCTAATATAGAAAAAACGTTGATACTAAATTCTGGCTGTTTTCAGACTTTGACACAAAAGTCCAGAAATATTCAAAATAAACTTTGGACATGTGTTACGTTAAGTTTTCTGGTTCTTCTAAGTATAAACTTTGATAATATCCTTTACATGTTCTATCATATGCATAGTCTATTACTCAACAATTAAACACGTTAGTAGCCTTTGATTTATTTTGTCATCTTCAAAACATCATAAGAGATTTCCCTAACAATTATGCACCTATAATTATGCGTGGTTGGTACTTTATATTTACGCATGGATTTTTATTGACTTTCTTTTTTGTGAAGGTTTGCGATTAAACCAGCCATTGAGTTTGCTTAACAAGCAGAATAGATTTGAATCAATTTTCGTTGTAGTAGAAAGTAATTATCACTATAGTAATTTGTTCTTATAAGATCGCCTGTTTACGTTATTAGAACTGCCGAAATCAATTTCATAATCGCATTCCCTTACTAACTAGACAAAGGTTGAGCCGAATGATGGTGCTTATTTTTATGTCGACTTTGTTCTTTAGTGAATTGGAGCTTCTTAATTTTCATTTGACAAAAGTTATTTGTAAGTGAATAAACCCGACTGGCTATTTAATAATATTGTTCCAGGCCATTTGTTTTTTATATTTAAATAATAAGATGATGATGGTAAGAGGTCGAGGTCATATCTGAAGATGTTTTTGAGGAACTATTAAATGGAAAAGTGCTTGAAAATTTTTATATTTATCGCATTTGTACCAATTCAGTCTTAAATCTTTTACTTGTATGAAATTAATCCTAAATATTTTCACAATTTGCAATTGAGTCTTTTCGATCAATTTTGGCTAGAAATCATTTATATGAATACCGGTCATCTTGTCATTGATGTTTATAATTTTTTTTTTAAATGATTTTTTAAATTTCTTTTCATTTTTTTCTTTTTCCTTTCACTTGCAAACGGCTCACACCGACCATTGAGCAAGGTGACTCTAAACTATATGAAAATAGCATCTAAAATGTTTATAATTACTCACATCAGTAGTCCCTTAATTCTATAAAATTGTTGTATACTATCTTTGAATTTAAAGTAATGAAAGAAAAACATCAAATATTTTCATGTGTTAGAACTAGATTAAGCATCTACTAAAAATTTAGGGAACCCGCGAGTGGTCACAAGCTAATCATGGCCAGGCTTCGAAGGTTGCAGTTGCCATGACTGCTTGTCGCGACCTACCCTCGGGGGGAGGGAACAGGTTTAGGGGTATTGCCTAAAGGACGGGCCTAAAGCCCATGATTAGGCGTGAGCTCTCCCAAGCCCATACCCGCGTGACATTAGGATATTCTTTAGGAATTTTTGCACAAAAGGAGTCGCCACTAGCCTATTGGGGTCGGCTAGAAACCAAGTGAGGCACGGGAGGATGCCACACTTCCTACGCAACCAGAGAATCTAGGGTCGGGGACTTGATTACACTAATTGATCAATTAGTGCCCTTTCGGTACCTAATCTTGTTCATTTTAGCAAAATGATTTTTGGCAAGCAATTTGAGTTGATTTCATGCCTATCCACTAACATATGATGTGATCATGCAGGTGCACAATAATTAAAATAATAATCGTAACTACCAAAATTCTCATTGCAATAAAATTAAACACGTGCAATTCAACATAATAAAATATGCAAATTAAATATGCAATATAATCAATATATGAGTAAATAAAGGCATAATTACACTAAAAAGGCAATACATGGCAATTCCTAATCGAACCCCACATTTTTTAATATTCGAAAATTTTTAATTTTTAATTTTTTTAATGATTTCTTTTTTAATTTTCGAATTTTTTTAAATTAAAATTTTCTAATGATTTCTTTTTTATTTTCGAATTTTTTTAATAAAGGTCGAATTTTTTTAATGTTTTCTGAGTTTTTGAATTTTTAGAAATTTTTTGAAATTTTCTTATGTTTTCCTTTTTTAAAATATTTTTTTCTCTTTTTTTTTTTTGAAAATTTTCGAATTTTTAATATATAATATTTTTATACTTCACGAAAATGGGTTCGGACCGAGTAAACCCAATTCGGCCCGTTGACACAACCCAAAACCGGATCCAACCAGCGGATTAAAAAAATACATTTTTTTTATTTTTCTTTTTACAGCCTTTTTAATGATTCTTTTTTGTTATTATTATTATTATTTTTTATCTTTTCCTCATTTCACCTCTGACACTTTCACCGAACACACCCCATCTACTGTCTTTTCTTCTCTTTTTGGGTTTTCCTCTTCTTCTCTTTTTTTTTTTTTTTTATTTTTGTGTTGTTATTTTTTCACTTTTTCGATACTTTTCTCTTCCTCTTGTTTCTTTTTTTTTTTTTTTTTTCTTTTGGTCTTCTTCTTCCAGAGACCTCTCTCGCACACGCTGAAGCCACCTTCTCTCCTACACCCTCTTTCACCGAAACTCATCGATCAAACCAGTACCATTTTAAATGAGCCTCACTATTTTTCGTCACCCACATCGACACCGCCCGCACTCGGGCCACCACCGAGCTGACACCCACTCTCTCCCCCTAAACGGACGAGGAGGAAGACAGGACATAACTTGCACAAAAATAAGCCCAAATAACAACATATGGCCATAAGTCCTAACCACGACAATGTAAACTCGGAATGGACGAGACAAAAATGTGTAGAACAACAACAAAACACGTCTAGCAACGATGGACGCCTATAATAAACAAAGATTCAGAGATAGTTATGCGGGCTTCACTTAGGCATTTATACCAACAGTCCACGAGCATTACTGAATGTTTAGATTTCCTACTCAATCGAGACTCGAAATGGGATTGGGATTCTCGGAAAACAACCAAAAACACACAAAGACTTGGATAAAGACCTACGGGGGTCGGAGGGACAAAAGCTCATGCGAACGGGTTGTCCACGAGCTCCGGTCCGACGCCCTACGAAAACGGAGCATACATGACCAGAGAAAACCTACCTGATTTGGTTCGGTGGGGGTACTGCGGCGGACGGCGACTGACTGACAAACCATCGACGATAGTAGATCACTCTCTTGGCTCACGCTCTTGTTGGTCCCTCTCAGCCAAAACCAATGTCGAAGGATGTGGAAGAAGAGGGGGACCACGAGCTCCGTTGCGCCGGTTTGCGTCGAGGACGGCTAGATGACGCTTGGCCGGGGCTAAATATCAGCCCTCTCACTCTCTCGGCTACTCTCGCTCGAACTCCCTTTTGGATCTCTCTCTCCGACCCTCTCGGTTTCTCATAGTTCCGGAAGAAGGGGGTCAAGAAATGGGATCTCGAGCATTTCTCTCGCTCCAGCTCTCACTCTCCAGATTCTCTCGTTAAAGGCCGTCTCAAATCTCTCTCGACCAATCCCCCGTGCGTTGCTTCTCATGTTTTCTTTTAAAACCGCCGTTGGTTCCTTTTCCTTTGCCTCGTCTGAAATGCCTTTTGCTAGCCCACGAAGCCAGCTCTCTTTCTTTTCCATCTTCAGCTCTAATTTTCCTCGGTCGGTCAGCCTTCTTGCCTCTATGTATGCTCGCAGTCCGTCTTCTCCTTGGGACCGAGTTCAGTCTATTTTCAGCTACAACGGCTGCAGGTTTTCTTAGGCTTCGTCAACTGCAAGAGTTGCCACGCTACAGCCAAGCGTTCATTGCTTCCATTTTTCTGAAATCGCAGTTGTCAATCCTCTGCAGATCCTTCTTCGGCTTCCTCCGTTCTGTCTTCGCAGTCCTATGCGAAGACGGAGGAGGGAGAAGGATGGGGCGTGGGCCAGGCCAACGAGGGGGAAAAGAGGTTGGGCCGCGGGGGGAAAAGAAATATATAAAAAAAGAAGTGGGCGGGTCGGGCCAAGGCCAGATTCGGCCTAACCCGATCGATTTTTTTTTCTTTTCCAATTTTCTTGATTTTTTTATTGACTTTTTGAATGATTGATTTTTTTTTTTGTAAAAATAGGTGTCAACAGCTGCCCCTCTTTGAATGTAGTATCGAAGATGTTGCATTCAAAGACAGAAGACGCCTAATTTATTTCAATGGTAGAGGGACCCTGAGTGCACAGGCACGTATCGGGTCGACAAAAAGGACTCATAATTATGGATGTGTGTCTTGTCGATAAGAGGAAGACTCCGGGATACAGAAACTCTTCGGGTCATAAGAAGAGATGAAGACTCTGGGATATAAAACTCTCCGAGTCATAGGAAGAAAGACTCCGGGCTACAAAGCTCTCCGGGCTACAAAAGCTCTCCGGGCTACAAAGCACACCGTGTCATAAGAAGAAGGACTCCGGGCTACAAAAGCTCTTCGGGCTACAAAGCTCACCGTGTCATAAGAAGAAGGACTCCGGGTTACAAAGCTTTCCGGGCTACAAAGCTCACCGTGTCATAAGAAGAAGGACTCCGGCTACAAAGCTCACCGTGTCATAAGAAGAAGGACTCCGGGCTACAAAGCTCTTCGGGCTACAAAAGCTCTCCGGGCTACAAAGCTCACCGTGTCATGAGAAGAAGGACTCTAGGCTACAAAGCTCTCCAGGCTACAGAAGCTCGCCGGGCTACAGAGCACACCGTGTCATAGGAAGGAGGAGAAGGACTAAAGTCTCATCGTGTAACAACGGGTTTCGACCAGGTTGAAAATACATGGTTTGAGGAAAACCCATGAACCTTTGGAGATGACTTGGTTTAAGGTTAACCATACCTTTGGGTTTTAGGATGCGCCCGCTAACTCCTTGAAACTACATGGCTTCACTGAAGAATCCTGTCAAACTCAGCTTGAGCAAATGTCATTAGGGACGTCATCAAGAGACATATTGGCAATATTGTAGCATTAATTGAACAAGCTAATCAAGCTAAGTTCGACTGTTTTGGAAAAAACATTTGATTTCAATCGGCATCATGTGGCGCAAAATTGTCATATTGCTTGTGGATATATCATTAATCATCAAATTCTCTAGGAGTCAAGTTCTTATCAAGACGATCACGACTTGTGAACAAGGCTCATTAAGCATGCCAAACTAGAGCTTCTTAGTCAGAAAGGGCTTCTCACGCACTTTCGATAAAATGGCTACTTGATCCCATCCGTTCATGTGGGAGATAACTGGTTGCTGAGGGTATCTCACATAACCCAAATCAAAGGCTTTCAGAAACATTCGCGATGAGCACAGTATGATCAATCAAAAAGGTCTTTTGAAAAAGCCGCAATATAGGCTCGTTTAGGGCTTACATGAAGGAATTATGGCCTTGAGGCCAATAGGGGAACACTTGTTGCTATCTTCGTCGGGTTTACAAGTCGAGAACTTGAAAGATAAGACAATATATGATTACTTCCACTTCTTCAAGCAATAGTTTCTTTGTGGCATTCTCATTTTCACTCGAACCATCCCAATCAGAAGAGACTTCGAAAGAGGGTTGTAATGTTGGCTCGGGAAAGGCTTGAAAGGCTTAACATTTTCAAAGGGGTTTTTAAGAGTCAATGATCATCAAAGCATCATGACCGTGTCATTTGATCTTTCGAAGTCACTTGGCTTTTGAAACAGAGCGCATCTCAAAGTCCCTTTATTAACCATTTATGTATGGAGGTTTGCTTCTCTCTAATTTCCTTTGCACTTGCGATGATAATTTTTTTTTTTTTACTCAGGCACTTGGACTTTGATAATAATTTTTTTCACATAAGATGCAGCCTTTTGGCTCTCTTTTTTTAATACTAGGTACACTGCTTTTTTTTCATGCCCCTTAATTTGTCGAACTTTTTTTCTTTGAACTTTTATAGCTCTTATGAATTTTGAGATATTTTTCGCATTTTCTCGTGATGTCAATTGTGTTTGGTCAATCCTTATGTCTTGCCCCAGTGAAGGGAGATGATCACCGCTCGAGGTTTAGAAATGAATAATCAGGCCCAAATTGGTTAAAACAATGGATATCAGTGTTTGGGTAGAGAAGGAAATGCTCTTCTTCACTTTAGGATGAGTCAAGCTCTAATGAGAATTCCTTTGAAGCTATCACCAGAAGATTAATGCAAGTGAAAGTAATAGAATCTTTCTCAATCTTTCGTTCCACAACATGATCATAACCTCCTATGCTGCCCCAATGTAGGGTTGTTCTT
This sequence comes from Eucalyptus grandis, assembly GCF_016545825.1. Taxonomy (NCBI): domain Eukaryota; kingdom Viridiplantae; phylum Streptophyta; class Magnoliopsida; order Myrtales; family Myrtaceae; genus Eucalyptus; species Eucalyptus grandis. The sequence continues at coordinate 26,866,653 of NC_052619.1, forward strand.
GACAATGGTACTTTGAAGTATCATTTTTTTTTTTTGCCCAAAGTGATAACAGGAGATTAGTGCAATGCTTGGGATTGATGAAGGGAACGCCTTTATCATTTCGATCTTTGTGCTCAATGTGAATGAATCATTCGTCCTAAGAGAAGGTCGATTTTCACTCAACTCTCGAAAGTGTCTGGAGGATGTGTCTAGAAATGAGCTTGCCTTTCTTCATCCTAAGTACTTCTTGTTTGGCATGGTTAACCTTTCACTCTTTTGCCCAAATAAGGTCATTTTTACGAGCCATTTTCTTGAGGGTCGCAGACATGAAGCGTGCATAGTGACACCAAAGAATAGGTCATGCGAATCATGTCATGCATTTTTGTTTTTGTCCTTATTCTTTTGTTTGTTTGTTTTGCCCCCTTTTTTTATCGTCTCAACTTACCTCTCAAAAGAGACATTCAACCTGTTGTGCGAAGACTTGATGGATTCTTGAGTTGGTTCTTTCCCCTGCCATTTCCTCGTTAGACGGTAGGATGCCTGAAACACAAATAGATATGCGTGTATGCAACATATGCATGATATCTACAATGCTATGCATGATGCTATGCGACTTGAATTGTGCATGAAGTGGCCCCTCGGCCTTGATTTCATTCATGGAAAATACTTCTTGACTGCATCAGCATTTACAGGTCTAGGCAATTCACTACCATCCATTTCAACTAAAATCATGGCACCACCAAGAAGAATCTTCTTAATGACATACGGTCCTTCGTAGTTCGGGGTGAATTTGCCACGAGGATCTAGTATGATCAGAAGCACGTTCCTCAACACCAGGTCGTTGACTTCGAAGTGTCTGGGACACACCTTTCGGTTGAAGGCTTTTGCGACTCGTCTCTGATAGCACTGACCATGACACATAGCTTGCAATCTCTTCTCATCGATCATGTTTAATTGTTCATGCCTCTGTTGCATCCACTCAGTCTCATCAAGCGTAGATTGAGAAAGGACCCTTAAAGAAGGGACTTCAACTTCAACTTCAACAGGCAAGACTGCCTCCATCCCATATACGAGTGAGAAAGGAGTTGCCCCGTGGAGGTGCGGATAGAAGTTCGGTATGCCATTAGCGCGTAAGGAGCCTATCATGCCAATCACGATAATTTTCAGCAGTCTTTGATAAGATTTTCTTTATATTCTTGTTCGCCGCCTCCACTTTGCTCCATTCATCGAGGACGGTACGGTGACGAGTTCAAATGCTTAATTCGAAACTCACTAAACAAACCCTCTACGACTTTGTTATTCAAGTTAGTGCCGTTGTCGATAATGATCGCCTCCGGCACCCCGTAACGAGCGATAATGTCACGACGAATGAACTTTGCCACATTCTTGGCAATAACATTAACATAGGAGTTGGCCTCGATCCACTTGGTAAAATAGTCTATCGCCACCAAAATAAATCGATGCCCATTTGAAGCCTTGGGATTAATGGGCCCGATCACGTCAATTCCCCACATTGAAAAGGGCCAGGGTTGAGACATTTGGTGAAGTTCATTTGGAGGGGCATTTATTCTATCTCCATAAATCTGGCACTGGTGACATTGTCGTACGTGCTGAATGCAGTCGGACTCCATGGTCAGCCAATAGTAACCAAGCCGCATGATCTTTCTCACCAAGAAGTGTCCGTTCATATGGGGGCCGCACTCCCCTTCATGTATCTCTTTCATCAAACAGTCGGCTTCTTTAGCATAAACACACCTTAGCAATATTGAGTCGAAGGACCTTTTATAAAGGACGTCTCCACTAGCAAAGAATCTTGATGCTAGCTTTATCAAATGTTTTATGTTTGCCACTTCACTTCCTTCGAGGAATTCACCCTTCTACAAATACTTTAAGATGTCATGATACCAAGGTTGTCCGTCCAGTTCCTCTTCAATCGTCATGCAATAAGCTGGGCGCCTGACAATTTCAATTCTCAACGGTTCAATGTCCAAGCCTCCAGCTACTTGCAACATCAAAGACAAGGTAGCTAGGGCATCGGCGAACTGATTTTGAGACCTTGGTAAGTATTTGAATGATATTTCTTGGAATTCTTTCGTCAACTCTCCAAGGAACTCATGATACGGGATCAATTTAGAATTATGTGTTCGTCATTTGCCTTCAGTCTGTAAGATGATAAGGGTTGAATCACCATAAACTTGCAACTTCCGAATTTTCATATCAATGGCGGCTTGGAGGCCGAGAATGCATGCTTCGTATTTAGCGATGTTATTCGTACAAGGGAACGTCAATTTAGCAGCGACGGGGTAATGTTGTCCATTTGGGGAGATAAGAACTGCCCCAGTACCCGACCCGGCCAAGTTAACCGCACCATCAAAGTACATCGTCAATTTGTCGATTGATACAAGTAAAATTTGCTCTTTTGCATCACTATCCCCATCAGGTGCTTTGGACCCCTCGGAATTTTTTGCCAACATGTCTGCTATGGCTCGACCTTTAACGAACTTACGTCCTGTGCTCGAATGTCAAACTCGAAATTAAGATTTGCCACTTGGCCAACTTGCCAACCAACGCCGGCTTCTCTAGGAGATATCTGATAGGATCATTTTCGGTTACCAACAAGATTCGGTGATGAAGTGTGTACTACCGCAGCTTGTGCAAGGCCCAAATTAAAGCCACACAAGTTCTCTCAACTTCCGTATAGTTCATCTCAGAAACAGTGAATTTCTTGCTCAAGTAGTATATTGCGCATTCTCTCCCGTCGTTTGGTCTTTTCTAGGCTAACATAGCTCCCAATGACTCATCATGTATGGTTAAGTACAAAATCAAGGGAATTTTAAGGAGAGGGGGCACTAAGATTGGTGAATGAGTGAGATAATGTTTTATCTTCTCAAAGGCACCCTGGCACTCGGCATTCCACTCAATCTTTGCATTCTTTTTCATGAGTTTGAAGAATGGTTTTGCCATTTCAGACAACTGACAAATGAATCTCGCCACATAATTAAGTCGTCCCATCAGGCTGCGGACTTCTTTGACGGTATTTGGGGGTCGTAAATCGCAAATGGCTTTAACCTTCGATGGATCAATCTCTATGCCCCTACTACTAACCATGAATCCTAATAGTTTCCAGATTTCGCTCCAAAAACGCATTTTGCGGGGTTGAGGCGCAACTTGAACTTCGAAGACGTTCGAATAACCTTCGCAAGACTTTAACGTGATCTTCACCACGTCTCGATTTCGCAATCATGTCGTTGACGTATACTTCGATTTCATTGTGCATCATGTCATGGAATAACGTGACCATGGCTCTCTGATATGTTGCCCCAGCATTCTTTAGACCGAAAGGCATCACTTTGTAGCAGAAAGTTCCCCAAGGAGTTATGAATAATGTTTTGCTCCTATCTTCCTCCTTCATACGGATTTGGTTATATCCAGAAAAACCGTCCATGAAAGAGAATAACTCAAACCCCGCCGTACTGTCAACCAAGACATCGATATGTGGGAGCGGAAAGTCGTCTTTAGGACTTGCTTGATTCAAGTCACGATAGTCAACACACACCCTGATTCGCCCATCTTTCTTCATTACATGCACGATATTTGCTACCCAATCAGGATAACGAGTTACTTCGATAAAGTCTACCTTCAATAGTTTCATCACTTCTTCTTCAATCTTTTTGGACAACTCTGGTTTAGTTCTCCTAAGTCTTTGCTTCTTGGGCGGCACATTGGGATCCATTGGTAAAGCATGTTCCACAATTTTAGGATCCAATCCCGGCGTGTCGGCATATGTCCAAGCGAACACATCTTGATACTCTTTCAGAAGGTTAGTCATCTATTCCACTTCTGACTTTGAGAGACATGCCCCGATTTTTACTTCTCTAACATTCTTTGCATCGCCCAAATTTATGGTGATTGTTTGCTCTTCAGTCAACGGCTTCGATTCTTCGTGTCGATTCCATTTGCGCTCGACCCCCTTCCAATCGTCGTCGTCGATGTCATCGGAACCTGAGGGACTTTCTTCATGCACATCCGAATCACATGCGTCCTTATCATGATTATGCATAATGTAATGCCTGAGATGCGATGATGTGAGTTAGAGTAATGTTGACAACAAAGACAATGCATGTCATTTTCAAAAGCTTTCAAAGTATTTTTGTAAAAATTTCAAGAACTCGTCCTCATATCCTCGTATTTCCTCGTTCTTGCGGAACAGTCAAATAAGGGAGCATGTGGAGGCCTAGGCCTCAATGACCATCATAGGGCTAGTTTGATGTGCTTCCACATGTCCTTAATAAAATATGTGTCTATTTTATTGAATGAGGAAAGATAAGGCCGTATTTTAACACACACCACCCTCGACCAACGGCTCAAGATCGAGGCTGATTATAGTTCACGTTACAAATGACGAAAACAAGAAATAAATAAAGAAAAACTACGAGATCCCGCGCAGGGGAGAAGACATAAAATGAAAGACTAGGCTAAACGAGAACCGCCCTACTTTGGAGGGACAGCCATGACTTCAGAGGACTCGGCTTCCTAGCACGCCAAGATGGTGCATATGACGTCCTCCTTAAATAGCTCGGTCACACCATAGATATCCTCCTCTTCCTCGAACAACATCCTTGGGGGTCTTGGAAAAGTCTCCTCCAGCAACGGGGAAAACGGGCTTTGATAGCACTCATCCTCTTCAGTATGGGCAACGCGTTCACTCTGGTCTCTATACCCGTCTCGGCCTCCTCGGGCACCTCGGCCTCCATGCCTTCCACGACCTCCTTGGTTGTTATGGCCTCCCCGCTTCTCGACATATCCCAAGCCTCTTCTTTTGAAGTTTTTACGAGCTTCGATGGGTTTTCGCACACCTTGACCGTGTGATCCAAGGCCCTCCGGGATTATACCCGCTTGTTAGCATAATCTTTCCCATGAGCCTATGGGTGGCTTAGACAATTCAGGGAACCTTTGTGAAAGACCCCGCAGCACGTGGACCATGGATACCAGCTCGAAGGTTTGAAAGCTGGATTCCTCGGTACATTCAGGCTCCACATATGGGATGGTCGTCTCGTGGTAGATCTTGAAGTCAGATTCTCCATGGACCGCGATAAGCCTGTTATCCACCACAAATCGTACCTTTTGATGGAGGCTAGAGGCAACAACACCTGCCGTGTGGATCCATGGCCTCCCTAGCAGAAAATTAAAAGTGCTTGGTATATCTAACACCTGGAACACGACTTGGAAGAGTACGGGGCCAATCAACAACTCAAGCTCAATTTCTCCTATCACTTCCTTCTTCATCCCGTCAAAGGCTCGCACAATTGACTTGCCGGTACGGATTCTCCCAAGATCAAAATGCCCAGACGATGGAGGGTAGCCAACGGGCATATATTAAGCGCCGAACCATTATCAATCAACACTCTGCAAACCAAAGTGCTCTCATGCTTCACCGAGATGTGTAGTGCTTTGGTATAATTAGGACCATCGGGAGGGAGGTCCTCATCTGTAAAGGAAATCTGGTCTTTCAGCAGAACTGCCTCGACAAACTCTTCCAATTGGACTTCATCGATTGTTTCAGGTGCACGTGTACCTCATTGAGGACCTTCAAGAAGATGTCCCCGTGCTTCTCGGAGGATTTCAACAACTCCAGGAGGGAGATTTGGGCCGGCAACTTCCGCAGTTGATCTACCACATTGAACTCGCTAGATTTTACTACGGCCAAGAATTACTTCGCCTCCTCCTCAGTCACGACCTTCTTTTCTATTCCTTTATCAGGTGTGTAATAGCGGCCCGATCGCGTGACAGCGTCTACCTCATTTGTTTGATAATCCCAAGGTACAGCTTTGGGATCGAATTTAAGAGGACTCTCCAACACTATTACTCCATCTTCCTCCCGCGGTGGCAATTCAATTGTGACTGGCGTTACGTTCCCTCCTGTGACTTCAATTGCCGACATTTCCTTGACCATAAGGTCGATCATTGTGGGTTCAACGATTTCCATCTCGATATCACCGGCAATCTCCTCATCCGATAGTTCAATTACCATCGGAGTTCTCATAGCTATCACCCCTTCCTCGTACAAAGCCGGGGTCTTCGAAATTCCAGGCATAATCTTCTTCGCTCGAGATGTACGAGTAATGTTGCAAAAAGATGAGTGGAATGATGACGGGATTATCATGGATACGGCATTCTCTTCCTCTTCTCCGCATCGAATTACCCCCATGGCTACCATCTTGCGGATGCAGTTCAGTTTCTCTTCCGGGGTGACATCCTGATGACCTCCATAGTATCCTGCCAGCACTAAGGACTCATACAACTTGGAAGCATTCGCAATTAGAGGCTGTTGACTTGCCTGTGTCTCCTCAAAGATTGAGTTCACTCCCTCTGCATGGTCCGGTAGGGGGTTATGTTGCATATTAGGCTGAGCTTCCTTGAACGTCAAAATGTTTTTGTCCAGTAACTGTTGGACTTTGTACCTTAGCACATTGCAACTATCTACATCATGCCCCATTTCTCCCATGTGGTACTCGCAGGTCTTGGTTACATCAAACCCGGCGAATCTCGTGGGGTTGTCTCTAGGTACTTCCTTTGCAACCATCCTCTTTTCAAGAAGCATGGGCAACAGCTTTGACAACGGTCGTGGTAGTGGGGAAAATTCCTTTCGAAAGGGTCTCTTGCCCTTGTCATATGATCGTGACGAGCTCCCTTGAACGGCCATAGGCTTGTGCGCCGGTGCTGTGGGCGACTTAGGGTAAAATGACTCTTGCACGAGCGCTACCTCAACTGCAGCTTCCTTATCTTTTCTCGCTTGGAACTTCTTTATGCCTCCGGTGGATATCTTCCCTTCGATGAGTGCCCACTCAACTCCTTCACCCACATCTACCAGCTATGAAAAGGTTTGGCATCCCGAAAATACTAATCCTTGGAAGTATTCGGGGGGTAATGTCTTAAGGAATAGTTGCTTCATCTCCCTCTCATTCAAAGCTGGCTTCACCTGTGAGGCCATGGTTCTCCATCTTTGTGCAAAGGCCTTAAATGACTCATTTCTTTTCTTCTCAACGCGGGTCAATTCTTCTCTCGTAGGGGCGAGCTCGGTATTAAATCGGTATTGCTGCAAAAACTCGTTGGTCAAATCTTCCCAACTAGTGAATTCTTCAATGTCCAGCGCAATGAACCACGTCAGGGCAATGCCTTCCAAGCTATCTTGAAATGTGTGTATGAGAAATGGCACGTTGTCAGCGTAGCGAGCCATTTTCCTCATGTAATATCTGAGGTGGGTCTTGGGACATCCCGTTCCGTCATATTTTCTTGTGAACTCGGGCTCTTGGAAGTTCTCGGGAAGTTCGTCTTGGTGTATGGAGACAGCCTATCAGCTCCTTTCAGCTCGTAACCTTGCAAGGCACACAGTTGCTCCTCCATCTTTGCCAAGCGTCTTTCACTCTCTTCACTTAGACGGGGTGCTAGGTTTTCCTTTGGAGGATGATCCAGATTGACGATTATTGGCTTGACAGAAGGAGCCTCCCCAACAGTTTCTTTCCCAGGGGGATCAGCAACGTGCATGCCTTCTGTTGACACTGGAGTGGATGTTCCCGTGACAGCTACAGCAGGGGGCTCCTTGAGCTTCTGGCTTATTTCAAGCATCATTGTGGTGAGTTAGGCCAGCTGGTCCTCCATCTTGGCCATGCGTGCGTTGGTGTCCTCATTCTCCATTCTGACTTTCGCGCGCGTGCGAATTGGGGATCTCCGCTTGGCCGTGTCAACGATCGGTAAAAGACAATCGATCGGCTAATACCTGAACAAGGATAGATAAGCATGTATAAGCATGGAGTAATGATTAGGCGGTCGGTCCATGACAAAGATCTAATCGCCCAAATTTGCTCGTTTCATTGAAAGCAAGGTTGCTACATAACGCAGGAAAATACATGAGGGAGAACCCCTAAACAACGAGGCTAATCACGACTCTTATCTCCCGATAACGCGACTTGAGACAAATTCTTTAACATTGTAACATACGTGGGCATGGGCCCATTACATATTGCGCTTGACTCGATCTAACTAGCGAGGACAGCTCCCGCTTGTGACCGCTCCACTAACTCGGGTCAACTTTGAGGCACGATCTTCGGCTTCTTCGAGCTTCCTTTTGAGGCGCTTGATCTCGGCTCGATGGGTGGTCTTTAATGGCACGTCAGGAATCCTCGGGTGTAGGCTCTCTGGGATTTTATGCTTAAGGATATATTCCATTGAGGCATAATAGGTCTTCTCTTGCCCTTCCAACTCCTCTTCGGGCCATATCAGCTTCCGGGGATGGCACATATCCCACATCGACTTGACTAATGTAACGGAGTCTTCGTGATCTTGGCATCCATCGGGAAGTCTATCCGAGCGGGTCTTCTTGAATCATCGGTGGAAGTTGTTGAACCTCTTGAACCGACGAGCGACTCGGGTTGGGTAATACTCGGTGACTCCGGTAATTCCCAACAAAGGAACAGTCCAAGAAGCCCACACACGAACCGCGCTTCTCGAACTCGGAGCCATTTGGCGTGCCATTGGAAATCTTCGGGTCCAGGGTTGGTCATGAAAGCTAACCACTCAGAATAATGATAGTCGGGGGCAAACGTCTTCCTATCTTTAAACTTCAGGATAGGGTGGCTAGAGTCAGAGATGTCATTCATGGTCACTAGGCTACCAAACCCTTTAACGTGAGAGAAGAACCAAATTTGCAAGAGTTCAGGAGGAGTGTGGAAAGTTTTGTTTTTGTTTTCTTTGAAACGAGTAAGGGAAATAAAAGTTTCAGTTAGGACGACGTTAACAAAGCTCTTTCCCATACATACCTCACGAACTAGCCATGCCACGGAAGGGTTAATAGCATTCCTACAATGTGGGAATAACATGAACCCGAAGAAAGCTAACGGGAAGATCCTATTCTTTTGAAAAGATGGGGCATTTTGAAAAAGCTCATTTAGGAATGAAAATGGGCAAGTCTTGCGATTAGCTTTCAAAACTTTCCTCATGTCATCCTCCTTAACTCTAAGGAAATTGGATAAAGTTGATGCATGCTCAGTCCCTACAGGTGGGCCAATTAACTCTAACACCAAAGGCTTTCCCATGACAACACTGTATTCTTCCAGGGTTGGAGTGAGCTCGTGGTCACCGAACATGAATGTGCAAGTCTCGGGACACATGCGCCAACGCTCGTACAACACCATAATGAGTTTCTATTTCTAAAAGGGGAAATAATCGTCCGACGTAGGATCGAACCCAATCATGGCTAGTCGGGTCTAGTTTATCCCACCATGTGCGAAGCTCGGCTTTCGGGGTAGCAATGATGTGAAGCTCGGGTATCCCCATCGTATACTACTCACAGTTACGATCAACCTAATTTTCCATGAACCAACCAAAAAAAGAAAGCGAATAAGTAAATTACAAAGGAGAGAATTTGAAAATCTTACCCTACTCATTGAGTAGCAAAGCCAATGACATAAACATACGCATGGACGGTGGTTCAATTTCTACTCTAAATGGCTCAAAATGGAGCCATGGGATCACCGGACTGAACCAGCAAGGTTGCGGCTAGGTCGGGTTACCCATGACTCGGCCGTCAAAGAACCGACCCGTGTCGCGCGATTGCGGACCGGGGTGGGTACCTTCAACGTGAAGAAAGAAATTTCGGGGTTAAGGTGGGCAACTCGTACTACGCGGTTGTAGTCAGAGTGGTATCCACCTCAACACCATCCTAAGTATTCCTATGCGGCCCAGGTCCGACGGCAGGTAGTGTGTGCTATGGTGTAGTGCAATGCAGAAAATGCAGGCATGACAATTTATAGGCAATCAGCACTTTATACATAAAAAGTAAACCATACATTTGATATGGCTAGTATAAGTACCTAGAGGGGGTGAATAGGTATAACGAGTAATTTCTAATGATAATCGCACAATACTAGACAGTTGATAGAAATGAGACAATTTTTCCTCGTCAATAAACAAACAACGATCAAAGTAAGACTGAGAGTAGGGAAGAGAAAATTGAACACGAGGTTGATAGTGGTTCGGCTTATTTCAAGCCTACGTCCACTCTTCGCACCGATGCCCCACCGGCTGGATTCCACTATGAACAAAGAAATATTACAGCATTGTTCTTCCTTGATTTCTTGGTGTAGAAGATCTACCACACTCTCTCAAGGTATCACTAAGTATAGACTCTCTTTTTGTGTGTACAGTTTCGCTCAATATGAATCGACTAATAATCAAGGAGCTTCGAGACTGAATTTCTCTATCGAGCACTTACTAGAATAACTAGAACGTCTTCTTTTTATACTCCTTTATGCCATCATACTCGTTGGCACTTACCAAAGGAACTCTTCCAATCTTCCTGTTTGACAGAATCAATTAAGAAGATCATTGAGCTATTTAAAGGAACATGTCGATAGCCCATCAATCATGTTCGCCCATACAATCAGGATCTTGGTTTCCAAGAATAGAACCTTCCAAGAATATTTCGCCAATCATCGGATCTTCAAACGATCTTGATTTCGAATAATTAATCCATTGTATCAAATCTAGCCAAGAGATCTTCTCCAGTCGATAAGACCAAATCCTTAACCAAACACTTTAGTTCTGGATCGCCTTCGTCACTGGATTAAAAACTATCAATGAGAATAGTCTTGAGTCTTGAGTCTTGTGTGCTGAGTCCGGTGATCCGAAAGTCTTCGACTCTAAGTACAAGGGTCTGCACAACTTCCGGACTAGGCGATAGAAACGTTTTGTCGCTTCAAAACACTCTAGAGAGATTTCTCCAACAATCTCCCCATTTTTTATGGTGACAAAACTTTCTGTAGATTTGAACAACTTTAACCCGCAAAACATTACTCAAGTAGTATGGATATCTTATAAAGATTAATAACTCAACTAGACTCTGTATCCACAAAAAATAGGTTAGTCTTTCATGAGTAAAGCCATACAATAACACTTAATATAAATAATGCAACAGTCAATTTCAAATCCACACACTCAAGTCAGTCAAATTCACCAAGTCCACCACACCCAAGTCATACTCAAAAATAAATATCCAAACAAACTGAAATTAAAAACAGATTCAAAATCAAAGTTCAGTTCAGTTCAAAGCTGGCAATTCTCCCCCTTTTTGTCATCATTAAAAAGGTGAGAAAGAGTCAAGTCTGCTTGGGAACGCACACAACTGGGAAATCTCCCATCGTTGTACGACACCTTCCAACCTCTTCAAGTCTTCCCGTAGACGTGCCACCTCTACTCCTTTGGCATTTGCTTGAATTTGATGAGCGAGGTCTTGCATTTGATCCGACAGGGTAACAGAAGACGCTTGTCCAGAATTCTTCAGGACTTGAAGTTCACATTCCAAAGCATATATTTGACCCTGCATTGCCAGAAGAAGATCAAGGATCCGACGAAAATCTGCGGTATTGTCCGTCTGCGTGCTAGCATTTGCTCTATCAGATGGAGTAAAGGCAGACGATGGAACTTCGGTGTAATCGCGCAAATTTGGCGTTGAGGTGTCATGTCCTTCCTCAGGCATTTGAGAAGCCTGAATATCTTCTGGATTTGCTTGCGAGTGACTCACACCTTCACTGTAATCAGGATAAGGTGTAGTCCTTCCTTGCTCGTCATCTCCCCCTATTTCTAAGGCCTCATTTGGGGAAGAGTGATGGTCATGCTCGGTAGAATCTTGATTGCCTTTCTCTCTAGCTTCATCTCAGACTTTTCTTTTGCTTCTTCTTCTTCTTCTTCAACTTCTTTCTCCTCTTCTTCTTTTTCTTTCTCTTCTTTCTCCTCTCGCTTCTCTCTGTTCTTGTTCCTCTCGCTTCTTTTCCTTTCTCCCCTGTCGTTCCATTGATTCGGATACGAACGACCGAGTCTTTTAATGCCAAGGCGAGAGATAGTGAGTTCATCCTCTTCATCTTCATCCTTTAAGATTAGAGCTCTTTTCTTTTTGGATGGAGCACCCATGGGCTCATTCCCTTTCCTTTTCGACGTAGAAGAGACTGGATGAGATTTAACTAGAGTTTTCACTTTGAACTTCTCCATTGCCTTATCAAGCTCTTTCAGACGCATTTTTGTCAGCATTTTCAAACCCACCACCATTTTGTCGCATGGTCGAACACAAAGAGTCCGTGGAGGTTTAATGTTCAAGTGTCTCGAAGATCTTAGTCACAAGACCGAGTAAGGCAAGCGGCCCTTATCCTTCACCATTGCTCGTACATGTGGAAGAGAATGGTGTGAGGAAGAGAGAACTTCTTCCCGAATTGATCGCGTACATCAATTTCGCCTCGAATTAGACACATCTGTCTTGGATGTTGATTTTGGCCTCGAGAAAGTTGATCACGATTTTGTGCAGTAAGATGTTGATGGCATGCATTCTTGTGTAGGTAACTCTTCCTTCTGCACTCCTGTCTTTGACAAGTTCCAAAGTGTGGTACGAGCGATTGAAACCTTGATCGGTTGATATCGTCCTCTTTCAACTCCAATTATGTCCGCCAACATGTCCACATCTACCTCATAATCTTGGTCTCGAACATGAAGGATATTCTATTCGCATCTAAAAAGCTGAGATTCGAATAGAAATATGTCAATTGTGCATAGCCGTCGTGGTGTCGAGCAAAATTGCTCTAGTTGAAGCAGATTGAACTTCTCCTTCAAGTTCACATTGATTGCATCCAGAAAATCAAAATCAACGCTCCTGGGGTTTATTACCCCCCGTTTCAAGAATTTGAAGAACAGATCCTCATGTTCCTTTGATTTGAACAACTCCGTTCTTTTTCCCTTCACTTTCGCAGCAACACCCATCCTGGGTTGGAATTCTCTAAACAGTTTATCATCGTCATTCCCGTCAGTCGGATTAAATCCCCTTACACGAGGGTCACTTGGAATGTTCGCAAGTGCTTCCTCAGCCTTTCCTTTGGAAGCAATTCCCAAATCCTCCATCCGTCGCAAAAAGATATACTCATTTTTATACCCTTTGTCTTTAATGAAGGCATCCACATAGTTCAGTGGTGTACCTATGCTTTTCAAAGCACGATAGAGCTTATAAATAAAAGAGGATTTTTGGACTCTTACAGGGTCTACTTCCTCGATTATTTCTTCCTGTGGTAGTTGATCCACACTCTGTGGGGTAGATAATGGAGATTGACGAGGCTGAGAGTGAATCGGGTTCTGTTGCTGTCTCGGTAACTCTTCTTCCTCGGTGAGATCGAAATGGGTAGGACCCTCCCTCATTCTCTGTGCTCCCCTGCTTGCGATTCTTGAAGACCTTCTAGAAGAAGACATCGTTTCTTGTCGTTGAAAGATTCCTTGACTCGCTTTCCTAAGAAAAGATGACAACTTTCTCGAAAATGAACACGAAGTCAAGACATGATTGGGAGGAGAATGCCTTTTTAGGGTTTTGGAGTTAAGCGAAGAAGACAAGCGACCGTATATAACTTGTTAAAAAAGAAAAACCAATCGTCACAAAGGAAAGTGAACAGTCGTCCCCTTTTTAAAAATGATAACTGTCTTTTTTAAATAGAGGTTATCTTTTTGAAAAGACAAGATTCCGTTTTTCTTGGAAGATAAATCAAATATAACTGAATGAAAGATCGTACCTTTTCGAGATTGAATATTAAAACAACTTACAATCTATGGCCGTGAATGATTGAGTCCGAGAGTCTCGAGAGTCTCGAGAGTCTCTAGACTTTGATTTCCTCAAGCTTCAAAATGTTGAGTCCGGAACGGATGATATCGAATTGATTCTTCTCCAAAGGCTTTGTGAATATATCCGCTAGTTGGCTCTTTGACTCAACAAATTGAATCGAGATTTCTCCATTTTGTACATGATCTCTAATGAAGTGATAGCGAATCTCTATATGCTTTGCCCTTGAGTGAATGATTGGATTTTTAGTAAGATTGATTGCGCTGGTGCTGTCACATCTAATCTCAGTGCATGAGTTTTTAATTCCAAAGGCTTGTAGCTGTTGTTTTATCCACAGAATTTGCGAACAACAACTTCCAAGAGCTACATACTCTACTTACATTGTAAAGAGAGCCACAAGTGTGTTTTGTTTCCTTGAAAACCAAGACATTGTCTTGTTCCAAGCAATTGGCAAGTTCCCGAGGTGCTCTTTCTATCAACTCGCAACCGGATAGATTCTGCGTCTGAATATCCAAGAAGATTAAAGTCTCCCTTCTTAGGATACCAAAGACCGATGCTTGAAGATGAAGCAACGTATTTAATAATGCGTTTCCAAAGATTGAGATGAGATTCTCTAGGGTCTGATTGAAACCTAGCACAGATGCACACACTCAACAAAATGTCAGGTCTAGAGGCAGTAAGATAAAGAAGTGAACCAATGATACTCCTGTACAGCTTTTGATCAACTTTCTTCCCTTCTTCATCTTTGTCTATCTTCAAAGAACTTGACATTGGTATGTCGGTCTTTTTGCACTTTTCCAGTCCAAACCTTTTGACAAGATCATTAGCATATTTTTCTTGATGAATAAAAGTTCATTCTTTCAATTGTTTTACTTGAAGTCCAAGAAAGAAGGTTAACTCTCCCATCATACTCATTTCAAACTCATCCTGCATAGACTTAGAGAATTTCTTATACATACTTTCATTAGAGGATCCAAAAATAATATCATCCACATATATTTGAACAAGTAGAAAGCTTTTGTTTTCCTTTTTGATAAATAGAGTAATATCTACTTTACCTTTGACAAAACCATTATGTATTAAAAACTTACTTAGTCTGCCGTACCAAGCTCGAGGTGCTTGCTTTAAACCATACAAGGCATTTTTCACCAAGACCGAGCTGGTTTCTTTGGGTCTTCAAACCCGGTGGTTGTTCCACATAAACTTCCTCATGGATAAATCCATTCAGAAGGCACTTTTGACGTCCATTTGGAATAACCTGAAATTTTTATAACAAGCAAAAGCAAACAATAATCAAATAGCTTCTAACCTTGCTACTGGAGCGTAGGTCTCATCATAGTCTATCTTCTCTTCTTGTGTATATCCCTTGGCCACGAGTCTTGCTTTGTTTCTTACGAATTTTCCTTTCTCGTTCATCTTGTTCCCGAAAACCCATTTAGCTCTAATAACAGATTTACCTTTTGGTTTAGGAGTCAATTCCCGTACATCATTGATACTGAATTGCTCGAGCTCTTCTTGCATAGCTTCAATCCAGCTTTCATCCGATAAAGCTTCTTCTATGCTTTTGGGTTTTATTTCAGAAACAAGTGCCACAAAGACTAGACTCTTCACGCCTTTTGGATCGGGTGCGAATTCCTTCATTAATTTCGCCAATAATGAGATCTTTGGGATGACCGGACTTATGCTTCCGAGCATCGGTTGATTTGTCCGATTGATGATCTCTTTCTTTACTTGAATCTTCACGAACAACTTGATGCTGGTCTTCCAGTCCGAGGTGCTTCTTGATATGTAAGCTTTGAAGAGTGGAGCAGGTTGATTCTTCATGTTGAGTCCGACGGATTCATTTTGCATTGAATCTTGAAATTTGACATTCATTGATTCCTCCACCGATTGACTCTTCTTGTTATATAGATTTTGTAGGCTTTGCTTGATGTAGAATATCCAAGGAAGATGCCTTCATCTGATCTTTCTTCAAACTTACCAACTCGATATTTTGCATTTTTCAATATAAAGCATTTGCAACCGAACACATGAAAGTACGAAACAATAGGCTTCTTACCTTTGAATAACTCATAAGGGGTTTTCTCTAGAATAGGTCTTAAAAAGACTCTATTTATGATATAGCACGTTGTTGAAACAGCTTCAGCTCAAAATTGTGAAGAAATCTTACTTTCAATTAAAAGTGTTCTAGCTATTTCTTGAAGAGATCTATTCTTTCTTTCTACAACTCCATTTTGCTGAGGAGTGTATGGAGAGGAGAACACATGCTTGAAGCTAGATTCATCACAAAATTTTGTAAAAATCTTGATTTTCAAATTCACCTCCATGGTCTGCTCTTATACTTGAAATAACATATCCTTTTTCATTTTGACCATTTTAGCAAATTTTTCAAAATACAAGAAGGTTTGAGACTTACTTGCAAGGAAATATACCAAGTAAATCGGGAGTAATCATCCACGATTACTAGGCAATATTTCTTACCTCCAATGCTTTAGGTTCGGTTGGTCCGAAGAGATCCATATGCAAAGACTTTTAGCAGACATGATTAGTAGAGACATGATTTATTGGCTTAAATGAATTTCTTATCTCGCTTTCCCAATATACATGGAGTGCATAGATCGACTTTTGGTATGATAAATTGGGTAGACCACGAACAAGCGCTTTGATGAGATTTTCGCTATCTCGCTTCATATTGATGTGACCAAGCTTTTCGTGCCACAAGCTTGCTTCGTCTTGAATTGAAATTAAGCATTGCGATTCATCCGGTTTCATATCCGGAAGATAGATATTTCCATGCCTTCGACCCATAAAAGACGAGTAGAGTCTTTACCGATTCCGTAACATATTCCTTCTAGAAAGAAGATCTTAAAACCAAGTATCACATAGTTGGCTTATGCCGAGAAGATTATAATTGAGTCATTTTACTAGGAAACATTACTTATTATGAGATTTCCAATTTTCACAGTTCCAAATCCCACAATTCTTCCTTTGTTGTTTCCTCCAAATGAGACTTTTCCACCATTTACTTGAACAAGCTTTATAAAGCAATTTGAGTCTCCTGTCATATGTCTTGAGCATCTACTGTCCAGATACCACTTTACCTTTTCCTTGATGGAGACCCGCATTTAAAATAGAGTCTCAAGTTTTCTTTGGTACCCATATTTTCTTGGGTCCATTGGTGTCGATAAGATAAACAAGATTAGCCCATGTTTTCTTAACAGGTTTCCAAACCATAGGACACTCTTTTTCAAAGTGATCTGGGCTATTGCATTTTGAACACCTGAGAGCATTTCGACCTACAGACTTTACAAAAACCTTCTTGAAATGATTTTTGTAGGCCTCTCTTGAGGGTCTTTGCTTGATTCTTTCTTTTACTTTAGGAAAATCAATCAAGGGAATAGTTTCCGCAGTCATACCTAAACCAAGACTTATTGAAATAAGGTCTTTGAGCTGAAAGAATTTTTTCAAGTTTCTCGGACCCTATTGAAAATTTCTTTGAAATATTTGATGAGTCAATTTTTAAAAGAGCATTTTCTTTCAAAAGATTTTCTTCACTTTCTTTAAGAGTAGAAACATTCATGTCTAAACATTTAACTCTTTCTTTCAACACATTTTCCTGTTGTTTTAGAACAGTGTTTTCTTTTAAATTCGGAAATCCTTTTAAGAGAAGTCTTAAGACTAAAACACAACTCATCAATATACTTAAAAACCTTGACAGGAATTTTAAAATTACTTACCTCAAATTCACCGTCCGAGTCCGATTCGAGTTTGAGTCCGAGTCCGATTGCGCTATCGACACAAATTGGCATATTCATCATCACTTCCTTCACACTCGTATCACTCCAAGTTTCAGCTTTAAGAGCCTTTCGAGGCTTTTCAGCTTTTCCTTTCTTCTTCTTTAGAAAGGGACAGTTGGGTCTGATGTGTCCCTTTTTCTTACATTCAAAGCAAACTATATCTTTGTTTGATTCATCATCATCAACAGACTTGGTCCGTTGTCTTTGAAAGCTTTGTTTCTTTGAGTTGAATCTTCTTCCTTTTCTATTCAGCTTTCGAATCTTCTTATCATGAGAGCAAGCTCCTCATCGTCCATATCATCTTCGGGACCGTAGCATCAAAATCATCATTTGATTTTAATGCAATGGATTTCTTACATTTTGGATCTTCGTCTTCGTTAATTCGTTCCACTTCATAAGACTAAAGAGTTCCAACCAGCTCATCGACAGATAGTGGCATGATTCTTTGCGTCTCTCTTATTGAAGTCTTTATGTGATTCCAATCCTTGGAGAGTCCACACAGTAGCTTGTTTACCTTCATGGGATCGAAATTGGTTGTCCTTGATTTTCAAGATCATTTACAATTTGTAAAACGGCTAAACATGTCGGTTATAGATTCTCCAGGTCTCATTTTGAAGGCTTCATATTGACCGAGAAGGGTGTTGATTCTCGGTCTCTTTTACTCGATCGGTTCCTTCATAGGTGATATGTAACCTATTCCGGACTTCTTTTTTGTTGTAACACAAGAAGATATTCTGTTATATTCAAGTAGGTGACAAGGCACAATATAAAGAATATATAGCTTTTGCATCAAGAGTTTGTCTCTTGATTATCTCTTCCTGAAACATTCCGCTGGTCTCAATAGTTTCTTTCCATCTTTTCTGAGACGGATGCAACTTTTGGAGTGATTCCTTTTTCTACAACGTCCCATTCCAGAGGATCCTTTGATCGAAGAAATGCTTTCATTTTTTTTTTCCGGATGTTGTAGTCCTTTCCATCGAAGTAAGGAGGTCTCGGTATTGCTTTGACCTTCCACCACCCCCGGAGCTAGCATACTAGCCATGGATCTTTTACTCAAGTAAAACACTTCAAATAAACCGAGTACACGAGCTCTGATACCAATTGATATGGCTAGTATAAGTACCTAGAGGGGGGGTGAATAGGTATAACGAGTAATTTCTAATGATAATCGCACAATACTAGACAGTTGATAGAAATGAGACAATTTTTCCTCGTCAATAAACAAACAACGATCAAAGTAAGACTAAGAGTAGGGAAGAGAAAATTGAACACGAGGTTTATAGTGGTTCGGCTTATTTCAAGCCTATGTCCACTCTTCGCACCGATGCCTTTGGCTGGATTCCACTATGAACAAAGAGATATTACAAGACTTGTTCTTCCTTGATTTCTTGGTGTAGAAGATCTACCACACTCTCTCAAGGTATCACTAAGTATAGACTCTCTTTGTGTGTACAGTTTTGCTCAATATGAATCGACTAATAATCAATGAGCTTTAGACTCTGGAATTTCTCTATCGAGCACTTACTAGAATAACTTGAACGTCTTCTTTTTATACTCCTTTATGCCATCATACCCGTTGGCACTTACCAAAGGAATTCTTCCAATCTTCCCGTTGGACAGAATCAATTAAGATCATTCGAGCTATTTAAAGGAACATGTCGATAGCCCATCAATCCTGTTCGCCCATACAATCAGGATCTTGGTTTCCAAGAATAGAACCTTCCAAGAATATTTCGTCAATCATCGGATCTTCAAACGATCTTGATTTTGAATAATTAATCCGTTGTATCAAATCCAGCCAAGAGATCTTCTCCAGTCGATAAGACCAAATCCTTAACCAAACACTTTAGTTTTGGATCGCCTTCGTCACCGGATTAGAAACTCAATGAGAATAGTCTTGAGTCTTGAGTCTTGTGTCCGAGTCCGGTGATCCGAAAGTCTTGGACTCTAAGTACAAGGGTCTGCACAGCTTCCAGACTAGACTGATAGAAACGTTTTGTCAGCTTCAAAACACTCTAGAGAGATTTCTCCAACAACATTCCTACATCTCCCTGCAAGACAAATGTGAGCAAATACTTCCCCTTATACCTCCCATTCTACAAAAACATTTAACACCTTTAATGTTAGAGACATACTGAATCTCATTTGTCAAACAAAAATATTTTTTTGAACAAGATTAATTTTGGCCTAGGTCCTCTAAGGTTCAAAACCAAGTCCCCAGCGAAGTCGCCAAGCTGTCGCGACCTACCCTCGGGGGGAGGGAACAGGTTTAGGGGTATTGCCTAAAGGACGAGTCTAAAGCCCATGATTAGGCGTGAGCTCTCCCAAACCCATACCCCGCGTGACATTAGGATATTCTTTAGGAATTTTTGCACAAAAGGAGTTGTCACTAGCCTATTGGGGTCGGCTAGAAATCAAGTGAGACACGGGAGGATGCCACACTTCCTACGCAACCAAAGAATCTAAGGTCGGGGACTTGATTACACTAATTGATCAATTAGTACCCTTTCGGTACCTAATCTTGTTCATTTTAGCAAAATGATTTTTGGCAAGCAATTCGAGTTGATTTCATGCCTATCCACTAACATATGATGTGATCATGCAGGTGCACAATAATTAAAATAATAATCGTAACTACCAAAATCCTCATTGCAATACAATTAAACACATGCAATTCAACATAATTAAATATGCAAACTAAATATGCAATATAATCAATATACGAGTAAATAAAGGCATAATTACACTAAAAAGGCAATACATGGCAATTCCTAATCGAACCCCACATTTTTTAATTTTCGAAAATTTTTAATTTTTAATTTTTTTAATGATTTCTTTTTTAATTTTCGATTTTTTTTAAATTAAATTTTTTAATGATTTTTTTATTTTCGAATTTTTTTTTTTTAATAAAGGTCGAATTTTTTTTAATGCTTTCTGAGTTTTTGAATTTTTAGAAATTTTTTTGAAATTTTCTTATGTTTTCCTTTTTAAAAATATTTTTTTCTCTTTTTTTTGAAAATTTTCGAATTTTTAATATATTTTTAATATATAATATTTTTATACTTCACGAAAATGGGTTCGGACCGAGTAAACCCAATTCAGCCTGTTGACCCAACCCAAAACCGGATCCAACCCAGCCGGATTAAAAAAAAAAACACATTTTTTTTTAATTTTTCTTTACAGCCTTTTTTAATGATTCTTTTTTGTTATTTTTTTTTTATCTTTTCCTCATTTCACCTCTGACACTTTCACTGAACACACCCTCTACTGTCTTTTCTTCTCTTTTTGGGTTTTCGTCTTCTTCTCTTCTTTTTTAATTTTTGTTTTGTTATTTTTTCACTTTTTCGATACTTTTCTCTTCCTCTTGTTTCTTTTTATTTTTTTTCTTTTGGTCTTCTTCTTCCAGCGACCTCTCTGCACACGCTGAAGCCACCTTCTCTCCTACACCCTCTTTCACCGAAACTCATCGATCAAACCAGTACCATTTTAAACGAGCCTCACTATTTTTCGTCACCCACATCGACACCACCCGCACTCGGGCCACCGCCGAGCCGACACCCACTCTCTCCCCTAAACGGACGAGGAGGAAGACAAGACATAACTTGCACAAAAATAAGCCCAAATAACAACATATGGCCATAAGTCCTAACCACGACAATGTAAACTCGGAATGGACGAGACAAAAACGTGTAGAACAACAACAAAACACGTCTAGCAACGATGGCCGCCTATAATAAACAAAGATTCAGAGATAGTTATGCGGGCTTCACTTAGGCATTTATACAAACAGTCCGTGAGCATTACCGAATGTTTAGATTTCCTACTCAATCGAGACTCGAAATGGGATTGGGATTCTCGAAAAACGACCAAAAACACACAAAGACTTGGATAAAGACCTACGGGGGTCAGAGGGACAAAAGCTCATGCGAACAGGTTGTCCACGAGCTCCGGTCCGACGCCCTACGAAAACGGAGCATACATGACCGGAGAAAACCTACCTGATTTGGTTCGGTGGGGGTACTGCGGCGGACGGCGACTGACTGACGAACCACCGACGACAGCAGATCACTCTCTTGGCTCACGCTCTTGTTGGTCCCTCTCGGCCAAAACCAACGTCGGAGGACGTGGAAGAAGAGGGGACTGCGAGCTCCGTTGCGCCGGTTTGCGTCGAGGACGGCTAGATGACGCTTGGCCGGGGCTAAATATCAGCCCTCTCACTCTCTCGGCTGCTCTCGCTCGAACTCCCTTTTGGATCTCTCTCTCCAACCCTCTCGGTTTCTCACAGTTCCAGAAGAAGGGGGTCAAGAAACGGGATCTCGAGCACTTCTCTCGCTCCAGCTCTCACTCTCCAGATTCTCTCGGCCTTTGACGTCTCAAATCTCTCTCGGCCAATCCCCCCTGTGCGTTGCTTCTCATGTTTTCTTTTAAAACCGCCGTTGGTTCTTTTTCCTTTGCCTCTGTCTGAAATGCCTTTTGCTAGCCCACGAAGCCAGCTCTCTTTCTTTTCCATCTTCAGCTCTAATTTTCCTCAGTCAGTCCAGCCTTTTTGCCTCTATGTATGCCTACAGTCAGTCTTCTCCTTGGGACCGAGTTCAGTATATTTTCAGCTACAACGGCTGCAGGTTTTCTTGGGCTTCGTCAACTGCAGGAGCTGCCACGCTACAGCCAAGCGTTCATTGCTTCCATTTTTCTGAAATCGCAGTTGTCGATCCTCTGCAGATCCTTCTTTGGCTTCCTCCTGTTCTGTCTTCTGCAGGTCCTATGCGAAGACTAGAGGAGGGAGAAGGATGGGGCGTGGGCCAGGCCAACGGGGGGGAAAAGAAATATATAAAAAGAGAAGTGGGCGGGTCGGGCCAAGGCCAGATCCGACCCGACCCGATCGATTTCTTTTTCTTTTCCAATTTTCTTGATTTTTTTTATTGACTTTTTGAATGATTGATTGATTTTTTTTTTTTTTTTTGTAAAAATAGGTGTCAACACTGCTCTAGCTCGAAGCTTGCCTTTATGTTCTGACCTCGACCTCCGAAGCTCGAGGGTGGTCACAAGCCACCAAGGCCAAGCTTTAAAGCAGCTTGAAGGTCGAGCTTCGAAGCTCATGGCAACCATGGCTGCTCGAGCTCAAAGCTTGGCTTCAGGGTTTGACCTTTATTGTTGAATCTCGCGAGCGGTCGGACGAGCATCAACGAGCGCCGACGGATGTCGAGGTGGCGGTGGGCAGCAAAGCAAGAGTGCTGGAGGAGTTTGGCCAAGTGATTGAAGACGATGATCAATTTTTCGCGACCGGTGCACTTTTTCTTTTTTAGTTTTTATTTTTTTCTTTTCCGATAACATCAAAGCCATTTGTTCCTAAACGTGCCACATCAAATCCACGTTAGCTTTTTATTGGTGACTTTGGACGGAAATTTAAAGGAAGATAAATGTATTAGAATAATCACAATTTGGAGCTTTTAATGTTATATAAATAAAAGATAAAAAGTTTGAGATAAATGCTACAATAGGCAAATTTTAGGATTTTTGGTAATTTATTTTTTAATTTATTTTCTTTTCCTTTCTTTTTTTTTTTTTTTTTGGAACCGAGGGCTTGCCGGGGTCAACAGCCAACCCTCGCCTCGCTAGCCACAAAGCCCTTGCCCAGATTTGGCGAGGGTTGGCAAGCCAAAAAAATAAAAAAAAAGAGTGAGAATAGAAAAAGAAAAAAAATCATAAAAATCATAAAATTAAAATATTATTAAAAACTATCATCATCAACGTTTGCTACACTACATAGGATATCCAATGTCTATATTATCAATTTCAAGCCAATACTGGCTAGATGAATTCACTTCACATAAATACAAAAAATTTAAAACTAAATTGACCTAATTGAACTGTTTATGACTAAATTTATACCAATATAATATATTTATAACTTTTTTGGTACTTTTTCCTTCCTCACTAAGTATACTACTTTGGTGAATATATTTGTTTATTTATAGATGCCCGATCAATTACTACATCAACTTTCTTCCATACATTCATTGTATATACTTGCTAAATTTGTACATTGAGGAATTTTATCCCTTTTTCCCAAGTACCCCTAATAAACATGATAATTCATTAGTTGATACCTCTAGATATTGACTCATTTAATGGATCCAAAACCTGCGGTTTCCTCATATAACGAAACTGCAAGCAATATTTGTTAGATCGATGTGCACTATTTCATTTTGTGCGGAAGGCCAAGCAACCAGTTAGGCAACTCACCACTCAATCCCCTTCCATTTCCATATATATTAACAAAAAGATAATAAATTGCAACCTATGGTCCCCCAAGTTGGGCATTTTCGGGTTATAGGTGGCGCATCTTCTGAAAAATGGGATTTTAGCCCTAAACTTCCCGATTTTGTTTGCTCACGAGGCCTTGTACTCGACCAAGCTAAACCGCGGCATATTTACATAAGCGACACAGACTTGCGTACCGAACCATGTGACTCAAATGTAATCTCGGCGACTGTCTCCTATATTCAACAGACGCCAAGACTTCAAAAGCTGAAATTTTCACGATCGTAGACTAAACTAAAAGAAAAGAAGAAAATAATCCAAGGGATTGACGTACGTACGAAGAACATCCCATTTTGGAGATCACTAAACCAAGATTTTGAAATTGGTCAAAACTTCAGAAATTGGGGTCGTTGTTTTCCTAAAAACTATGGTTAATTGCATGCAAAAAATTCCTTAAATATTGATATTTAGTCTACTCTTCTACGATCTGACCGCCAGCAGCTAGAATTTGCCTAACATCTAGCAAAAACCCACTTCGCGCAAGAACTTATTTAAAGAGCCCCAGGCTGCTTTCTGGCTTCTGTATCTCTATCTCATAACATCTGCAGTTATACAACTCCAGAAAAAAAGAAATCATGGAGTTCGCATCTGTCAGTGTTCGTCGTTCGACGTCGATCGTGATGTTCGTGCTGATGATGAGTGCTTCTCTGGAGGCGATGGCGGAAGCGGGCACAACGAGCTCGGCGAGTCTGGCAAAAGTGAAGCGAGAGCGCGTGACGTGCAACAGCCGCCGGAGCAGGTGCTTCATGAGGTACGTGACATGTCCGGTCGAGTGCCCTCAGGTGAAGCCGAAAGACCCCAAGGCCAAAGCTTGCTATCTCGATTGCTACACGCCCAAATGCGAAGCCGTCTGCCGAAGTAAGTAGTCGCAGACAACCTCCGAATCATCCTTTGTTCTTTGATCATTCAATGTAGCTAACGCGTTTCCCCGTGAGCAGAGCGCAAGCCGAACTGCAGCGGGATGGGGGCCGCATGCTACGACCCCCGCTTCGTCGGCGGGGACAACATCGTTTTCTATTTCCACGGCCGGAGCGAGGAGCACTACGCGCTGGTGTCCGACACCGACCTCCAAGTCAATGCCCGGTTCATCGGCCTCCGACCCGTCGGGAGATCCCGGGACTTCACGTGGATCCAAGCCCTGGGCCTCCTCTTTGGCCCCCACACGTTCACTCTCGAAGCCGCTAGGGCTGAGACATGGAGCGACGACATCGACCGCCTGCGGTTTTCATATGACGGGACGTCCGTAACCTTACCGGAGTCCCTGGACTCCGAATGGAGCTCGCCGGGCGACGAGATCAAACTCGAGAGGACCGCAAGCAAGAACAGCGTCACGTTGATCGTGCAAGAAGCCCTAGAGCTCTACGTTAGTGTGGTTCCGATCACCGAGGAAGACGACAGGATCCACAGCTACGGAATACCGAGGAACGATAGCTTCGCCCATCTGGAAGTGCAGTTCAGGTTCTTCGGCCTCTCGCCGAGGGTCGACGGCGTCCTGGGGAGGACTTACCGGGCGGACTTCGAGAACCCGGCAAAGCCTGGGGTCGAGATGGCGGTCGTCGGCGGGGAGGACAGGTACAGGACGAGCTCTCTCCTCTCGTCGGACTGCGCCGCCTGCGTGTTCGCTCCCGGGGACGACAAGGAGGTCTCGTTCCTGAGGCAATACGCGATGCTGAGCTGCACCAGCGGAGTGGCAGATGGCATTGGAATGGTATGCAGGAAATGACATAATCCATCGCCACGTGTCTAAAAATACAGAATTTCTATATATATTGTCGAGATAGTACGAGAAAGTACGATGATTTCTCACATGCAATAACGAGGTTGGAGTTTGAACTACAAATCCACCCTTTGATATCTTTGTAATGATGTTGTGTTCTTCTATGAAATTGTGATATTTTATATGTAATTCGGTCAATAGAAACTTGATTGTGTTCGCATTGCTTTTCTTTTGGTACTTCTTTAGCTATGAATCTAGCGTTGTAACTAGTACTCGAGTTTCTCTACATCACGATTCACAAGACTAATCTGGCTGTCGAAGTTTGCGTGGTATGAAGGGGAACATAGGTTAAAAAAAACCTGAAATTATCTGTATTTTTTCCACATCATGAAAATGATATCAATGAATTAATTAAAGGAATTATTCTTTCAAAGAACAGATATTTATCGTATCGGCTGTTTAGACTAGTGTCATAGGTTCGGTGAGAAAAAAGTTTCGAAATTTAGGATGAGTTTGGTGACTTTTTTATTTTTGGGAATAACTTATGCTCATAAATATTTTTTTTCTACTTCTGTTCCTGAACGAGTTTATGAACATTCGAAAGCATTTAATAACTATACAAAATTTTTATTTCCGAAATAGAATTAAGTTTAGTACAACCCTTAAATTTTTTATAACTTAGAATTTCTCTTAATTTTTTATAATTTTATTACATTTTTCTTTTTTACTTTTCTCTTTTTCCTTTTGCTTTCTTCTTCTTCTTCTCCCTCTAACCAATCGTGTGGCCGTGACAATGGTCGGGAACCGGCCAAAAGAGAGATAGTGAGGTTGTTGGCCTTGGGGAGCCTCGTCAAGGTTGGGCAAAGGCTCCTACGAGGTCACCGAACCTCGTTTAGCCGGTCACCGGCTGTCGTGGCTAGAGTAAGAAGAACAACAACAAAAAAAGAAAGAAAAGAAAAGAGAAAAAAAATGGTTTAGGCTTAATTATGGAATTATTTCCGGTAGCAAAGATGCAACATTTGTTTACTTTTTGATTCTATTCCAAATCTATTTCTATAAGCAAATTTGTTCTCATAAACAAAAATATTACCAAACAGGTTTCTATTCTTTCTTTTTTTTTTTCAAAGAACAAAAGAATAGAACCATGTGATATTTGGCATGTTACCAAATAGGCCCTTAAACATGAACGACAATGTTGGATTCAAAATACTCGATTTGAAAATGTATTTCAATTGAGTGATTTTGAGATTTTAATGGTAAAGGCCTAAGATAAGAAACTTATTAACTGATATCATGATAAATGGGTACAATAAACTATAAAAAAACATACTTAAGGTATTAGGGATATATGTAAGGTGAATTTGGAAAAAGCTTTCCCAAGCTACTTTGGGTGTCTAAAGTTCCTTGGGGCTAAAAATGTGTGTTTGGGAAAAAATTTGTAAGCATCATTGAGGGAAAGTAGGCCTTTGGAAGGTTGAAAGCCCAAGGTAGGTATGAGCCTACCTTGAACATTTCAATAGCCTCGGCATGCTGTTGGGAGAATCAATAAAAAGATTTCTTCCGAAAATATTCTCATTGACTTTTTGTTTTTCCGATTTTGCCATTGTATATTACACTATTCATCTTTTTATCCATTGAGGTCGGCCAACGTGGTTGCGTGGTGTTATGAGGGCTTGGTGACGGGCTAGAGAAAGGCCAGCATGGTCATGGCGACCAAGCAACTATTGTCAGGGGGGTCGCTCCCAACATGGTCACGATGACCAAGCAACTGTTACCAAGGGGGTCGTGGCGACCTACGTGTGATCTTGGTCATGGCGACCTCCATGAGCGGCTGCACGATTTGGGTTATCGCGACCCCAACCTATCACGCCCCGAACCCCGAGACACGTGAACAACCCGCCATGGTCATGCAAATGTGACATTCCCAGGTAGTGTCGCCGACCCCAATTTACTTTTTAATGCGCAAGCGGAACGTACTAAGAAACCCCTTACAAAATCATACGGGATAGGACAGCAGGAATATCAACTCAAAATCAAACAACATACTTTCATATAATATCAACAATCCAGGGCTTACATACATCAACCGGATCCAGGGCCTATACACCAAAAATGGGTCAGAGTCTATGCACATCAAAAGAGGGTTAGCCTACACAACAAGGATCAGCCCACCAAAAAGAACGGTCCTGTAACTACTAATTGGACTCGTTCGACGATCCCACATCCTCCACGTTTGACGGTGCAGGGTCCGGAGATGATGGGTTGTCCACCCTACCATCGGGGAGGTCAGCCACACCCTCTCCTAGAAGAGCATCCATCACAACCAGGGGAATGTCAAACCGCTGTCAAAGCAGACCAATCCTAAAACCATTGGCCCCAAAACGGAACCAAGCCCTATACCTATGGGGCACCCTAACATCTTGATCTCCCGGATCCACACGGTAGCCCCGATCAACTCATAGACCCAATGGCTCCCAAGATCGGGGGCCCCGCGCACCTGCTCGATGATCCGACCGGGAGGCCATTCTTCTCGGGGGTCCCGCCATCTACGGTCCCTGTAATATTTTTCCCCAAACCGGGGATGAGACTTTGTCTCAGCAAGTTCATCCCTCCTAAACCCTTATTAGAAAGTAAATACGCCCCGAAGTAGCTTAGCCACAACACATAGAAGACTTACCTCGACTTAGCCCTCATCTACGAGTTAGCACAATTTATATAATTCAACCACGTACAATTATGATAACCAACCAACCATGGTACAATCACATCATCAAAACAATTCAACCACTTGGATCGTCTCAGCGATCAATCGACTCGGCCGATTACATGTCATTCTAGCAAATCAATCATTGCTCTCAATCACGGCCCTACTCGGCAAAATTAGAATCAGTGGCATCACGGCCCCACTCGGCGCGACCTTTAACAGTGGGCAATTCACGGCCCCACTCGGCGCGACCTTTAACAGGTGGCAATTCACGGCCCCATCGAGCGCAACCTCTAATAGGTGGCATATCACGGCCCCATCGGGCGCGACCTCTAATAGGTGGCATATCACGGCCAACCGCTCCTCAATTTCCACATTTAGGATTTTATAAAGAATCCTCATAAATCGAAATCACATTCAATTCGCCACAACCAATCATCAATTTCAAATTCTATAAGCACAACAATGATCGGCACGAAATTCTGAGCAACTAGGGTCAAAATAAATTTTTCGAGTTTTTTTTTTTTTTTTTTTTTTTTTTTTATAAAATAATATTTTAATGAATTTCGTAATAAGATATATTATTAAATAATCCAACAATTTCGAAGCATTTATTTAAATCATAAATAAACTCCTTTAAGTCATATCAATGTTTATTTTAAAAATAAACATACTTAACCATTAAACTAAACACCATTTACCTTAAATAATCACCTTAATATAATCCACAACTAATTAAGCCAATCTATCCAACTAATCTCAATCAACTTAAGCTAAGCATACTTAGGGCATCATTATCTCGCTAATCACGGATTAGTGAGGTAAACTCACCGGAATTGCTTTCCGACGAGTCTCTGGCGAAGAGCACGACGACGCCGACGACAAACCTACACGGATCAACACCAAATGAGGACCAAAAGGGAGCCAAACCGAGCTTAAAAGAAGCTGGTTCTTGCTGGTTTTTCCAGCAACTAACCGAGCTTGAAAGGGCGGCGGACGGCGGCCTGGACGGGCGGAGAGACGACGGGGAAAGACCGGCGAAGGAAGCTAGGCTCGGGCGGTGGCTTACGGCGACGGACGGCGGCGACGAGCTTCGGCGGACGACGACGAGCGCAGACGGCTTGGAGCTGCGACGGTCGAGGCTTCGCGGTGGAGACGGAGGCAAGGCGGCTCGGCGCACGGAACGCAGCGAGCGTCGCGCACGGACGAGCGGCGACGGTGGACTCCGGTGGCGAGCGACGAACGGCAACGAACGGGCGACGGGGGCGGACGAAGCTCGTGGGTTTATTTGCTTCTCACGCACACTTTCCCTCTCTCTCCTCCCAATTCAAAGGTTGAAGATGATGGGGACAAGAGGGAAGTGACATCCCCACTTTTGGTGAGCCAATTGGCTTGTGACACTTGTCAAGCTCTCCTGAATTTGGCCTTCACCATGACATCACCTAACGATGTCATTCTCCACTAACTCAAACCTCCATAACATTTTCCAATAGGTTCACTTTCATTTCCGCCGGGGTCCAAGTTCTTATACATTCAATTACTTCAATTTCCATCAATTCTCTTCTAATTGATTCCAAATTAAAGTCCATAAATTAATCCAAGGTTCCTAATAGGGTATGTGACATGACCGGCTTCCAACTTCTAAGTTCAATCCCAATTTTTACGGTTGAATTCAATCCGGTGCGATTTCAGCTCACCTAATCCATTGAGTAGCTTTTGGGGAAATTTTCTTGCATCCAACCGGAGGGTGATCAGTCCCCAAGTCTGACGCGGTAAAATTCCTTAATTACTTCACTCAATAAACTAGTTCCCTTGTGAGTGGCCAACTCTAAGAGACAAACTACATGCACGGATGAATTGCCCGACTCAATTGACTGAAAATAAAATTGAGAAAAATCGGGATGTCACACAACCTTCGCAAGGTCACCGCTTAGGTCGCCCGATCCACACGACCCTCGAGGGTCATGTGACCCCAAATTGGCCCTCGTCAGGGTCAAACGATCTTTGTGAGGTATTGCACGACCAAGCGACCATTGTCGGTGGTATCCGAGGGCCACCTGAAGTCTTGCAACCTTAGACGATGGTTGCCTACCCTTCGCCAACCAACTAGCATTTTTTCTTTTTTTAATGATGAAAGCCTGTTATAAATATAATTTCTCTAAATACTATTTTGCCCAAATATTTTTTTTTTTTTATATTTCACAATAGACTTTTAGATTATAATTTTACCAAATACAATTTACACTTTAGAAAACTCTTTTAACTTAAAATCCTTTGCATTTTCCAAAAAAATTCTCCAAAAATCCAACCAAACACATTGACTAACTTTTTTCTATTTTTTTTTTAATAACAAATGGTGGTTGGTGACGTAAATTGCAACAAACTTCAAATCCAGGGATAAATCGCAATTATGAAAGCAAAAAATTGCCATAGATTGAAGAAACAAATCACTTTTTCTGAAAACAATGTGTGGTTTTCGCTTCATTATTATTTCCTGTATGTTTTCTCTTTTGGGATTTAATTTTTTTTGCCAATTCCGTTATAGAAATGGACAACGACGTTGGATTCGGTGTGCTCGGCTTGAAAATGATTTTAAAAGAGCGATTTCAAAATTTAAGTACCGGGTTATATGAGAAGCATATTGGGTGGTATTATGTGTGGTGGTCACCATTTACCTACAAAAAATAATTAATGTATTAGGTATATATGCAGTACGTCAGGGACAATTTTGCAATTTTTTTTAAAACAAACGGTGAATTGGGGACCTAAATTGAAACAAACTTCAAAATCCAGGGACCAATCGCAATTTTGCAAATAATAGATTGAAGAAACCAATCACTTTCTTTCTTCAGACAGAAACCCAAACACGCGAACGTCGTTGTCGCTTGATTATCATTTTTTTTTTTTTTTTTTTTTTATCTTTGGGTATTTCATCGTCTCTTTCGTCGTTGATCGGCAGCTGCACCGGAAACCAGCAACGGTCCCCACCTGGAAAACCATGATTATCTGAAGAATCGGGTAATCTTTCGTAACTGAAATTTGGGTCTTCACGTTGGTCTCTGCTGATTTGATTGCCCGGACGAGGGTCGACGACAAAGTCGAGTTTTTGAACTGAGAACAGTTACCATTCCTCGTTTCTTGAATAATCTGAAGATCAGAACTTTCGACTCCCCATTTTGATCTTGAAGTCGTGTGCTCAGCAAATTAAGTGGTGGGTTCTCTTGATATTAACGCAATGGTTGATAAGCTACTGAATTGAAGTTGATTTTTTGGCCTAATTTGATAGACGCCAGTTTCAAGGACTGTTTTTTCTTCTGGGGTGGTATGGGTGGAACTGGGTTGCTTTGGGTTTGGAGGTTTGTCGTGCTTCTTCAGTTGATCAGTGGCGTTCTTGGTTGGGGAAAGGAAGGTCACTATGCAACTTGCAAAATAGCAGAGGTACGTTCACTACTTTCTTTTAGCTATTATGATTCATTATCTTCGATTTCTGGTCCTTTTTATTGATCTGCTTCGGTTGAGTTACTGAATTCATTCGCTATGATCGTAATTTGTCCTTTATAAATTAAGGACTGTCATGATAGCATAAGTTTTAGCATCGATTCGCCTTCTCCAGTCAAAATGTTTTCCCTGCAGACCAGTTAGAAGAGTTGGTTTCTATAGATAAAAGTTGTGTCTTTGGCTGGGTGGTGGGCTACGCTGTGAGGAGGCTTTTAGCTTTCTCCTTGATTAAGTTACTTAATTTTTAATGAGTTTGGTTAAGCCAGTCTGCTTTCGGACTCTAGTTGGTGCATTACACGGATATATCAGTTAATTGAAAACTTTGGAGGTGGCTGCACGGAGAAAGGTAGAGTTTGTGGTTAATAGATTCAGAAATAACTTTTGTGAGGTAAGGAAAATTGCAATAGTGTATGAAAGGGGGTGTTTGGAAGGTAAGTTGTATTTGGATCTGACTTTAATTATCCAAAGATTGCATTAATTTGATATCACATCTGATTGAAGATAAAGGGGCAATTCACTCGGTTAGATGGGAAGAGGTGGGATTGTTGAATGATAATGGGTTCCAATTGCTATAATCATATATTTATTTAAATCAATGTGCATCAAGTGATGAAATTGGAGTGTCATTGGTATTTCTTTTTTCAGTTGGAAAATAATTGATTTTGACTTTTTGAATTCGTAAGGAGTATCTAACTGAAGATGCCAAGGTTGCGGTGAAACGGTTACTTCCTGATTATGCTGGAGGGGATCTTGCATCTCTTTGCTCCTGGCCTGATGAGATTCGTTTCCACTATCACTGGAGTGGTGCTTTGCACTATGTTGACACACCAGATTTCAAGTGTAACTATGAATACTGCAGTGAGTGGTCTACAATTCCTGCATTGTGAATCTTCTTCTCTTAGCCACTATATTTTTTAACAGCGCATGCCATATTGTTCTTGCTTTGAGATAGCATTAAGCTTGCGTTGAACTGATTCTAGTACTCTTTATGCATCTGATGTCGTGCTGCTTTTATATGTGTATCGACAGTGTCATCAATTTTAATGCTCTCCCATCATCTAAGCTATGCTGGATATCGCAAGCAAGTCATTGCTTTTTCTGATTTACCAAATTACGTAAAGCGCATTCATGAGGCGGAGGAGACTGAACTAATTCCAAATCTTGGTGCTTGAGTCTCTAAACTAATTATGCTATTATCTCTTGACATGTAGGACATATGTTTGCTTGTAGTTTCTTATGTGCAGTATTAAGTGATGAATATTAACACTGGTTGCCTTGCTGTTGAAATTTATCTAAGAGCTTAGGTGACAAAAGCCTCATTATATTGTGCAAAGACTCCTCTGTATCACTCTAGAGTCTATGTTAGAGATCAGAATAGGTGAGTTTAAGCTATGCTTAATTGGCCTAATGTACTATACTCCGCATGTCTGTCATTAGGCCTTGCCCACGGTTATTCTGAATAAACGTAGTGCTGAAAAGGGGATAATAATACTCTCTACCTTCTTGTAGGAGATTGCCATGATTCTTCTGGACACAAAGATATGTGTGTTACTGGGGCAATCTACAATTATACAAGGCAACTTGAAGCAGCTGGCAGCTCCTATGCAATAACAAATTGTAAACATCATTTGCTCTAAGGACGCATCAGTACTTGTCGATTACCTCATCCATGTTTTTCCATCTTGGGTTCTCACTCATTTCTGATTATTACAGACAACTTAACAGAGGCGCTTCTTTTCTTATCACATTTTGTTGGAGATGTCCATCAGGTTTGCACTTCTGGAATCTCTTAGCTAAGATGAAGAATGAGATGTTTAATAGCCGTCAGATAGATAGCCTTTGCATATTTCGCATATTTTAATTCTTTCAAGAGTAAATTATTTGGTAGTCATTGAGAAACACCTTGCATGGGCTAGATATACTACTGCAGGGATGGAATTCTTTATTGTGTATGACTCTGTGTTTAGCGAATCCATGGTCCATGTCAACTGTAAACTATGAAAAAATCTCAGGTTAAGTATCTACTTCTGTCTGGCAGCCCCTGCACGTTGGTTTCACTGGAGATTTAGGTGGAAATACCATCATTGTTCGTTGGTACCGGAGGAAGACTAATTTGCACCATGTAAGTGTTTCTTCGGCTGATCAATCCCCATGGCCTATCTAGTCTATTGCCTACAGAGTAATTTGAGAAAATCAAGTGTGCAGACAAGGAGAGATTCTGTCCTCTAAGATAGAAGAAATCAAACTTCTGGAATGCCTTACAATTTGACTACTTTGGAAATTTTATCTTAAGAAGTGTAAATGTTGAAGCCTTTGGATGTTCTATGTTGTTGATCTCTCCTCATCTTTTAACATGTCTTCTGAAGTATGAAGCTTGTGGGAAACTAAGTTGATCTATGCATGATGGAGCACACCTACTAAGTGAAAGTACGGACTTATTCATGTAATGATTATTCTTAGGCAGGATAATGATTTCAATCTGCCTAATGTAATCGAGAGTCATGAGAACTGACTGACCTTATGTTCAAGGGACGAGATCAAGTTCATTTTCAGATTTACCCAGCTCTTGACTATGCGCCCTTGTAGTTTTCCTGTTTGTCAGCTTTGCGAATTTGCAAGTAGCGACTGCTCTCATCTAGTGGGAAGATCTCATTGTTGTGACAACATAAAATTAAACAAAAATCCTTACATCTGGCAAAATGATGTCATTTCAGGTGTGGGACACCATGATTATTGATTCTGCATTAAAAACATTTTATCAGTCTGATCTTTCTCAGATGATCCAAGCCATTCAGAGAAATATTACGGTATGCTTTTCCAATTTTAACTGGGATTATTGTATTTTTCAGCACCTTCTGCTTCTCTCGTGAAAATTACAGTGTTGTAGTAACACGTCTTGCTTAAGTAAAGAATATCGTCATTTTCATTAGGCTTATGATGCACCGAGCTCCATTTTGTTTCTTTATCTAGGGATTAGAAAGTAAAAAAGTAAATCACAAAGTGCATTTGGAAGCAGATGATGTTGTATCATGGGATGTGACTGATAGAATAAGTCTTATCTAATAATAAAGTGCAGAATATGGCTTCCAGGGGTGTGATCATATAAATATATGGTAGCTGTGTAAACTGAAGTTTTCTCTGTTTCTTTGTTTGATAACGGTAGTAAGTTATAGACCTTTTTATGCCGTTGCACCCTAGAAAAGCCTGATTTTGATCATATTGAGGACACTTTGATAGTCTTATATAGGGTGGAGGGGTAGCGATCTGTCTTTGTAGCTGTTAGAACTTTCTCATTTGTCCAACTAATACTTTGTACCTAATTTTTAAATGATGGATACTTTAAAATAATCCAAGTTTACAATTTCTATAGTTTGCTTGCCATTGGTGTAACTTAATTTAGAATTTGGTGAGAGCATGACCCGTCATGCAAAATCATGCATGAACAACTGTTTTATAACTTTGTAACTGTCTTTACCCTTTCTATATATCTTGATGATGTAGGATGGCTGGTCCAATGATGTACCATCTTGGGGAGATTGTGCATCTAACAAAACAGTTTGTCCTGATCCGTAAGTCTTCTCTTTTGCTTTTTTGTGTGCCGATCTTAGTCGAATTGATTGTTTCACTGGGACACCATGTCATGCATCACTGCAGAGAGTATTATAACATTTCCAGTCATGCATGTATTCTCCACCTATTATATGAGTGTAGTTTTTACCCTGCAAACAGTATCCCAGGCTGAAGCTGACCGAGCAAAGTGAGATACAGTTTTCTCATTGATCGGATAAAACGTCAACTTTTTTATCTTGTCATTTGGACAAGCATCAGCACCATCTTTGTTTTTGCAGTTACGCTTCTGAGAGCATCAAGTTGGCATGTAAATACGCATACAGGAATGCCACTCCAGGAAGCACTCTAACAGGTTTTGTCTTTCCTTTTTTTTTCCTTCTATTGCTTTTCTGGTAGGTGAAAATTGATTTTCTCAATAATGAATAATTACATAAATATTTTCATCATTTATCACCTTCTGGTGATGCCGTTTTATTGATAGATAGCATTTCCTGGTGGAGAGGTATGAAATGTCTCAAACATCTGCTTGCTTCTTTATGTGCTGTAAAAGCTATGGCATCAAACAGGTCAAAAGCTGTAACATGCATTGTAATGGAGATGAGAAGGCAGAAATGTCAATTGTTTTACAATAAATCCACTTCAACATTGCTTCAAGAGGACATCTCATTCTAATTTGTTGATCTTTTTCTTTTTCTTTTCCTACTAGTATCCTATCACGTTGATTGACCCAGTACCCCTTGGGGTGGCACTAGACATATCACAACTTTAATTTCCTCATTTCTGTTTCATAGTTTTCTTCATTTTACATACTAACAGCGTATCGAACTTCTTCCTTGTAGATGACTACTTCCTCTCCAGGCTGCCCATTGTAGAGAAGAGAATAGCTCAGGCAGGAGTTCGCTTGGCATCAATCCTCAACCGGGTGTTTGCTTCTCCGAAGCAAGCTGCACATAAATGAAAGATGATTGGAGTACATCAACTTTTTTTTTAAGCAAAGCGCGTGGGGACCAGATTCTTCAGTTCGGCCACATTAATGATCTTCATCACCGAATTGACTAGCTATTCTCTTCTTCTGTCAACCTTTTAAGGCAAAAAACAATTGCTCACTCCGGCCACCTAATCCTCTCGCTCCTATTTTATATGTTGATGCTATGCTTATCCCGGAATATGCCTTATTCTCCATGCAATGTTAGTCAAACTTTTGGGACAAGCAAAAAAAACAGTTACATGTGCTTTCGTGCAAGCAATGGAAATGTACTCAAAAGTTGTGTATATAAATCTTATTGTTCTTCTCACAATCATTTTCGTCTTTCCGATATTCATACCACTGTGTTATAGCGAAGAACGGTTTGAGAGGAAGCTTGTGTTGTTTTGAGATACGATGAAAATGTCTTCTCTTGGGTTGTTGGCATCAATGTGTATGGTTTTCATGTTGGTGGCTGGGGTCCATTGCTGGAGCAAAGAAGGGCACATCATGACATGTCAAATTGCACAGGTAATGCTTTTTAGTACGTGGCTCCGGGCCTTCTGTTTATCCATTTCCGCAGTGGAAAATCCTCACCGAACTGGTCGGAAAGTGGGCTAATTGGAGTCATTCATGGCACTTTCGCTATCTGGGTTTTCTCTAAGTATAGCACTTTTCCGACTAGGGTTTGCGCCGACCTTCGCTTGTTGAATTTGAAAGAAGACCATGTCCCATTAAGTCGATGTTTTAAGCTCTTGTTAGCCTTTGACAGGCTCTTAAGAGCTCTAGTTGCCATGTGGTTGTTCGATCTTTTATCGGGTAATCAGCTGCCAGTTTATAATACGATCACACCAGGAACGAACAAAAAATAACGATTTCGATTAGCTGCTCAAATTCGATCTATCTCCGATAAAAGTCCTAAAAATCTACCCATTTGTAGTGCAGATTTGTCAAATGAAAATAAACATTCCAAATTGTTTCCGCCATGCCGATTTCATCTCTTAGATTTAAAAGTTCCACTATCCTTCATCGGGCCTGTTATCGTCTGTATAAGAGGTGCGACATCAGATGCCCTGAGATTTTCGATGAGGAGATCTTCACTAATTACAACTGCAAAAAGCTTGATGGGTCACCTGTATCCGTAATTGGCAAGTCAACTGTTGCTTTCTCTTTTGCAGTCTCTACTGAAGCCGGAGGTGGATGAAGTCGTCCGGCATCTATTACCGCCATACGCCAAAGGCGACCTCTCTTCGCTCTGCGTATGGCCGGATCAAATCCGGCACTGGCACAAGTACCAGTGGACAAGCCCGCTCCACTTCATCGACACCCCGGACGACGCTTGCAGCTTCGACTATGCTAGTAAGACACTTTTAAGTTCAATTTCTATGGCCTTGGAGCTTATACATGGATAGAAAAAATGCATGATACTAATGGAAAATTATTTTCGCATGGTTTCGTTAGGGGATTGCCACGATCCACACGGCAAGGAGGACATGTGTGTTGCTGGTGCCGTCACAAACTTCACTTCTCAGCTCTTGCATTACAAAGAGGGAACTGCAGATCGAAGATGTAATTTAAAACTTCTAATTTTTCTTTTTTTCAAGAAATACTCTTTGTTCAATTTATTTTAGCTTCTGAACAGGATGTCCTAATGTGAGTTTCTTAGCATTACAGATAATATGACAGAAGCCTTGTTATTCTTGTCACACTTCATGGGAGATCTTCATCAGGTAATCCAGCCTATTATGATCTTTACAGGTTAAAAAGATATTAGCAATCTTTTCTAAATAATATTCACTATTTATTGCGCTTTCTGCCAGCCGATGCACATCGGGTTCACGAGCGACAGAGGAGGGAACTCTATCGAGCTGCGCTGGTTCAGGCACAAATCTAATCTTCATCATGTAAGCGTTAACTTCGATTTCAAATTTCCCATTTTCACTCGTCGAAAAGAAAAATGAAAACCCATTTCACTGGCTTACGCTTTGTTGCTGTACCATCAGTTTGGTTGGACTCCAGTGTGCTTGCTTAAATAGGTTTTGCGTTGCGTTTAAGCCAAAAGATGCAGTAAACTAAAAGGCTAACGATAGCTAAAGCCTTGCGTTGCTTGATACTCATCCCTTCGTCAGCCTTTGCCTTGCGCGTGCATGCATGTGATGTGCACGTGCGGTATCCCGAAAGCGAGCAGACCAGCTTATTATATGAAATGTAGATGCTATATGACTCCTTGTTTTCTCTCTTGGATGATCAGGTATGGGATAGGGAGATCATTTTGACAGCAGAAAAAGATTACTACGAGAAGGACATGACCCTCCTCCTTCAAGACATTGAGGCCAACTACACTGACGTACTCTCTCTCTCTCTCTCTCTCTCTCTCTCGTTCAAAGCCATCTCATAGCACCATCTTAAGGATTATTTAAGAAAGAATTCAACGTAGATTTAAGTCTTGTCGTATATGGAAATACCACTGGAATTGATTGTTGTTGCCTCTTTCTGTTGTGAAATAAGGGGGCTTGGTCAGATGATACTTCGTCATGGACCCACTGCGACGACCTCGACTCATGTCCGAGCAAGTATGCAGCTGAGAGCATAGCCATTGCCTGCAAATATGGTTACAAAGGCGTTGAGCCGGGCGTCACTCTTGCAGGTAAAAGATTCATAGCCTCGATAGGGTTCCTGACCATAAGCTGAACATCTGCAGATTGTGTTCGTTTGATCTACTTAACTAAGCTACATCACATCTCATAAAACGCGTCGTCGTTTGCACTGTTAGTTAGGTGACACGAAGCATGTAATTCTGCCCACAATAGTTAGTGTTATCGACATCAACCACATCAACAATATACTAAAATGTGACGTGTTCTGAAATGTCGCATGATGACAGATGACTACTTTGACTCGAGGATGCCGATCGTCATGAAAAGAGTCGCTCAAGGCGGGGTCCGGTTGGCGATGTTTCTGAACCGAGCTCTCGGTGATGATGATGGCCAAGAAGAAGGGGTTGCATCCCCAACATAGGCGTCCTCATTTTCTCATGACTAGGAGAAACATTGACCTAGAATAAAATAAAATCAATTCAATTGGGTTAGAAAGAAAACCCATCACATTGATATTGTAAGTTTTTACTCATGAATTATCTTCTAAGCAGCCGAAGTAATTAGTTAGATGAAAGAGACATGATTAGAGCCAAATGAGGACATGTTCCCTAATGATGCAACACCATGAACTGATGCTCCCAAATTCTATGGAAGTTAATGATGTCTTGTTTATGTAATTTCTCCAATTATTCCCGAAGAGGCGTAGCCCTTGATCCTTGTGTATAGACTAAAGTGTACTTCATTCAATAAAGCAAGTGGTTCTCAAGTTATAATCTTGTTGAGTAATGTGATTGATCTTTAGGAAAATGACATAAATAGTCCATAAATTTTGTCCCAATGTGCAATGTCGTTCATAAACTTTTAATTTGTTCAATATGATCCATGAACTTTAATCCAATGTGCAATGTTATCCTTGTACTTTTTGTACATGTTCAATTTAATCTTTAAACTATATGAAAACATTCAATGTTGCCCGGAAACTTATATCAATGAAATGATGACATTAGATATTTTCAAATAATATAAGGACTAGATTGAATATTTACTAAAAATTCAAGAATTACATTAAACAAATTCAAAGTTCGGAAATAATATTGTATATTGAACCAAAATTCATATTCACTTGTGTAAATATCTCTGAATATAATATAATTCTCATTAATTCCTTCTGAGTTTTTGCACGTTTCTTCTTACGTACGTCTACGTCTACATTAATTTCCTACATTTGGTTGACAGGGCTGGGTGGCCTGTCATAGTGCATTGCGAGCGTCCCCTCCCTTCATTCCTCAATTGTGTTGTTGACATCGGGTCCTCATATAGGACCGCATCCAGCCTAAATCGATTGTGACTTTTGTATGACATTCGTAATCATCCTCCCCGACAACGATATACCCGTCATATGTCATTTCATAAGTTTTTTTTTTTTTTTTTTTTTTTTTTTTTGTAGCCGTAAGTTCTATGAGTCTTATGATTCGTAAAATTCCTCGAAAGAATAGTAATATCCCTAGTTAATAGTAAATTTCTTTCCCTTTTGTTAGTAAAATATCTAATTGGCCATTGCATTTTTCACTCTCATATGTAGGAAGATTCGCTTTATAATTAGTTAATAGGATTTCGATACAAAATCCATTCTATTATAGATGGTAAATTGTCCAAAAAGTCATAGGACTATTGGGTGATAGTCAATTCAATTTTGAATTTTTCAATTATGTCAAATTAATTCTAAACATTTTGACGATTTGTCAATTTAGTCGTTTTAGCCAATTTTAATTGGAAATTGCTGATGTGAATGTTGGTTATCTATATGGCATACCCCGCGCTGACATGAATGATCTTTTTTTTTTTTTTTTAAATTTGAATGTTTCTCTTCTTTTTTGTCCTTCCTTTTCTTTTCACCAATTGCCAGCCATAAGTGATGGTCGACGAGGGCTAGTCTCACCTGGGGAAGGTCGCCCTTGCCCAATCTAGTGAGGCCACTGTATTCCAATAGTCGGCAACCGGCCACTAAGGAAAAGAAAAGGGTAAAAAAGGAAAAAACAAGTTTAGAAAATATTTAGAAAATTACAAAAATCATCCACATCAATACCAACCATGTAATGTAAACTGGCTAGTGTCTACATTAGTGATTTCCGGTTAAAATTGTCAGAAATGACTAAATTGGCAAATCGTTAAAAGGTTTAGGATTAAATTGACACAATTGATAAATTTACAATTAAATTGGCTAGCATATTATAGGTTTAGGACTTTTTAAACAATTATCCCCTTTACAGAAGGTCCGAACACTTATTAGTCATGCCTATTATGGAAATATTTTTATGTTTAATGCATTGATTAGGCATAACACAATATTAACAATGCATTGAAAATGAAATGTTTTCAGTAATAAGGTATTTAACAAGTTATCCATGGCACTTATTAGTACTTTTATTTTGGCTCAAATATGTTTATTAGCTGTTTGATTTGCTTTTCTTTTTGGGAAGTGTTCTTTTCCAACAACCACCTACTTACCTATGAAAGTCTCTAATTACTCAAAAGAGATCTCGTATCCATTGAGAAATTTTCAAAAAAGGGCATGAAATGGGACCATTTTCTTAAAAAATGACTCAATGTGGATCTTGTCTCAAATAAAGCCTTAAAGTGGCCAACCTAATCTTAAACCAAGCTCCTCGATTGGCTAAATCTTCATCAATTGTCAAACCCCTGCATCTCATGTCAGATGCACAAAAGATGC
This sequence comes from Eucalyptus grandis, assembly GCF_016545825.1. NCBI lineage: Eukaryota > Viridiplantae > Streptophyta > Magnoliopsida > Myrtales > Myrtaceae > Eucalyptus > Eucalyptus grandis. The sequence goes on from NC_052619.1 coordinate 26,908,173, forward strand.
ATGTAAAATGCCTCTCATGCAAAACAATATTACAAAAATTGAGGAACTAATAAATTTAGGATCGTTAAATCTAAGCAGCTGCCATAAGCTTTGGACAATCTAGACTAGACTAAAAGACTTAATCAACTTGAAGAGTTAAAATATGAAAGGAAGCTTTGATTGATGGATGGGAGTATGGAATATTATGAAAATTGTATGATGCTAAACTTGTAGAGTTAAAGAGTATATAAGAGCTAACCACTTTGGAAATACCAATTTGGGATTCCACCATACTCTTGGAGGATGATGACCTATTATTTGGCAACCTGATTAGATTTTGGATCACACTAGGAAATGTTTACATGAGGTTTGGGGACCATGGAGTTCAAACTGAAAGTGTGAAATAACATTATTTGAAGAGAACGAATGTCGAATACTCTACATAAAAGGCTCAATACTTGCATTTGCACAGTTTGAGAGATTTCAAAAATAACATTCACAAGTTGTGCACCCAGAGGATCTTGAAAATTGAAGCAACTCGACATTCACAATGGCCCCTCGATCAAGTATATTAACAATTCATCCAATGGCCTCCCACTCATTGCTTTTATGTTCTTAGAGTCTTTGTCCCTCAAAAATGTTATTAATCTGGAGAAAATATACCATGGCCCTGCTGCACTAGAGTGCTTCAGCAAATTGAAAGCCGTGAATGTCAAAAGTGCTATCGATTGAAAAACATGTGATTTCTTTTAGAGATGCAAAGACTTATACAAGTGGAAGTTATGCAAGTATAAGTATACAATTCAATGTGAGCCATTGTTGTAGATAAAGCAAAAGAAGATAAAGTTGTTGTCAATGTCATAGTTGAATTGTCTAATGTACCTTGTTTGAAATTGAGTAAGTTACCAATATTATGAGCTTTTGCACCGTAGTTGAAATCACATTAAAAGGTTCTCCAATGAAGGTAACTTTTTCATTTTATTCCAATGTCAGTCTATCCTATTGACAAGGCATGAGTTTCCTTAATTTTTAATCTTGCAAACGCTGTTTAGATCATAATATTACAAGGAGATTTATGATAAGATGATATTGTTATTGGTTGAACATTAGTGCATATTGCATTAAATCTTGATTATTTATAAACGATGCAGTTTAATTAGAATCAACCAAATTTTCGGTTTTGATTTGGTAATAATGTGGAGTTGCACCCAAATGTGAAAAATAAAAAAATATAAAGAAATAGAGAGATTTTGGTCGGAGCACTGCCGAACCTCATTGACAAACTTTTGTTTTTTATGTGCATCATGCATGAGAGATGCATAGGCTCTCCGAATGGAGAAGATTTTGCTAACTGATGAGTTCGAAGCCTTATTTGAGATTGGGTTGGCTACTTTAAGACCTTATTAGAGATACTCCGAACCTTCTTTTGAGGAAACAGTCCTATTTCATACTCTCTCTATTTTTTTTAAATCTCCCCCCATGCATATTTTGCAACAAATTGTCCACAAGCCCACAAAAGAAGTATGATTCTTGTGGATGTGATCCACAAGAAAACCGGTATCTCTCTAGCAGAAGATGATCTTAAGTCAATCTTTTCTATTGAAGATGAACCTTCCAATAAGACTATTTGTGCCACAAAAATTTTCTCAAAAGATAGTAAACATGAAGGAGATGATTCTACCCACGAGGGCATGTTCTTTTTTTATGAACCATCATCCCCTCTAGCAAGCCATGACCAACTCTCATCCATCCAGGTCACTAAAGAAAAACCTGCTTCTTTCAAGCCATATGTTTTCTATCCAGTTCCTTCCATCCCAATCCTCTAAACCCATTCCCCTATCACACTCATAGATAGTGGTGTAGACTCCTCTATCCTTGATCCAAAACTTCTTCCCGGAGAATATTGGGAACCTCATACTTGGTATTTTACTTCTGCATCTGGAAACACTTTTTCCACCCAAATAAGAGGTAAACCCATCAAAATCCAATTATCAAATCCCCAGTCCCAGATCAAGACATCATCAAGGTAGGGAAATCTTAACTCAAATCCCGGATCTCAAGGTTATGCCTAACGGGCTTAAGTTTTAAACATAGTTATGAGAATTTGTAGAGACTAAGAGACTTTATTTAATCCAACATGAAACTCTTATTCCAATCCTCCAGACCTTTCTAGAGTCATGCACCAAAAACCACTCAGAGTTTCTTACCAAATTTTCCAATCCTTTGTAAAAAAAATTCAATGTTTTTCATCAAATTGCCCTTCAAGAAGAATGAGGATGTCAACCCAACCAAAGCAAGCCACACATGAATGAATCCATCAGACCTCCAATTAGGCCGAAAAGAATGCAAAGATCTCATGCAGTAAGGACTTAATGAGCCCACAAACTCATAGTGGGCATGTGAAGCATTTTATGTGGAAAAACATGTCGAGCAAGTTAGGAGAAAAAAACCATCGGTCATGAATTACCAATTTCTTATTATGTTTCTCTAGGATGATAAGTTTCCCTTACCCAACAGGAAAACTTTATTCTCCAGTCTGTCAAATGCAAAAGTTTACTCCAAGTTCGACCTGAAGGTAGGTTTCTGACAACTTGGAATTCACCCAGAAGACAGACAAAAGACAACATTCTGCATACCAAACCAACACTTCCAGTGGAAGGTCCTTCCTTTCGGACTCAAGACAGCACCATCATTGTTCCAAAAGGCCATGTGTAAAATATTTCATCCAATCAGTGCGAGTACACAAATCTACATTGACAACATATTGCTTTACAGCAAAGACGAAAAGTCTCATTGTAAGTTGCTCACTCAATTTGCTCATATTGTCAAGCTGCATGGCATTGTGTTATCACAGAAAAAGATAAAGATTGCCCAAACGAAAATTGAGTTTCTGGGCATGCAGCTCAAGGATGGCACATTCCAACCAAGTAATCATATTGCAAAAGAACTACTTAGTTCCAAGATCAAAATTTCTCCCACAAAAAAATCCAACAATTCCTCAGAATTGTTAACTACTTAAAGGATTTTGTTCCTAAGATTACCAGTTATATTCATCCATTGCATACAATGCCGAAGAAAGACCCACCTCCCTGGGGACTTTCACAAGTTAAGGCAGTCCAACCACTCAAGCAAAAACAGCAATCATTACAACCTCTTCTACTTCCCTCTAAAAGAAAAAGAATTGTCTAGACTGATGCTAGTGACAAATATTGGACAGTTATTCTTTTTGAAGAACAACTAGGCGGTAAGAGGAGAATTTATGGACACAAATGTGGAAGATTCTCCCAAACACAAATTCATTACCATTCTATGTTCAAAGAAATCTTGGTTGTTAAGTACGGAATTATAAAATTCAAATTCTATCTTATAGGTCACCATTTTCTTGTCGAATAGAACATATCTTCTTTTCCCCAAATTTTGAAATTCAAGCAAGCCGCACCTATAGCTTTTGAGATGGGCAGAGTGGTTTTCTTAATACTCATTTGAAACCAAACATATTGCAAGAAAAAAAGAATATGCTTGCAAATTTTATATCTAGGCCAGATCAAGCCCCAATGAGTTCCATCAACATGTTTGCAAGTACAACAACCAATGGCCAAATTCGAGCTCAATTGATGGTGCCAAAGTGGCCAAGTTGGAAATATTCTCCAAAAATCCTAGGACTCATTCAAGACAATGTTGTGTCTTCAAAAGGTTGATTGATCTATTATGGGTTTATCATCTAAGAATCTTAGTAGATATGGTGGATTATGTTTGAGACCCTTGGATTACATCCTAAATATCCATTTATATATCCTTTGACCATCTCACTCATAGACCCATTTTCTTGAAGACCTTAAATGGCTCCTTTGGTATCTGTTTAATCTGCATATAGTAGCTATCAAATTTCCTATAGTTCAAATGTCTCACCTTGTCAGCCAGATTATCCAAAGACAGTTAGATTTTGCACATTTGGGAGAACTCCTGTCATGGTTTAATCATTAGGAATCTGGAGATTAGTTTTCCAAGAACAATTGAAAGTTTGCTTGCCAAATCTAGAACTTCACACCTTAATCATCTTTCACAAGTCCTGGATGTTTCTTAGGCCAAGTGGAGATCTCTACTAGACTTCGGCAAAGGTTGGTGTCTCTACTTTCAAGTCTCAACTAGGAATGAATGATATTTTCAAAACCCTCCTAGCAAAAATTAGATAAATTCCACATGAATACAAGGAACTTTGGTGAATTTTGTGCCAACACAACAAGGTGATTCCTTTAGAGATGTGGTGAGAAGGAAACACAATCTAGCAACACACTAATCCAGAATTTCCTGAAGAAAGCCACCAAATTCATCAGGCCTTAAGAGAATACCATGGACAAGATCTCAGCTCCAATCCAAGATCCATGGGAAGGGCTACCAGTCGAAGACCCATACTCATCTGAATCCATAGCCACCGATTGACAGTTGGCTTCCACCACTTTCGAAGATTGGTCCCACTGACCATAGCCCTAAGCAAATCGGTCTTCTCCCTTTAAGAAAAGAAGAACATATGATACATCTTCATCAGGAATCCCTCATGACCCTGTTACTAATCAACTTTTGTCACAATGGGAGATTGACAACCTTATTTGCGCATTTCGCAAAGCAAAAGACGAAGAGAGCTGGGATAACTCGGCATACAACACTGAAGAGGGATTCGGTAATAAGATATGATAGTGTGCTTTGCTAGTGTACGAGATATGGAGTGTGCTTTATATGCTTTGTGCTTCACGACGTGCTTTAGCAGGCTTGTACTAGGTGTGGAGTGTGCTTTGTATGATTTGTGCTTTACCCCGTGCTTTAGCAGGCTTGGCATGGAGTGTGCTTTGTTTATAGTGCTTTAAGCATGTTTCGTACTTTGTGACTATCATCTATAGCATCATTAGAAGGACTTGTCCTCTAGATGCCTCGTGATGTTCGATGCAGCTCATGCTTATATAAGGCGATGTATTGTGTATTGAAGAGGTAGATTAGCCTTCCATAGATACACCTGTATTGTAATATCTCTCATGGCTTTCTAAGTCATTTTTCTTCCTCCCCCAAAATGGCTTCTTATGATTAAGAACTTTGTTGTTAACTTGGTCGGATGGTATGATTTTAAGTATGTCATCCACTTGCCACCTGTGGAACCTGTGGATCATAATCTAAGACTCTAAGGTCCAAATTCAATAGTAAAGGATTAGGAAACTAAGAGGCGATCCGTTTCTCTCGAAATATTAAAGTCTAAATCATCTCCATAATTCGTTCGTTAATGTGACATTAATTGTTGATGTGGTCGGCCAATGAGGTGTCCCAGTAGCATCAACAAGACGAGGACTTCAAACAAATGAGATTTAAACAATATCAAAGCTCAATGCCTCAAATGTAAAATTTTCCACGCATCCCTTCCCCAAAAAACTCTTGAAACATCATATTCGCCACACCAGTATCCTTTTTTTTTTTTTTTTCAGAAAAATCTTAGGGAAAAGAAAAGATTAAAGAAGAAAAACAGGTGATTATGATCTACTTGACAACAAAATAAAAATAAAAAACATATTCGGGTTCGTCCATCAACGTCAGACCTATCACACCATTCCAACTTGCAACATTTAACTAAATTTACTTGTATGTATAACCACGGTGAGGTAGAATCGAGATCGACATTAGAATCGATAGTTACATAAAAAAAAAAAAAATCGAAAAAAAATCAATCGTAGCCATGAAAGAAGAAGAAGAAAACCCTAAAGCACAGGCTCCTCTTTATCATAAATTGGGAGGGAGAGAGAGAGTACGGATAGAGACAAAATCCATCCATTGACCTTAACCGGTCCAACCCCATTTAACACTCATTTCCTCACTATCCATTTATTTAATTTCCCCATAATTTAATCCAACAAGCAGAGTCTCACTCTCCCATGACATCCCATGCTCATGAACTGTGAAAACACATGGGGGGAGCGACATATAAAGAACAACATTAAATCCATTGCATTGACCTTCAACTTAACCGATCCCCAACACCACTCGCTTCCTCCCCCTCCTCCTTCCTTCCTTCCTTCCTTCCTTCCTTCTTCTTCCCTCTCGCATCACCTTCAACCTCAACCATTCCATCCTCAACTTTCACCTTCCCAAGCTCTCAACCTCACGCTGAGACAAGAAGAAGAGTCCCGGAAATGGGTTGCTGCGTGAGCACCCACGATGCTCCATCTTCCTCGGATCACAAGAAGAGAGCCCAAGTGAACTCGGCTGACAGCAGAGCCCCGCCTCCTCCTTCCGTGGACGAGGAGACCGTCAAGGAAGTGCTCTCCGAGACACCCACTTGCCCGAAGCCCAAGCCCGACTTCCCGGCGCTGGCGCGGCACCAGAAGAGCTTCGCCGCCGACGAGCTCTCCGAGGAGGTCTCGGAGGTCTGCAGCCTGAGCGAGACCATGTCCACCGCCACCAACCTCACCGACGACGGCGGCGGCTGCGGCGGCGGCGGGGGCGGCGGTCGCGCCAAGCAGAGGGCCGGCAACAGGTCCCCGGCGAAGCTCCGGGGCCCGCCGGCGGCCAAGTCCCGGTCCCTGCCCGGCGGCGACGTCGGGGGCCGGAACGATCACGGGAGCAGATCCCGGGTGCCGGGTGGTTCGCCCGCCAGGCGGTCGGACCGGTCTCCGGGTCGCGCCAACGCGGGCGGATCGCTGAGGATGGTCCAAGGCAGGGACCCGGGTTCGGGTTCCTTCCGGGCGACGCCGGCCCGCGGCGGAAGGCCGGACCCGGGGGAGAGGTCCGGGAGGAGGTCGATGTCGCCGGCGGCGAGCCGCGCGGAGAGCCGGGGAGTCGGCTCGGCCGGGCCGGCGGTGGGCCGGACCCAGTCCGCGCGGAGGACGAACCCGTCTCCGGGACGGGTCAGGCCGGCTCCGGCCGAGGGCAGGAACCGGGAGGGCCGCGGCGGTGGCAAGAGGATGAGTAGCGGCAACGAGTCCCTGGACAACCCGCTAGTTTCTTTGGAGTGCTTCATATTTCTATGAAAATTGCGAAGATGGCCGAAAAAATATTTACGGGTGCACGCAGCTCCTCTTTTCTACTTTGCAATTTCCCCCACTTTTGTAATTTTTTTTATCCTTTTCTTGGGCAATTTTTTTTTTTTTTTTTGGTGCTTTAGAATATGTGAATAGGTAAGTCAACTTCGAGAGGTCAATTTGTGGGTATGGGAAGATCATAACGCAATCAAATTGACCTTAATTTTGTTTTTTTGTTATTGTCCTTTTCCACTCAATTTCAATTTGGTGCATTGTCACTTTGCATGCAGGAATCACGCGAGTCACTTTTCCGTGAGCAATATGATTTACTTGGGGGAAGTTTGGGAGCAGGATTTACCTCCTCTTTTTTGCAAATAAGGACAAGGAAAAAGTATAGTTGGACTTGGGGTGTGAATGAGAATTTAAGAATATTTGCATGTGAGGAGTTGGGAAAAGAAAGGGTTATTTATGTTGGTTGGTGACAGATCGGTTAGGCTGGTTAATGCATTGATTCTCTCAACCTGTGAGTCGTATCGAAACCGCAATTCTGTCGTATCCTATGTTCACACAATGGCCATCGGCATTCATTGCCCGACGGGGCCTTGCCGTAGGGAGGCTGAGTGAATTTTGTCTAGTGACCTCGGAGGAAACCCACGGCGTCCTTACCCTTTTTTTTTTTTGGCCGAAAGATAGTAATTTCCATTGCTAGCCCACTAAAGGGGCACCATTAGTTGGAAAGTCTAAACATAGAATTAAAATTAAAGGCTGAGGAGGATTTGAAAACCACGGCGTCTTACTTAGCTCATATTGATTGTGGTGGCGAAACTCCCCCAACTCCCCCATGAATGCAGCATCCATCCCGCACCCGTTTTAAGTCCGAAATGATGCATTGGGAGGGATTCGACTTGGAACAATAATATTTTTCACTCATGATTAGGATGAATTTTGAATGTTTGTCCCTCCTCCATCTACTAGGTTGGCCCCTAATTAATCACTATTTATATAGAAAAATTACCCAATCAATCCTAAACCGGTTGTATGCATATTAATTTAGTATTAAGCTTTTCAATTTTATCAATTTAATCCTAAGTTTTTATGAAAAATTTCGATGTAATTTCTCTTATCAAATTTTTGCCAATTTCTCTTATCAAATTTTTGCCAATCACTTATGTGATAGTTTAGTTTATGCTGGCTTTCCTATGTTACGCTTTGTTATATTAGCAGTTTTTTGGTGAAGATTGGCCAAAAAGAATATATTGGAATTTTAAGAAAATGTTGAAAATTAAATTGACAAAATTAAAAAATTTAAGACTCTAGATATAAGACGTAATTTGACAAATTTTGTGCATTTAGATTGGGTCCATATATGATGTTTTTAGGTTTAGAATATAACTGTTGTAGGATGAGAGAAATAGGGCAATATAATTTTTTGTTTTATTTGTCTATTTAGTAAGCATTTTGGAGGACTCGTTAATATATGAAATAATTATACTAAAAGTTCTAAAACATTGCCATGAAAGTGCAATTAAGTTATAAAATTTTCAAAAATGACAATCAAGTCTTAAAACTTATTATAAAAATACAATCAAATTCTAAAATTTATCGAGTTAGTTCAATCAAGTTTTAAAACTTATTAATATTTTCCGTTTGTCAAGTTTGATGGAGTTAATAGAAAGATTTGATTACACCAACTTAACAAGTTTTAGAATTTTATTGCACTTTTTATAAGTTTTAGGACTCCATTATATTTTCTTGACAAGGTTTAGAATATTTGGTATATTTATCCTTTTGATATTTAATATAATTCAAGAAGAAAGAGAAGAATGTCTTCCGAAGAAGCCTTGGATTCAATTCAACTCATGCTGTCCACTTTTCCCTTTTGTCCTTCTCTGTTTGGATCCTACTTTGCTGTGTTCTTCATTGTTGTAGGCCACCAGACAAAGCAGCTTGAGTCTTACACGAATGATCATGTTTAAGCATTTTTAACGAAAGTTCTAGGCCCCCCAACATAAAAGCGATCACCTTAGAAAGGGATAGTTATGTAACTTCGGTCAAAGCATACACCATCAATGTAAGAAAAGAGGTTACGTAATGCAAGCATCTTTATATGCTATTTTATTTGAGATGATGTATAGTTCATAATCCTCAAATCGATGGTAGGTAATGCTATTTGCGTAAAATTTTCTTTGACTCGGTGGTGTATCCTTAATTTTCATTCAAATCATCTTTGAGATTAAAAGACCGTTAATTAGTATTCCGAGTTTCCTAAGTTCAACAGAGGGTAAAAGAATTAACAATCGTGCAAAGTTATTAAGATATTTTTGGATCTTGACTTTGAATTTCATGTGCATTCATCTAAAGCTAAAAGATTATAACATGGGGATCGGATCCAATGATAGATGTGAATCAAAGCTTCCATCTTGGGATGGCTCCATCGAGTATTCAATTTCTCCCTACATTATTAATAAAGTGGGGTCATACAGTGTTGAGAACACAAGGTACAACCCTACCATGAGATTTGGGTACACTCTATCATCGATTTTTCCAAATTATTTAACCTAGCCACCCCCCTATCAAAGCTTAGGGTACATGTACCCGTCGAATCAAAATTTTAGCTCAATTTTGAAAACATGGAAAAGTACCAAAAACGCACCTCTAATTTCCATTGGATGACCACTTACATATTACTACTTTTGAAAATGCCGAATACATACAAAAGTGTTGCAAGACCACTTTATTCATTTTGGCATTTTGTTGCAAGCTGCTCCCCGAGTTTTTAATCTTTGCAATGTCCCCTGTTAAAGCCTTGAAAATAGGCTGCAACATTACTCTTGCGTTATAAATCCTACTGCCATATGTGGAGATACTCAAAACGAAGAGTAAAGGTCACATATCAAGTGTCAAAAGCTTGTCACGTCATTCTTTTTCTGACGATATCTATATAATGACATTTACTTAAGGACGGTCCAAATAGTTTCATTCTCTCTCTCTTTTTTGTTCCTCATCTCGTTCTCTCATACCATATCTATTTACTTACTCGAGCAAGAAATGGGTGGTGCCATTCATGCAAATGTCATAATCTTTCTACGAATACCCGTCTTTCAAATTCTCTATTTTTCATATCCACTCGAAACCAAATAAAAATCAGATCTCCTTAACCTTAACTAAATCGGTAATAAAAATTTGCAAGGAGAGACAATTTGATCTCTTTGATGTGAGGTTTTGTTTGGAGATTTGTGCATAGTGAAAATTAATGACAGTATAGAATCTCGAACAACCAATGATTTGGGTCTTTTCCATCATTGGTTGTTTGAGATAAAACACTTTAAATTTAATTAAAATTAAGTTAGTCATATTATATCATAGAAGCAAGCAAATGAATAATTTCGCATCATTCCAGTTTAAAATCTCACAATCCATCAACCAAAAACCACGTCAGGCTCTTATTACTTAGATTTCTTTTCTTTCTTTTTTTCTCAATACCCTTGGCTATCCATCATGCCGTTTCACAAACTTGAATGGAATTTCCACGACAAATGGGCGAAGGGAGGGGGTACAAAGACACCGTTATGGAGCCGTTGGGAGCATAGGAACAAACTTAAAGGAAGAAATGGACATTGTCCTTATTAATTGCCAAAAAAGAAGAAGAACAAATAAACCCCAAAAAAAAAAAAAATAAGCAAACAAATAAATAATGGGCTTAAATTTTATATAGCTGTTGAGCTATTTACTATGAAGACAAACCCCAAAACTGGCAGTTTCGGTTAGACTTGGACTCTTCTTTCCCACATCACGTGAGTGATGTTTTTGATGATCCAGAACCCATGATGTTGGGATCAGACTTGGGCAGGGAAAAAGAACAATTTCATGGCATCCGGACGTCTTCCCATTTGTTGTATTGTCCGAAGATTTGTACAACTTCCATCATTTTCCCTGCGCCAGCATTTATTAATTTCTGCAACGTTCAGAAAGAAATTGAAGCTGTCCCGAATCACGTGCCAAGCACGTACTAAGATGCAGAAGGTGTGGACGGAAATTAATTTTTACTTGGGTTTCATGTTATTTCGTGATCGCCATGGGAGTGCCCGCCGAAGTTATAGGTGGGGTTGAAAACGGTTGAACCTCAAATTAATCTATTTCTTTTATAATAAAAATTTAATGACTGGCGTTCGATCCAACTCATATTCAATTTATACTCAAACTAATTCATTTACTAAAACATTTGCATATTTTAAAACAACTTAAAAAAAACTTTTACTCAAATTGAACTAAGGTGAATGCGAGCTCGACATTAAATGAGGAAAATAAAGAGTGAAAAGAAAGTCATAGAATTGGTTGGATCTAAATAAATTGTGAACTCATTTAATACTTATATTATTTTAGGTTTTATCATTTTAAGTTAATTTATGATTCATTTACTAAATATAGCTAACCAATATAACAGCTTGGCTAATTTAATATGGGTTAATAAATAGATTTATAATTCATTTTGACCGGTTTACTTGTAAGTATTACACATGCTATGTGACTGACTTTACATTCAAGACACACTCGAGTGTTTTGCGATCAATATAAAAATCTTGTGATAAAATTCATTCAACCCATTTATGAGACCAAGTCATTATTTGACAAGAAATTGTGAAGAAAAAAAATTCATCACCACATATGTCTCGTATTATAAACTTTTAGCCAATACTTTAGGAGTTTCAAGAACGCTGTTGAAATAAATAACTATGGGACCAATTATCTTCTATTCAATTAAATATGAGAAGTTAGGCAAATGGAAAATCGACAAATTACATATTTCTAAGACCCGGTAAAAGGAACATTAGACAATTGAGAAAAATCGACTTTTGTAGAATCAGCTCATAACTTTGATGCACTTCCTCCAGCGTGAATGTATTCTGATCGCCCCTTATTCTGATCAAGCAGCAGTTTTCTTGACATTATCAAATGGAATTTTTTTTTGTTTTTTTTGTTTTTTTATGTTTTTTTGTTCTAAAGAACAAAAGAATAGAGAAATTGACAAGTTATCATACGTATCCTACATCACATGTCAACTCATGCACAGATGAGCAGCCTCGAGCTAATTGGCGGTGTTCTTTTTTGTGTGTAAAGAACATGTGACTTTCAAGCTTTTGGGCGAAATGATTTGGCGAAGTGTACCTTCAAGGAAGCACCTGCAAGAAGAAATCCATCGATATCATCTTTGCTTTGCAAACTTTGCACGGTTGCCTTCGATTTCCGACCATGCAATGTTCATTCTGTTCAGTCTAACTAACGTCACGCAACTTCCATTCTTGCTTTTAAAGATGACCGATTCGATCTATTATCCTCGCTTTCTGAACAGATGAACATTCCACCGTTAAGGCCCTTTGGGCAAAGCATATATAAATAGTGAGCAAATCTACAAAAGGAAAAGAAAAATACAAAATTTCAGCATTGCTATGAATGAATTCGTTCAAGGTACCCGTTCCAACTAAACCTCACGGTTTTGTCATTTAGCATATAAGTAGAAGTTTCTTTTCCAAGATGTCACCCATTCTAGGAATGCTCTAATTTGAGTGCACTTAATGTTAGAGTTTCAAAACAAAAATTGTCGTTACATCATAAGACGCCTTCACAACTTAATTTTACATATATATCCTAGGCATGCTCTCTCCTTTTCAATTTTCACATAGCACATGTTCTCTCTGTTTGGTACATCATTCAGTTCATTTCTACCCCTTTCATTAATTGAGAAGCCCGTTAGGAGCAATGCCTTATTTAAGCCCTTTGGTCCTGATGACCACTTCCTACCCTCATTGGACCAAAGCCTCGTTTGGTTGGGCTTTCCCAAGGGGATTTGAGCCCCTAAAGCCCCTTGGGGAAAATTTTGCGTGTTTGGCAAGTGTTTTGGAATGCTCATTTGCCAAATGTGGGCATTCTAAATGCTCAAAGCCAAATACTGGGGAGGGGGTACATTGAGCATTGGGCATTTTGGAAATGCAATGCGTCACTGTTCATCGTCTCTCCCCCTTCGTCTTCTTCTCTTCCCCGCCCATCTTCTTCACTGTTCATCTTCTTCTTCCCACCCATCGGGCTTCTCCGGCAGCTGTCACTACCGCCTGAGGGTTGTGCATCCCCGATGACCACCGCTTGGGGGTGGCGCGACCCGCGACCCAAGCGGCATCACCTGGGTTGCACGGACCTCAGGTGACGTCTCGCCTAGCGCTTGCGGACCTGAGGCGATGTCGCCTAAGGTCGCGTGGACCCAAGTGATGCCGCTTGGTTCCGCACGAACCAGGTGGTGTCGCTTGGTTCCACACGAACCAGGGGACGCCGCTTGGGTCCACGCAACCTCAGGGCGTTAGATCTGTCCCCTACGACCTTAGGTGCCTGAGGTCGCGCCTCCAGGCGGCCAGATTTGGCCGTTCGACAATACCGCCGGCCGCTAAATTTGATTTTCAGATTTAAAAAATAAAAATAAAAATAAAAGCAAAAACCCATTACAAATATTAGTTTTGCCAAATGGTATTTATGTTAAAAGTTGCATTTCAATACTATTTGAGACTATAATTTACCAAACGGTTTTAACATTTGGAAAAACCCCTTTACCTTAAAGGTATTTGTATTCTCCCAAAACCGAACCAAACGGGCCCGAGCCATTACAAGAGGCGCACATGATCAGCCGGGAGGAGAGTAGGGTCCACAATTCGTCTGTAATTCAAGTTTCATAAGGTGTGTATGCAGCCATTTTGGAGTGTATCTAGGGCCGCCCACATACTGAAGTCTAAACTCATAGTCATTTTAGAAATTGAGCTGGGCATAGAATATTGTATGGACCTGGGCCATGCCTGTCTTTATGGGTCTGGCTTTAAATCCTAATGCGCTTCGGCTTTCCAGCCCCAATATTATATCATACCTAATCCATCTATTTGCTTATTCGTTTATCTTTATTTTTTTTGGAAACCTCATAACTAAGATGAACCTGAAGCCTTAGAATTTGGCAACTCATCCATTTCGTCATTGGTAGCACCGCAAGCACTTGAATTTATACCAATTTTGTAATCTGATTACTTAATTTCGATTTTCAATCAAGCGTCTTGACTTTTCAAATATGAGTCAGTCTCGACTTTTCAAATACGAGTCAATGCAAGGCATGTATTAAAATCGCGGAGGAAAAATGAAAACATGAACATTGACACCATTAAATAGCCATTAATTGTCAATGGGGACATCTAATATAACCTCTCGAGATGATATCACATCAATAGAGACATGGGGGCTAAAGTGACCCAAATGGTTCTCTCTCCTCTCATCTCGCAACACCTTAATGGAGATGACATAGGTTTTTCACTGAGCAAGCGAGTGACATAAGTAAATCATATGACACGGCAAGATTTAACAAAGTTCTGATAGAGACAGATTCGAAAAATCGAAATACTTGACTATAATCAAAAACAATTTAGATACTTGATTGTAACGGGGGCAAAAATCCAAGCACTTGCTATATCATTACTTTTTTTGGGCGCATAATTAGTAAATTCTTCATGCTTTTTTGTTTTTTCACCATTAACCAATAGAAAAGGGAAAACAGAAAAATGCCCAGAACCCGAAATTGCAATTTTTTTTTTTTTTTTTGGAAAAGTAAAGTTTTCAAGACTAAAGATCAAAAGAAGAATGGCTCACTAGAAGAGAGCTAAAAATGAAGCCCAAAGCAGTACTTCCTTTGCAAACTCTATGATGATCTGTACAAGAAATCAGGGAGCTCATCACTAAAAGAGAAGACCCCGAAAAAAACCTCTCATCCTTGACTCAAGAATGACATCAAAGTCCAAACATCCTCACAGCTCGATGCCGTGGTGGGCACTGAAAGTGGGCCGATCGTTTGGTGATCGAGCATGAATTTCGCGAGGCGATCAAGCTGGGGCGTCAGATCGGTGAGGAGGCCACGAAATGTTCTCCCGGGGACAAGGCACCGGAGCTGGATGGGCAATGTACGACGGAATGTCGTCCCCGGGCATGAGCACTGAAACTCCATCATCATACACAGTCATCTGCATCCACAAAAATTGCAATCATGTTAGCCTGTTTTGCAAAATCGCAGCTGTTCGCTCGTATTACCAATCACTTCACTGTCGTCATATTGCAGCTATGCATTCATATTGTTGGACCAATGGTACCAAAATCTTCAAGCCATCGGAACACAGTCCAGAATGCACATAGTAAACATAAACTTTTGACACGCGATCTTGCAACATGACATCATTTCGATTGCAAGATTGAAGGGAACAAGATCTCATCCAGACAGACGAAGCACTGTAGCGCAGGTCATAGAAGATGTTGAGAAGCAAAACCAAATTAAATTAAGTGAATGGCAGCAAGCAGAACAGATAAGAATCAGCAAAGCCCCCTAAATAACAATCACATGACATCATTTCGATTGCAAGATTAAAGGGAACAAGATCTCATCCAGACAGACGAACCACTGTAGCGCAGGTCATAGAAGATGTTGAGAAGCAAAACCAAATAAAATTAAGTGAATGGCAGCAAGCAGAACAGATAAGAATCAGCAAAGCCCCATAAATAACAATCACATGGTAGTGCTATTGATGATGCATCTTCTCTTGTTCTTTTTTAATCAAATCCGACTTGTTTAATAAGGGGACCAGTGAAAAGGAAACTGAAACTGATCGACAAATTTTGACCTTTTCGCAACCAAAATTGAGAAGGTGTGTCACAGAAGTCAGATTTCTACGGGTGCTTAGCCGGATAAAATTTGTATGTCTTCGCTTGACATACTCTTCAACCAAGCTTCCAATTATGGAATTGTCGAGATTGGTCGATGAATCACCAAAGTTCGACCTATTTACTTAATCCACAACTCATTCGCGAAATTCCCCATGAAAGCATTTCGCGGCTGTGATCAATGCATCAGGTCGCAGGATTACTTTCCTAAGAAACTGTCGCGATTTCCTGGCATCTAAAGAAACGAAGTCGGCGCTACATGGATTGAATAAGCTGATCGGCTGACGGACGACCGAACAGTGGATTCTTGCATGATCCTTCATGGATTTGTGTGTTGCAGGAAGTGGCAGAAACTAGAGTGTAAGTACATGGGAGGTGTACAAAGTTCGCACTTACAATAAAGAAAGACACATGGTGTCTAATTAGTAGGTGGAGGATATAGAATCCACGATGGAGTAGGCTCTTTATTATCTAGAATAATGCTACAACACAAAAGGCTATTATACGAGTTTTGTAGCATATTCTCGTCCGATTCTTGCATACCATCCAATTACAAAATTAATCATTTGTAACATGACAATATAAATTAATCTTGTATATCAATCTGGTATATAGTCACCCAAATACTTCTTAGCACACAAAACTTTCCACAAATAATGAGATTTGAACATGGAGGGTAAAGAATTGCCAAAAAGAAAATAGAATTATGCTAGGAGAGAGAGAGAGCGAGGAAAAAAACAGGGAAATTCTCTCTCTCTCTCTATCCAAAGAAAGAAACCCTAAATTTATTTTCTCAAAACTAAAATCGCAGGCACAGGAGAGATGATGAAAGAAAGCAAAAGCGTGAAATATAGGCCAAAGGGTAGGCACCAGAGCCTGTGTCAGAATAACAATCATCGCTCTAACCCCAAAATTGGTCAAAAAACGAAAATATTAGGCGTCAAAAGAAGGAAGAAACTTCATCCAAATTATGAATAATTCCACCTTTTTCTCTCGTTGAAAGTCGGAGAAGCATTCAAAGGCGAGAGAACCAGACGTGCCCAATGAAAAGGTTATAAAAGAAAGCTACACAAACTTTAAAATGGTCCCCAAAAAGAAAATTTTTAAAAAAAATTACAAAAAAGAAAAGAAAAGAAAAGGAAGCTCTCACTACAAGAACTGCCCACATTCTAATTATCACAGTCACAATTTGCACTTTAAAGATGGGATTTTTTTAAAATCTTTTTTACCAAGTTGTAATGATTTCGATGGTGCATTGACCACTCTCAAACTATCTCTAAATTCGATTTTATCCCACGTCGAATGGCATTGTACTGAGCTCGACATAATTTTCAGGAAGGGATTTTTCTATAAAACCACATAAAGATCTCATGCAAAATTTGAGAAAAACAATCGTCCGATGAAATGCTCAACAAAGTGAAAAATCACATGAAAGACGAAGCAAAAACCTTTATTTAACCTTAAAGTACACGAAAGACGCGTGATATCTTTTTGGCTAAGCCGAGCAAAAGGAACTTACTTTCGGGGACGGGTGGCCGAGTTTCCCGGCGAGGCCCCGGGGCGCGAGATCCGAGCGCCGCCGAGCGCCGCCGGGCGAGGGGGAGGGGCGGAGGAACTTCTCGAAGATGGCCATGACCAGGAACATGGAGATGAGGACGGCGGTGGCCACGAAGCCGAAGGACACCGCGTTGACGGAGTCGTACTCGAACTGCCTCCCGCCGCCGCCGCCGTGGCCCGGCGGCGTCGTCAGCGAGCGGGGGTCGTGACGGTGGTGGTGGTGGTAGAGAGGAGCTCCGATCGGCGGCCATTGATGACCGCCCCAGCTCAAGCCTCGCTCTCTCGCCATCGTCGTCTTCAAAGCATTGCTCTGCTCCCGGATCACTGTAGAGAGAGAGAGAGAGAGAGAGTTTTCTGAGGCTTGTGACGAAGCAGCGTGTGGGCCTGCGTGCAAGCAAGTACTTGAGCTTTTCGAGTTTTTCTAACACAGTAGAGAGAGAGAGAGAGAGAGAAGAGGCTTTGGAATTTGGAGAGCTTGTTTTGCTCGTGTGACCATGTAATTGTCTACATATATATGTGTGTGTGTGTGTGTGTGTGTGTATGTGTGTATATGCACAAGATGACCGGCAAAAACTATATAAAAGAATTGTATCGCTTCCGCTTGTTATATGCTTTTTGACCCCCTCCAGAAAAATACCTTTTTATATGCTTAAGTGATAAATTAGATAGGGTGAAGAAGAATAAAACCGCATCAATAAAGTATGCATCCAGAATAGGTGGGGTCAAATTAATTATGTTAATTTTTAGTTTTGTTGGTAAAAGGCTTCTAAAGTATTTATATTGACATATTTATATAATTATGTTATTGAGTCCCACGAAAATATTTACCGTTCGAAACTCTAGGTGATGATGCTTTATTTTTATTTTTATTTTTATTTTTGCAAAAAATTATAGGACACTGCATATGAAGATTACAAAAAACTAATTTTTTTAGAGTTTTTTTTTTTTTTGACAATGGAAAAATCCAAGGATAAATAAAAGTAGGCCCATGGAATATCTTTCGTGTATAATTTCCCCTTAAAGCCCCCAGCAATAATAGAGTATAATTCCCAGACAAAAAGTGAATTTTTATTAAAGATGGGACGTGATATTTGCTTTTCCATTCTTTGTGTTGCGCTTTTCATGGCTGAGTTGATTGATCTGTTTCAAATAATAATAAATAAATAAAGATAACAAGGGGGGGGGAAAAAGCATATTTGCCTATATACACATTTTCCTTCTAATGTTTTAAAAATTCGAAATTAGAGAAAATGGGCAACCAATCATATATTTAATAAATTACCCCAAGGAACAAGCAAAGCAACAAAGAAGTACATGTACCCAATTTTGATGTCTGGACAGCGACAAGGCAAGCCATCCCCACCCAACTTCAGAAACAAAAGAATTAAAAAGAAATATATTTTTTAAAATTTATTTTGGAGGATGAAAATTGAAAATATATATCCCATAAGTTGATGTCCTGAATTTGATGCATCATTTGGCCATGCCCCTCTCTCCTAGCACCCATGTTTATCACCATACTAAAAATTCAATTAGTTTTATAACAGAAGTGTTCACATAAGTCATTTTACACTATAGCACTTTTTTAAAAAGTGATTAAACTGCTCATGTTGACTGTTTAACTGATAAGGGTTGGCCCACATTGTTTGTTCTAATACATAAATTCTTAAATTTATCAAAATGTGTCAATTGGCTTACTGTGTTTAGGGATAATGGATTGTCATCATTATGAATGATGAAATTAGTATGAAAGGTTTTTAATATTTTATGTTATCTTGAATAGGACCAATTTAATTTTGTTCCTTTGCATGGGAAAACATGGATCCTAACACATGACGAAATCATTAAAAAAAAAGGAGAAAAATAAAAACACCTCTAATTGAGTTTCGAGAAACCCCCAAAAAGTACTTTCGAGTGGACCCCCATCAGGAGGAAACGATGCCCCACATGTTCAATCCCCACCAGCTTTCTATCTTGTCCATGCAAATCATGACAAACAAGGAGAGGACTCTCTGCCTTTTCCTCTCAAGGCAAAAGGGCATGGCCACTTGACCTTTTCCCTTTTTATTTTTGCAAAATTTCAATAAGAAAGAGTTAATTAAAGTCATGCCTTACACATGTAAAGGTGTGATATTGTCAATCCAATCAAGTGGCCATTGTTTTATAACTTATGTTTATAAACAATTACAAACAATTTACTTTGTCAAATGAATGAGAACACATTTATTCATTAAGTAGATTCTGTTCATTATTGGTGCCTTAAGTTATTTAAAAGAACATACTTTGAGATTTTTTATCTCCAGAGTAAGTGTGATCGGGCTTTAATCTTTCTATGTTTAAGCTATGTATTGGGAGGAAACATACCGGGTTGAACTTGTTTGATAGCCATCCAATGATAGTGCAAAGAGATCAAAGGTAACAAAGAGAACCAATGGCCGTCCCTTCATATAAAAAAGAGGGTCCTACAGATGTCATGACTTTTTTTTTTGTCAAGAGACCAATCACATGTTATGGAAGTTATCTTCTAACTATGATCTAATTCAAGCAATAAGTAGAGATTTTAATTTTCAAGAAAGAGCATACGTAACACGAAAAAAAAATTTTTTTTGAAAATTCCAACGTTTCTCAGATCTAATAACTTAGTAAGTGTGCTGAGAAATAGTTTTAAACACAAATCTATTATGAACAAAATTTTACTAACAAGTGTCGCAAATAAATTACCAATATAGACACACGCCCTTTTGGGTACATTGGCTTTTTTTCACGTTAGCATAATCAACACTTTAAAAGTCAAATTATTCATTATTATTGATTGGGCTTTCGTGAATATGGTCCCCATGAATATTTTGCATCACTTTTTTCTACTATTATTATTTTGTGCTAGGAAACTTGACGGCATCCATGCCATTAAGAACTCCCCCGCCCACGTTGGGCAACGCGCCCAAATGCTTCCCCAACCTCCACAGTGGTCCCCACCGATCCCCCTCCGCCCTCCCCCTCCCGCCACGTGGCGCCTCGCGGGCCCCGCAGCTCGATCGAGCTCCACTTCGGTCGGGCTTCGCATCGATGCCCAGAAAAAGAGGGTAAGTAAAGCAAAAAAAAGAAAAAAAGAAAAAAGAAAAAAAAAAGAAATTCCCCGAAAAATGAATATAAAAAAAAAAATGGGGGAAAACAAGGCGACAACGTCAGGCGTCCCGTGTCGGACTTTTCAGGTCCGCACCGGCATTTCGGGCCACCACCGGTCCTCGGGATTGTCCCCCTCCGACACCCCGACCCGGGATCGGACGGCCCCGACCCGGTATCGGACGGCCCCGATCCCGTCTCGGGATTGGGGCGAGATCGGGGCCGTCGACGTGAGTGAGAGGACTCGGGCGGTGTGGGTCAAAGAAAGCGACCGGACACCCGCACCCCCACCCACGTACGAGAGTACGGGCGCGCGTGCGCCTCCTCCCCGACGCACGTGCGGCCGCGGCCGGGTGCGGACAGAAGCGTGCGATTCCTCTTTCTTTCCTCCGGAAGTCTCTGCAACCGCCGTACGTATTATCGTATTTGTGGAGCTTTATTAACATAGCAATTTTTGAGTTATTATAAGAATAATAATTCGTTGTGAATCACAAATTCTTGAAAGAATTGACTTACAAACATTTTTATAATTTTTTTATTAACATAGTAATTTTTAAAATAAATTATTATTATCACAATAAATTAAAAATTGTAACTTAATCATTTCTCAAATACATATCGATATACGGAACATCACAGTTGAAACTTAACATTTGACATGGTGGGTATGGTTTGATTATGCCGCTAGAGTTGGGAAAGCAAAGTGGAGCGAAAAAAATGGCAAATGACGATAAATCTTGTCTCAATATTCTCTATCAAGATTTCTTTATATTATGTGACAACTTGCATGATATTATAGAAGCTTCGAAATTTATTACGGGTAACGTTTTAAATGTTACACTAACGTGAACAAGAATTTGAAAGGTCATACTTGATTATGTTTCAACCAATTCATTCCACCTCGATTGCTACACTTGAACCAACATTAAACGCATGAAACGAAAGCTTTATGATGCAAGCGTCGGATTGATACGAGTTTCAGGACTCCTGCTGTAATTGTCCCTTTCAATATTTTTCAAGACCAAAGAATGTGTTCTTTTTTTCCTTTTTCCAATGCCATTTATCCGGCTTGCACGAACAAGCCGCATGAGGATTAAAACGGGGGAGCATAATGACATGCGCACGTCGTGCCGGCAAACAATGCTTATGAAAATTTATGAAAGTATAATAACTTAATAAGACTAAAAGTACGTAAATTCGATTAGAAAAGAGAGAGAGAGAGAGAGAGAGAGAGAGTGCATGGACGAAAGATATAAATTCTCCCTTCTGTCAAGTGGGATTAGTGGATGACATTATTTTAAAAATTATGATTATTGGTCCGAATCTAAGCAAACAAAATACACAATCATTGATGTGGTCTATAATTCCTTTGCCATTTTTGGAAAGAATTAATCAAATCGCATTTTGGAGAGCTTTCCCTTCTAGCACGCTCTACTATATGTGTTGAGTAGATTAAAAGATGCTCGATTGTTTTTATTTTTTAATAAAGTTTTTTTTTATGACATTGGAAAATCCGTAAGCCGACAGCCAGCGGGCAAATCCTAGGGCCCACGGAGGAACCCACCACCCCTATGAAGTGGTAAGTCTACCTGCAACGACGTGCTGAGAATTCAAACTTCTCTCCTTCATGAGGGAGAGAAAGCCCAAAACTAACAGCGACATTCAATGGGGTGTTTACTTTTTTTTTTTTTGTTTAATAAAGTTGATATCACGAAAAGTCTTAAATTGATATATTGGTGACAAATTTATCTCCTGTTAATTTTCGTTAATTTTAACCATTAAATTGCTGAATTGCATAACACATGGCAATTGATAGATGTACGGGTGTGAGGTTTTACTCTCCATTTATCACATATGTACCAATTTGTGATTTTTCATTGTATTAATTTAATTTAACAAAAACTAATGGAGAGTAAATTTGTTATAAATGTATCAGTTTGAAGTTTTTAGTTATTAAAAATTTGTTTAAGATAAGTTTATCATAGGTATACTAATTTGAGTATTTCGTGGCATAAACCCTTTTTCATATGCCTCGAAGAAATCTAGACTTGTTTAATTTCAGAAAACATCATCAAGTTTTGTTTAAAAAGACTAAAAAAAACAATCAAAATTTGTCAAATTAGGAATTCTTTTTTTTTTCCCTTCGAAAATAAATTTAGTTTATGGCTAAGTTATCCCTTTCACGAAACTTTTACGGCTCAAGCATCAGACTGATACAAGTTGCAGGATTCCTACTATAATTATTCTTTTTTCCTTTTTCCAATGCTATTTTGCATGAGCACGCGACATGAGGATTCAAATGGGGAGCGTAATGACATATACCGATCGTGCCGGCAAACAATGCTGAGGAAAATTTATGAAAGTAGAAGAACTTAGTAAGACTAATTAAAAGGGCATGAACTCGATTAGAAAAAAGAGAGAGAATGCATGGACGAAAGGTAGAAATTCTCCCTTTTCTCAAGTGGGATTAGTGGATTTATATTATTTTAAAACGTTGGATTACCTGTCCGAATCTAATCAAACAAAAAACACAATCATCAATCGGGTCCGTCATTCCTTTCCATTCTTGGAAAGAATCGATCAAATTGCATTATGAAGAGCTTTCCCTTATAGCACGCTCTAAAATATTTTGTCGAGCAGATTAGAAGAGCTTTCCATTTTTTTTTTTTATATACCTCGAAGAGTTCTAGACTTGTTTAGTTTCAGAAAGCATCACCAAATTTTGTTTTAAAACAGGCTAAAAATAATAAAAAAATCGTTTTAAATTAGGCGTTCTTTTATCCCTTCACAAATAAATTTAGTACAAGTTGCATGATTGTGTTTTAGCGATGCAAGTTTTCCGATTGATCTGATATTTTTATGTGCACATTATTTCTGGGGTCATGATTTGAATAAGGCTACACATCAAGGTTTCGACGAGAAAGCTAGGGCTAGAAATGATTCTGCCCTTTAAATATTGCCAAATCTGGCGAGACAAGGAAAGAGCAACAACAATTCAATTTTGGGTAAAGAGATAAGCATTAGGGAAAAAGAGGATTATAATTACATGTCGAATTCTTGCCAAACATGAAATGAAGGATTGGGTCAGTTGATTCATCATCAGAAACCCTAACACAGCAAGAACTGCTGACCTAACAATCTACCGCGCCTGCCTTTTCTTTTCTAGCATGCTCCAGAGATCTGTTTCCATCATCTTCCTGTTCACTCACTGACTCCATTTAAAGCATGAACTCCACCATGTCATGTTTCGCATTCTCCTTGTTTTTCTTTCTTGAAGAGATAGAGAGAGAGAGAGAGAGAGTGTGAATATGTTCGCAAGAAAATAGTTTCTTGGAGGAAAACCTTGTGAGGAGAGTATGGTTGTATCTTCTTTCTTGTTGTTTGATGTTTTGTTCCTTAATTGAGAACAGCTGGAACAGTTTAGAATGTTGGACCTGGAATTGGACAGTTTAATATAAGAATTAGAGTTCACGGCTTTTCAAAACATCATTAGGATACAAGAATTGGAGTTCATGGATTGTCAAAACATCACTAGGCACCAGTGGAGTAGATAGAATTAACACAGACCAGGAGTCTCTTGGTTTCTGATCTTCTCACGATAGCTGAATGACACAACAATGACTACAAAACTCTCTCTCCATCCTCTTTGGCCGGCTCGAAATTTCTCCAGCACTCAGCATTTGGAGACATGTCGAACACGTGTGCCATTGACAACCGTCCTTGGCAAGTCCCTGGAGGCCCAATACCCGACCAAGAAATACAAACGGGTCCCGATCGGTGTGTCTGCAACGTATGTTGGCTGGGATGGGTGGCCGCCTGCTGTTGTCGGCATCAGACATGGCCACCGCTGAAGACAGTCTCTTGTAGCGACCCAGGGACGGTGTCCCACATGTTGAGCTCGGGATCATGGGCAATGATGTAGCCCTTCCAAGACCTGCGGCGATCTCCTGAGGTGAACAGCCTCCCATCATCAAGGGCAAGAATTTGGCTAGGTGGAACATCCGATTGCCACATTGTCGCCATCAGTTCCCATCTCCCCATGTTCGGATTGTACACATCGACCGAGCCATGCTCCACGATGAAAGGGATTGTGTGACCCGAGTCTAGCTTCTCGTTGTATCCGCCGATCACTTGGACTTTACTGTTCCATGTGACCACCGCGCATTCTTACCTCGACATGCTCATGCTAGGCACAGAACTCAGATCATACACCTCGGCAGATGGGATTCCCTTAGCACTAAACGAAGTGGACTGGTCCCCAGTGACGTATATTTTGTTGTCGCACACCATGCACGCAAAATCCTAACGCGGGGTCTGAAGAGGTGCACAAGAAGACCATCGATCGGTTCTAACACTATAACGGTGGATAGGACTTTGACCTCCACGTCCACCAACTCGGCCAATTCGTCCGAGGCATGAATCATTTCCTTGTAGCAGAGTCGGCCACGAATGATATTGATTGAATCTTGGAGTGAAACCATGGCGAAACCCTTCAAGACATGGCTCTCAATCATCCTAGGAATAAGGCTAACGTAATTCCACCAGTTGTTAGATGGGTCATAACATTCTATCCAGTTGGAGATGTTTGTGGTTTGTGTCGGTCGCCTTAGGCAAAACGAAAAGTAAACCTGGTAGCCAAAAGGGATCGAACTCCCGGGATGGCTCCAGCACTATGGGCCGTGGTAGAGAAGTGATTGAACCCATTGAAGGGGTACGGGAAGGTAACAAATTTGAGCTGATCTTTATCTAGCTTCTATTGTTCTTACAATTGCCGATTGATAAATTTCACGTAACGATGTGGTTGAAATATATGGCGTGGAGGCCACTGGATAGCACGAGAAGAACATTAGTTTTGTGGATTTCCGCTTGGAATGTCAGCCAGAAGGATGAGGCGGCATCTGAGCATGAAGGTGAAATGAAGTAAATTTCCTTATTGTTGATTGTTGAATGGAGAGTTCGGTCGGTTATTGTCGAACACTTTGTCCTTTTCTCGCATCATGGTTGAAGGTACATGGCAGGGTCAGGAGGATCCAAGGAGCTTATCAATGGAGGATTAAGAGAATAATCCTTATCCAAAACGATGCGGTCCTTCTTGCCCATCTATGACTTTTGAAGAACCGATTGTCCCCACTTCCATGGGGTTGTCGCCGGCCGTGCTGGGAGCTGATAATGACATAAGATGGGATTTTCAATTTCAGAACCAAAGCTCTTGACCCAACATATGTACTATAAACAAAGAATATAGAGGCCTTGTACATTAACTGGATGGTAACCCTGCTCTCAAGATGCCTGAAACTCTGAAAATCAATGAACTTTGGTGATTAATCCGATGACTTGATCGCAACCGTTCAAACAAACCATGGGCTTTGACTCTAGTTTTTCACTCCGATACTGCAGATATTTAAAGAAAAATCAGCTAAATCTCTTAATTAACAAGTGCTCAGCGGACAGTTACTGCTGTAGCATATCATTGCTCGAAGCATGAGTTTAATCCTAACCATGCTACCACCACATTTATTTTAATCTGAGGTCATGAGAGCTGAAGCCCAGCTACTTGGAGGCTCGTGAAACACCTTACAAGCCCCACAAACAATAATACAATTGATAACTATAATTTAAGGAGACTTGGTTCCGATGAACATCATCCATTAACGAAAGAATTAAGTCTAAAACATCCTCTTCACTGCTAAAGTTCTAATCAAGGCCTCTTTCAGACCATAGTGTCATCTATGTGAATGCTTACCTAAAGGAAGCTCAATAAAATGAAGCATCGATGTGAACTTAGTGCAAGGCATTTTGTCCCGGAATGAACTGGCTAAAGGAACGCAAAAACTGAAGAAGATAAATAGATGAGAGAGGAGAAAGAGAGCTATGCTTAGCAGGAAGACGCCGTGTGAAAATCGTCTCAGCGACAGGAGAAGTCACCTACATATTCGCACATAACCGCACATCCAGCGGATTTATGAAGCTCGATAACTGTTCGAGATATTGTTCGATTCAGCAAGAAAGGAGAGAAGTCAAATCACCTTAATGGGTTGCAGCATCATTTGCTGATGGTTTCGCATGTTTCGCGACTTGTGAGTCTTGCCCATCGGAGCATATGCACTGCTTTGTGGTGAGGCATATTCCTTTCATCTCCTCCAGCCTACGGCTAGCAATTCTTGCTCGGGTTTCTTTCTAAAGTTATATCGATCGCCCATTTGTCCAGAAAGGATAAATATCAACATAATTCTTCCTTAATAAGAATTTGTGATCCCTTTGACAATCTTTATGAGACGAGAAGCTGCTTCCATACGAAGAACTCTACTTATAGAAACCCAACCTTTGTTGTATGGGCAGCGAAATCAAGTCAGACTCGAATCTTATGATTCTAGAGGCAATAAGATCTTCTTGTATCATTCAGGTTCAATGGATTGATTGGACAAATAATCCTCAGAATTTCTATCTAACGGTTAACTTGGATATTGAGGAGTATTAAAGGATATCTTGGTGACGAAGGAAGAATAAGATTGAATTCTACAATTCTAAAGTTCAAAGAGAATTTTGATATTACATACTCATCTTTGTGAGCTAAAATTGTAATCTCCGAGAGGTTGTTATTAGGAGTATGAGATTAGAAGATACAATTGTGCGGGTGAGTGGACATAAGTTTATTGTAAGCCGAACCACTATAATTATTATATGCAATTTTCTCTATCCCATAATCCCTTATGTATATTGTTTGATAGTTTATTGCACACAGCAGAATCTGATCATTGCATAGCTCATCTTCAGATGTTGTTCTCTAGCAATATTAAACTCGATTGTTTTAAATTCCGGTTAATCACTTATTCACCCTCCCCTCTAGGTGATAGTTCTAGCCCCAACAATTTAAATCAAAGCTGGATGCTCATCATTTTTTGAAGTGCTACATTACTTCTGAGCTAACGACTTATTATGGCTAGCAATATTGTACTACGTCTTTATGAATGTCAAGGTTATACAATGCCTCCATATTTTGATGGAAAGGAGTACGGCATTTGAAGAAACAAAATGAAGGCATTCATCAGATCCAATGTTCCCTTAGAGTAGGACATAGTTCTAAAAGGAGTAAAACCCGAAGCATCATTGTTGCGACCTAACCTTGAGTGCATGACCTAGGGTTTGACTAATGGATTACTAAGTCCAATCTTAGTTCGAACTCTCCCAAAACCTATACCAATTCGCAGCTTAAGGTTCAAGTTTTTAACATACAAATGATTTTTCAATTAGGAGTCACCATTAATCTATTCTTTAGTGGGTCAATTAGAAACCCAAGCAAAATAACGAGAAATTTACTTTACTTCCGTGAACTAGAGATTGTGAGTTCGGGGATTTGATTAAACTATATTTATCTAACGCCCTTTCGATACCTACTCTCTTTTATTACCAAAAAAAAAAAAATGTTTTGTAAGCAACTTGAATTGATTTTAATTTACTTTCCTAATATGTGAAGTGACCATACGGGTATGCAAACCTTCAATTTAACACCTAAGAAAGTAATAAATAAATTATGGGACTCACCTCATAGCAAAGAAATCATTTGTAATGTTAGCTCAAAATTCATATCAACAGTTCTAAATATGATTTTTAATTAACATGCATAATCACTCAAATTTTATCTTGTTTAATGAAATCTAATCTACGTGCAATGCAATTTAAGCAAATGGCCTAATTCTAACGATATTTTTTTAAAATTAAATGGACCTAGCAACAATTACTAAGTGGCATGCATTTTGTGAATCTAATTCTATATGACATGGACATAATATTTTTGCATTTTTCATTAAAATTCGTAATTCAAAATTACCAAAAATAGAAACCTACCTAAAGTGAGATATTGTCTATTTTAACTTAGGAAATAGACTAACCAAAATTATATCTTAACTTAGAAACTTATCTCAACAAGCAACTCAATTCAAAGACATTATCTAACATGCATTATAATTTTATTAGAAAAGTATCTAGACTATTCTATCATGCAATTCTATTTTGAAAACAAATCCTAAACAACATGACATGAAATGTAGTTTTTTTTTTTTTTTAATCTTTAGGATGAGGGAAACAATCAAATATTCAAATCACTCAATCCATAAAAGTGTCACCTGATCGATTCAAATGCGGAAACAATATCTAATCAACCTGAAATTTCGCGAATAAATTCAATAAAGTGATCTAAAGCCTTAAAGATCAAACTATCAATTTTAAAGATACCAGCGGAGTCAATAATTTTATCTAAGGCCTTATAGATAAAATTGAAGATCACATGTGGTTGCGAATTAGGAAATATATCCTAATTTGGGGATACATATTGCTCAAGGTATGCAATTAGATTGCAATAAACATAAATTAAGTATTCAAATATTCAAATCAAATCAGTATCCTATAATTACCTAAACTCGTGGATTAGGTTTCCATATTGAACCAATAGTGGTGGATCACGAACAATGACTGGCGATGGTGTGATGGTGCACAGTGGGGGATTGCAGAAGGTATTCATGGCGAAGGTGGGACAATCTCCTTGTGGGGAGCTCTAGGAACCACTTGGACTTATGACTTTAACCAAAGATTTATCCTTTCTTCTTGCTCACGACAATGTTGGTTTTTGCAAGATGGAGCACTCCAAGGAACCTACAAAAGAAAGTAGTTTGAGTGCGATGAGGATTACAACCGATGATCTTTTGATGCTGTGACGCATTGTTTGTGACTGGGTTCAACGAGGGCCAATGCCCAAGCTACTTGGCTTGTCGGAAATCGAAAACCTTTGTAATTGTTTTGATGAACAAGCATACACGTGTACATAAATTAAGATCAAATTCTGATTGCAGCGAAAGTAAAAATGCTTATACACGTGGCATTTTCATGCATTTTAATAAAAACACACAGAAGAGATAAGGGGTTAATCATATTAACCTTGTACCATGCCCCAAATTGGGTATTGATGTTCTTTGAATACTGAGCATGAATGTCTGATGTCCTTGCAACAATGGTTATGACGTTCTTTAGGCTTTGACCACAAATGTCCAACGCCTTCTAGTAACAGCGGTTATGACGTTCTTGAAATTTTGACCACACGAATGTTTGCTGTCTTCTGGTGATACTGGCTTTGATGTTCTACTAATATGGAATGTTTGATCTCTTCATACTGTAGGTTGTTTTGTTGTTTTGAAGTTCTTCAAATCCAGCCCCACAAGTGTCGAGCCTTTGATTTAAACATACCACCAATCTCACTTTGAACAAAAGAGAGAAATTAATAAATCTCACAACTACAATTGTGCTAACCATTGCTGTGAACGAGTTAGTTGATCATTATTAACACTCTCAATTATCGATTGTCAATCATCAATCATCCTGTAATATGCTCTCTGTATTACCTTTTGTAGCTAGTGTAAATCACATTTGAATAAGCTCATTAACTCTAAAACCGTTTTAGAATTAATTTGGCCATACCTTCTGACGGATGTAAGTTTTGAAACTATTTCAGACATTAATTCGGGCATTGATTCTATAACTATTGCAGAATATTATTCTAGACATTTATTTGTAACTATTACAAGTCTTCATTCTGGATATTAACTTTGTAAATGTTACAAATATTTAATTTGAATGTTACATCTGAAACTGTTTTATAGTATTAATTAGTTATTTAATTTGAAACCATTTTAAGATCATTAAACTCCCTATTGACTCTGAAATTATTTTGGATCATTAATGTGACCATTAAGTCTGAAACTGTTTCAAATAATTAATTTAACTATCGATTTTGAACTCACTTTAGATCATTAATGATGTCATTGATTCTAAATTCTCTTTAGATCATTAATGCATTTATCAATTCTAAACTCATTTCAGATCAGTAAAGCATCTATTGATTCTGAACTCACTTCATATTATTAATTCGATCATTGAATTTGAAAACACTTTAAATTTTTTATTTGGTCGTAAAATCTGAAACCCGCTTCAAACTTTGTAATATCCGATGCTCATATATCAAATCTTTTATCTTTTAGCCCAACTCAATCTGATTGGCTCAACTTGCAAACATATTTGCAATATTTTCTCTCTCTCGTTCAAACATCATTCTAATTGGTTATGATGTGTGACATCCTTAGATTTATCATCGAGCTAGCAATGGGATATGTACTACGACATTAGCACAATCAAGAGAATTGATTGTCTAGATCAATCTCTTGTTCCAATAATCCATTGGTGACGTCTAGTAATACATCGTGGCTACCCAAACAGTATGAAATGTTTCAAGAACATAATGAGCTTGTTAGTTTTTAGCTACCGTGTAACTTGATCCTTTTGATTCACTATATCCCAATTGAACAAAGGCCATTGAATTATTGGTCAAGCCACAAATTCGATCATATGTCCAAATCTAATTGACATGTATTTCTTTAAAACATTAACCATTCATTCTCAATTATAACGTTGGTCGAGGATTTGAATACAACGTTATAATTAGATCGCATATGATATCAATCTTATATATCTATATATGACAAGAAAACAGATTCCATATTGCGCACATGTACCTTCGTAAATTATAACTATTGACGCCGTAAAAGACATTAAAAATCTAAGTTATTAAAAAATAATGTAAAATTATTTGAACTCTTCACTAAAGAGCTATATAATATTATTGACGCCATTATTTTAAGATTTTTTCTATTTAAAAAATTATAAATAATATATATACAGGGTTGGTCCGGGTTGGAAGGACCCGGAACTCTCAAGACCGAGAACCGACCCACATAATGCTCGTCCAAGAATTCTAGGATCAAGGACCAACCCAATCTTCTTGGGAATTGGACCGGTCCATATATATATAGTTAGGGTTGGTCTGAGTTGGATCGACCCGGAACTCTCAAGATCGAGGATCAACCCGCACAATGCTGGTCCAGGAATTCTATGACCAAGGACCGACCCAATCTTCTTGGGAATCGGACCAAGACTAGCAGGGTTGGGCCGGTCCAGGCTCAACCCTAGACTGATGCTCACCCTTAGTCTTGACTAATATCTAATGTTCTTCACCTAGATCAAACTGATATTTGCTAGTAATGCTTACATCATACATAATATCAAGTCTTGTACATAGCATAGCATATATTATGCTATCAATAAAGGACGTATTAAACACTTTTACCATCTGCTCTCTTTCCTTAGGAGTATTTGGAAACATATCCTTTGAAAGAAGTATCCATGCCCAAAAGGCAATAATTCTCTTTTAGAATGTTGTATGTTGAAACGTGTCAACACTTTATCTATATACGTAGATTGAGAGAGGCCAATCATTTGTCTTGATTTATCTCTATAAATCTCGATACCTAGAGTGTAGATTGCTTCTCTCAAATCTTTCTTGGAGAACCTTTTGTGACAAGAATATCTTGATCGATGATATTATAGTATATCATTTCCGATCAATAATATGTCATCTACATACAAAATAAGAAATATAATTGCACTTCCGCTGACCTTTTTGTATATGCAATGTTCAAACGATTTGATTTTGTGTATTAAAAGCTCCCACTAAATCTGAGATATGCATCTGAACCCGATCAGATTTTGCATTAGAACCTCTCACTGAATCTGAGATTTGTATCTGAACTTAGTCAGATGCTACTCCATTGGTTTCTTCTTGTAAGTTTACTTTCTGCCAACTTCACTTTCTTGGATGAACTGATTCTCTAGAAATGAAGCATGTTTACTGATCGAAACTCTTTTATCAGAATGAAAATAAAAATAATATCCAAGAGTTTCTTTGAATATCCAATGAAATAACCTCCTTTAGAAGTTGTTCGTCTCCAAATTATTTGATATAAGCTAGACAACCCCAAACCTTAATATGATTAAGACTTGGTTTCCAACCATGCTTTATCTTATAAAGCATAGTTGGAAAGGACATAGTCGAAACTCTATTAAGTAAATATGTGGCTATCTCAAGGGCATATCCCTAAAGGATATGGGTAAATCGATATAACCGATCATAAATCGCACCATAGCTAACAAAGTGTAATTTCTTCTTTCAGACACACCATTGTGTTCTGGAGTTCTCGGAGGTGTCCATCGTGATTAAATGTTATTAACCTACCTACTAATTCTGAAACCGTTTCAGAACATTACACATTTATTTTGAAACTATTTCAAAATATTAATTTGGCCTTTGATTTTGAAACCATTTCAGAACTTTTAGACACTTATTCTAAAACAATTTCAGAACATTAATCTTAGGCATAGTTAATGTCAAATAGTTATGGCATTTACATTACTTTGCTTATTGACATTGGTAATTACATTATCAAAAATTGTAACAGTATAAAGATTATTGGCCAACAAATCAAAACCAACACATCTTTTATCATGATACCAAACCGCATAACCTAGAACCCATAAGCTAGATTCAAAATCAACCTTAAGGTTAGTTTTAATGAGCATGAACACCTTACCTTCATAAGAATAACACTTTAGCTTGACCTTCAGGCTTGCAAGGTACTTCTCACAATTCCTCTTCTAGTGCCCCTTGACACCATAATACTAGCAGGTCCCTTTTTTAGTCTTGGGCTTTAGACATATAGGTTATTTTATAAGCTTCTTCCATTTCTTTTTCTTCAAAGTAGTCTTATTCTTTTGAAGATGAAGCCTCAATTATAACCATTATAGTAGGCTTAGTGTTGTGCATTTCCTTCTCATAAACTACCAGCATAACGTGTAACTGAGCAAGAGTTTTCTTTATCTTATGCATGTGGAAGTTCTGGACAAATCCAAAGAAGGATTCAAGCAAAGACTAGAGTATCAGATCCACTACTAATTCATTATTCATAATAAGATTTAGCATAGCTAACTCCTCAATGTGCTAAATCATCTTCAGAATATGATCATTCACCGATAATCCCTCAATCATTCTCATATGGTATAATCCCTTAGATATTTTCGACCGTTCTTATCGGGGAGGGGGGGGGGAGAATCCTTTAGATGCTCGATGATCAAGTAAGCACTTTCTATGGTCTCATACTTCTTCTAAAACTCATTATTCATAAAAGCAAACATGTATGACTTAACTTTTAGGTTATCTTCACGCCACTTCTCATAAGTTTCACACTCTTTTCGGTACTACCTGGAAAGTCTTTTCTAAGTTTTGATCAAGCACATACTTGATCTTCTTAAAATTGAGAATAATTCTCAAATTCCTTACCCAATCACTATAAATGGGTCCCATCAAATAATTCTTATCAAGAATAAAAGCAAGTAGGTTTGTCGTGACCATTTTCAGAGTAATAAAAAAATCATTGTAGAAAAATAAATTGTTAGCCGTTGGCTTTCAACAAATATTTCATTTTGTCATTTGAATGAAATATTATATCCTACTATTTTCTTTTCGGATCCCATACTCCTTAGCACGGGAAACAACAATCTTCATTGGGAAAAGATTACTAGTGGGGATTGGAGTCCCACTGGTTCATAGTTCACCTCACCTAACATTTATTGGCGTCCTATAAACTTAGTGAGTGGATCATCATATCCAACGCATTACATGCGAGTTCCAATCATACTTCGACCTTTAGATCACAAAAACTTCACCTGACGGTTATTGGCCTCGTGATCATAGTTAAGTGTACCCCATCATCTCATACAAGTATCTAAGACAAATGATTCCTCACCTAACAATTATTGAAATTATTCGGTCCAAAACCCCACATCATTAGATGTATAGTGGAGTGGTCCATATTCTTGAATAGCAACTGATCAATCGACAACCATCAAATATATCCATAATCAGCCGATCAACCATCAAAACATAGGAATAAACCACGACGATGATATGTCACAAGTTCAAGCACTTGCTACAACTTAACACCAAAAATAAGGAGGTTTTCTTTATTATCAATGGTCTCACCATACATATTAACAGATTAATATGCATATCGAATAAAAATCCAAAAGTCACTTTAAAAGAATTCTTATAACAAATGAGAATTGATCATAAAATCATACAAACTATATAAGCCAATTAACAATTAAAAGCATGAAAATGTCTAAGGATTGGCTTTGATACCACAGTTGGTGTTTGTTTCAATAACAAGCATATGTGTATATGTAAACTAAGATCAAAATCTGATCGCAGCTGAAGTAAAAATACTTATACATGTGTTTCAAAAACATTTTCGTGCATTTTAATAAAAACACATGGAAGAGAAATGGACCAATCATATTAACCTTGTACCTTGCTCCAAATTTGGTTATGACGTTCTTCAGATTCTGAGTACGAAAGTCCCATGTCCTTGCAGCAGTGATTATGACATTTTTCAAACTCTGACCACGAATGTCTTACACCTTCTGGTAACATCGGTTATGATGTTCTTGGAATTTTGACCACACGAACATCTGTTATCTTCTAGTAATACTAGTTCTGACATTCTTCAGATGCGGAACATTTGATCTCTTCGTACTACAGGTTCTGACGTTTTTCAAATCCAACCCCACAACTGTCAGGCCTCTGGTTCAAACACACCATCAATCTCACGTTAAACAGAAGAAATAAATTGAGAGATTTTACAACTATAATTGTGCTAGCAATTGCTCTCTTGTGTGAATGATTTAATTGATCATTATCAACAGTCTTAGTTATCGATTGTCAATCATCGATCATCCTGTGATCTGCTCTCTATATTACCTTTTGTAGTAGTGCAGATCACATTTAAATCGGCTCATTAACTCTAAAACCATGTTAGAATTAATTTGGCCGTAACTTCTAACAGACATAAGTTCTAATACCATTTTAGATATTAATTCAGGCATTAACTTTGTAACTATTTTATAGAGCATTACTCCAGACATTTATTTGTAACCATTACAAGTTTTCATTCTAGGTATTAACTTTGTAACTATTACAAATACTTAATTTGATTGTTACATCTAAAACTGTTTTAGAGCATTAGTTAGTCATTTAATCTGAAACCGTTTTCAAATCATTAAATGGTCCATTGACTCTAAAATCGTTTCAGATCTTTAATGTGACTGTTAAGTCTGAAATTGTTTCAGATATTGATTTAACTATTGATTCTAAACTCACTTCAGATCATTAATGATACCATTGATTCTGAACTCTCTTAAGATCATTAATGCATCTATTAATTCCAAACTTACTTCAGATTATTAATGCATTTATTAATTATGAACTCATTTCAAATTATTAATTTGGTCATTGAATCTGAACACCTTTCAAATCTTTGATGCGATCATAAAGTTTGAAACCCGCTTCAGACCTTATAAGATTGGATGCCTCTTTGTCAGATCTTTTATCTTTTAGCTCGACTCAATCTGATTGACTCAACTTGCAAACATATTTATAATATTCTCTCTCTTATGGTATGTGATATCCCTAATTTCATTACTGAGCTAGCAATAGGCTAATATGTTAGCACAATCAAGAGAATTGCTTGTCTAGATCAAGCTCCTACTCCTACAAACCATGAGTGACATCTAGCAATATATCATGGCTACTCAGATAGTATGAAATGTTTCAAGAACATAAAGAACCTGTCAGCTTTTGGCGACCCGTGTCCCGATCGAACAAAGGCCATGGAATTATTGGTTAAACCACAAATTTGATCATATGCCCAAATCTAATTGACATATATTTCTTTGAGATATGAACCATGCCAGCCAACATACAAGTTAGCATCGTGCCTCAAGTCTAAAGATCTTACACTAGATCAAATCGTGATTGATTAGTCATTGACTCCACTAAAAACTTCCATATTGCCAATCGTTATACGCATGTCACGCTTAGTGAACTTGTCTAAGACAAACACCTATGTTTTAACTCAAATATCACAATATCCAATGACTTGTGACTTATCATCTCCTTAGGAATCCAATACTGAATGGTGAAACTTGAGAATACACCGATTTTAATAGAATCATCAATATCCTCTTAATGATCCATCAATTGACAACCGTTTAAAAATTTCATATAATTGTAAACCTATCACACATATTCTTAACCCCTTAAGAATAGGTTCAGTCCTAATTGATTTTATGAACTCATCCATGGGACGATAAATGAATATTTCTTTGCCATTACATTATCCTTAACATGTAACTATTACATGGTTACTTTAGGGCATATAACTAACAGTGCAAACCGCCACAGTCATAGGGACGAAGGAGATTCACATAGTGAATAGCGACAAAACTCGTGGGACTTCCAGCTTGGTGGATAGCAAGCAAACCCAGTAATTGATGTACGACAATGATTCGGAGCTGTGGTAATCAAGCTTGGATTGATTAAGGCCAAGCTTGCTGCTAGTGAGGAACCAAGTTACAGGATGGAGTTTGGATCGAGCCTTCACGGTTGAAGATGGTGGGAAAGTTTAGTGAAGCGAGACCCAAGCGAGTCATGAGTTTTCCTCTCTCTATTTTAGGGTGCCATGGGTCCCCTTCAATGGACACCCTCTCTCTCAATCTCAATATGTGTAGTCCTACTTTCCTCTCTCCATCTTTCACGCTCTCTTTCTCTCCATGGTGGCTCTCTATATTGTGACCGTGTATTCTCAATCGTGTGGCCTCTCCTTTGTCGTGTAATGAGTCCCAAAAGGGGCTTGAACTATCAAGGAAAGTTAGCAAATTTTATCTCCTTTGTTGTTGGACTCTCAAAATATTTTGTCCTTTCCTTTTGGGCTCATGCACAAAATCTCCCTACCATGCAATATTTCTTGTTTTGAGACAAAGAATATATCACTCAGTATATCTCCCATGTGCAATATTCTCTCTTGATATTTCATCTAAAATCTTCCAATCTGCTACGAAAAATATCACTCAATGTATATATTGCATAAATATATAAAAGATTTACCAAATATCAAAAGAATAATACGAATCCTTTCCAAATAAATCACCACTTCTCATAGGTCAATTTTCAATCTTCAAATAATACCAAGCTTGGGCCAATTCGCTCTTTTGATGTGCTTAGTCCAACTCGTCAAATTAAAGCCCAAAAACATCAATTCAAACCCATATGTTAATGGTCCAATGCAAATGCAATAATAAAAATGCTCCTAAAACTATATGATATGCAATTTAATTCTAGTTTCTTTATTTAGGGATAAAAAATTAATTCCTAATTTTCTATATAATAAATAAATTATCAGGTCACTAAAATTTAGGTATCAACAATCATTATCATCTAAAAAAGAGGAAGATGGCAAAGCGCCTACAACTAAAGCACTGTCTGATGTGGAAATAGCCAAAAAAGAAGTATTAGATGCAAAAGCCGTTTATTCACTATATTGTACTTTATCCCCTGTTGAATATAATTGAATTTCTTCATGTGAAAAAAAAAGAGGGACAAGTCAAGTTAATTTGATCCCACTATATATCAAATACCCTAATCGAGTTAATTTCTACTAATATGAGATCACAAGCTAAACTAACATTTGTAATTGAAATTTATTTGGCCAATTTGAAGCTTAATTACTTCAAGTGGATGTTAGTCTAGAATGGGTCAAGTTGAATTGGCTCAATCGGAACTCACTAACTCGATTTCGTAACTTTTGACTAGAACCAATCTATAAAATTGAGAAGTCCATATGTGAACTTGCCAAAATTAATGCTATCCATGGATATCCAAGTAAAAGACTGAGGATGATCGGGCCTATTTCTCATTCAAAAAATAATGCTAGCAGACTTCGATTGCATTGTTCAACTCTTTATGTTTGGAATTAAAAAGATCATGGTGCAACTTAATCAAAGGGAGATTCAGTTGCCCATATAAACGAAGTTGGATTTCCACAAATAGAGTTCTTAGCTAGGAAAGACTATTGTCTTTGGATCTACAAGGAAATAGTATCTCTCATTGCAATCAGATGGGTTGATTGGATAAATAACCCTTAGAGGAATGTCCAAATGGTCAGTTTGGAAATAAAGGAGTATAAAAGGAGGTCATGATGTTGAAGCAAGTATAAGATCTTGAATCTAAGATTTCAAAGTTCAAAGAAAGCTTCGATATTACACACTTATTTTTGTGAGCTGATCATCATCAGTCTTCACTAGTCGGAGAAGCAAAATGGCCGGCATGGACAGCATTGTCGCTGGAGTTTCCCCTACAGGTTTGAACCAAATCGACCTATCGAGCTCCGACCTTCAACGATTGGCCTTTCTAGTGAAACTGGTTTTCCATTGCCTCGAATTTTCTGCTATTTCAATTTATTTATTATTTTTTTTTTTGTAAAGGGTAAGAAACCAAGAAAACTGATGTTTTAATTTGTGTTGACACTGACAGACAAATCCATTTCATTGGCCGCAGGCGTGGACGGATTCAGGGTTTTTTTATGTCATCAATCACGGAGTAAGCCAAGATTTAATGGACGAGCTCTTTTCCCAGAGCAGGCAGTTTTTTGACCGTCCATTAACTGAAAGGATGAAACTATTAAGAAACGCAAAGAATAGAGGATACAGTCCTCTCTTCGATCAAACCTTAGACGCTCCAAATCAGAAAAAGGTTTGATTTTTCATAGCTCCCTGTAATCAGCTGGCAATTTAATAGCAGCACTTAGAAAATCACCATAACCATCACAGAAATAGGAGCTAGTTGTTTGAACTTTGAAGTACTGACACAAAATAGAGAAGAAGTAAGTACCCAAGTACCAAAACTTGGTACAAATGGACACTTAAGTGCCAAAAGTTAAGAAAGTGATACTGTGCCACTTTTTTTTTTTTTTTAAAGTGGGACACTTAAATGCCACTTTTGACGAACCTCATCAAAAATCTTATATGATAATTTTTTATTAATTTTTCTCGCTTACGTGACTCGCGGAGAGTTGACTCAGCAAAACACTGCAAAAACGACATTGTTTTGGCGTGGATTTAAATTTTAATTTAAGAATTAATTAAATTAAATTATAAAAAATTAAATAAAATTAAATAAATAATTTTTGTTTTTTTAAAAAAAGGGAATGAGGCAGCTGAGGCTGCTGCCGCTACCTCCCTGCTGTTGCCAAGAAGGGCCTGCGATGGTGGGGGTTGACCGGGGTCGTTAGGCCCGGCCGGGGCCGGCGACCCGACCAACCCTCCCCCATCGTCGATGGTCCTTCCGGCGGCGGCGAGGGCTCGGCTCTCGTCACCTCTCTTGGCTTTTTTTTTTTTTTTTTAAATAAATATTTTTTTAATAAATGTTTTAAATAAATGTAGTTTTAAATTTAATTAAATTAATTTTTATATTAATTTTTACCACGTCATCACAAAAACGACGCTGTTTTTGCATTGTCTAGCCACGCTAGCGTGCAAAATGATATCGTTTTGCACTTATTTCGCCGGAAAATCGCTACTTCAGCATTTTGGCTGGATTTTATTGCCGTTGGCACTTAAGTGATTAATTTTGCTCCGATTTTGACACTTAAGTGTCACTTTCCTAACTTTTGGCACTTAAGTCTCCCTTCATACCAAGTTTTGGCATTCTAGGTGTTCGGCACTCAACACAAATCCATGAGTTCTACAACAAGGATTTAATTGAAGCTTGTTACTTTCTATCTGGCTATCATCTTCAGAAGATCTTTAAGTAGTACTGATTCCATTGCCGTTTTATCGGAGATTACAGGGAGGGGTACTTCTTAGGAGTGGACGTACCAGAATATGATCCCAACGCGCGGAAGCCTCATTTTGGACCAAACGTCTGGCCTTCTGAGGGTAACCAATTGCTTAATATTGTCCAACTTAAAAATGCTGCTGATGATCACTACTTAATTTAGTTTCACTATTGTATTTTTCCTAGATATATTGCCAGGGTGGAGGCAGACTATGCAGGAATATCATAGTCAAGCATTGTGAGTCTTTGTTCTAGATGATTTAAAGCTGTACACCTTAATTTTTTCTGTATAGAGATCCCCTGTTTCTCTGGCGTGGTGTCTGCGACCTTTTCGGTACCGTAATAATCCCCACCTTCCCTTCCACATGCATCAGATAGTGCCATGTTCTTTTTTATCAAAGCGGCCTAAGGGGAGTTAAATTGCCTCTGACTTCTTAACTGCATATGCCTTCTTGAGCTGTTACCTATGTTGGCCAAAGTATAAGTCTCTTCTAGTAATTTGAAACTGCTGATTAAACAGTTTTTCTGGGGGATCTTTATGTAGCTATTATACCCGAGATTCACTATTAATCACATTGCCTAAGAGCCTTAACTCAATTGTCTACTTGCTTACAGTGGTAGGGCTGATATTACAGTCACAATTTTCATTACATAAAGTCTCCAACTCAAAATTAGTTGACTTTTGGATACAGTTATACTTTAAGAGCAATGCGCAGATGATCTATGTAGCAAGATTCAGTGTAATTTGTTGGTATCAAAGTGATGGTAATCAATTTGGTAATATTTTGATTTGTAAAATGCGCATTCAGGAATGTGGCGAAATTAGTTGCAAGGATTATTGCTATAGCACTTGATCTGGAAGCTGATGTTTTTGAAAAGCCAGAAATATTCGGTGAGCCTATTGCGGACTTGCGCTTGCTGCATTATGAAGGTAGATTTTACTTTGCTAAACTACATAACAAAAATCCGCAATTCTTTCTTCTCATCCTGTTGATATTCCCTTCATTGTTTAGGTGTAGTCTTTGATCCCTATGAAGGAATATATGGAACTGGGGCACATACAGACTTTGGGTTTCTTACCTTGTTGGCAACGGATGCTGTCTCAGGTCTCCAGGTATTTACTATTCTCCTATAAACCCGTTGGTGCAGATTTTATGCATAGAAGAAAGACTCAAGTTTGTTTTTGCAGGTGAAGATTTTCCGATATTCACTCATCTTCTCAATAAAAAAATGGCTCCAAAAATCATACGGTTGTTGAGTTTTTATTTTTTTTTAAAATTCAAATGAGGAGATTTGTTCAACAATCAAATGTTTTATTTTTCAAAAGAAATATTCAAAATTTCCCTCCAAAACCAAATGCTCTATTTTTTTAATTTCTAAAAACTAAATTTAAATTAGGTGTCAACAGAATGTTCTTAATATCTACCCAGAATATCGGTGGTTACTGAGGAAATCAATATTCCTTGAGGCTGTTTTATGTTGGAACTTTTATAAGCTTGAAGCGTGACGATTTTATATTGTTTTAGTTGTTTGAGGAGTGCTGGCTTTTGAGATGTCAAAGGTAATATTAACACGATTACAAGAAAGTGGCAATGCTATAATTTGGTGATGTGCAGGTTTGTGCTCTGCTTGCTGGAGGAGGTTATGCAGAGAAAGTAGCGGTTCCAGCAGGGCAAGTTCTTCCTGTTCCTGCTGGAATTTTGCTTAAGGATGCTGCGAGTTTCCCAGAAGTGGCTTGCACTGTTTGGTCCACTGTCTTCATGATGAGTCACCTCTCTGCAGGGGAAACATTCCTGGTAATGGCTTGAGGCTATGAGTGTGGACGTCTTATGTGGTCATGTGATTACTAATGTTTAGTGAAAGGTGTTTCATGTTTGCTGCTTAGCCTTGGGAAGCAATTAGCTTTAGTACCTGAGCTTTTTCACTTTTTCAGTTGCCCTCTTTTCTCTTGATAAGTTTCTAAGATGGATCAATATAGAAATACGTAAGTACGGGCAACACTTCAGCAGCCCTTCACTTCGGCATCCAAAGGGCATCTGACAGTGATGCTTGGGAAGGCTAAGCCTAGAATCATAAGTACAAGTAGAATTCTTTTAATTAGAACAAGCAAATTTCTCATGGGATGGAAAGTAACATCTCCATTTGCTTAGTTTCATTTGGCTATTATTATCCCAATTTCTTCTACCATTGTTTTCATTCATTAGCATGCTAATGAAAATTGCAGATACATGGTGGCTCTAGTGGAATCGGCACATTTGCTATTCAGCTAGCAAAATACTATGGTGCTAGGGTATCTGTAACAGCAGGTATTTTCAAACTAATTGTAGCGTCTACAAACTTGGCCCTTTCAAAACTATAACTATGTCCCATCTTCGATTCACAGGAAGTGAAGAAAAGTTAGCTGCTTGCAAGGATCTGGGTGCAGATGTTTGCATCAACTACAAAACAGAGGACTTTGTTGCACGAGTGAAAGAAGAAACTGCAGGAAAAGGTGCATCATGCATATTTTTTGTTCTTGATATCGATCAGTCATCAGACAGAGTCATCAGACATAATCACTTGATTGGGAGTTAAGTGTTCTTTATTCATATGGAAGATGATTGGTATATTATTTTAGAAACAGGAGGGAGCAATTACTAAACCTTTTTTCACATAATCTTGCTACACTTGCTTTCTGCATTTCCTGCAACTTATTATTCGTGTTGGCTTTCTTGTTACATTCTCACTCTGTTACAGAGGCAATAAAATGCCTTTTCACGGTGTTATCTGCATCTTATTACTTTGGTTGATTAGAGGGGAAGGTCTGTAGATGTATAGTTAAGTTAATCCTTTTCGCCCTGAATCACAAGAAGTTGACTGATGTTGTGTCCGAGCATTATGAGGTGATTTTAACTTGGCAAAGCCATGTCTTGACATAGAAATCATTCTTTTAAACACAGATCCAGTCGTTCTGATTGTTGAGGCATATAAGTGAGATTTCACATAAACCATGAAGTTATAGATGAACCATGCAACGCTATGTTGGTCTGCCAAAGGAATTTATTTCCAAAAATTCATTTTGGTAGGTGTCGATGTGATTCTGGACTGCGTTGGTGCATCCTACTTCCAGAGAAACCTTGATAGCTTGAATTTAATGGGAGGCTATTCATCATCGGCACTCAGAGTGGAGCAGTGACGCAAGTGGATCTGAGAAGTATTTGATAATGCTAGTACGAGTACCTAGAGGGGGGTGAATAGGTTTATGAAAATTTTCTTGAAGATTGCACAATACTTAGATAGATGAAGTATTAAAAAAATCAATCGTAAAACCGAGTAAAGGAAAGAGAGAATTAAACACGAGGTTTATAGTGGTTCGGCTTGATTCAAGCCTACGTCCACTCTTCTGCACTGACAGCCGATTGGCTGGATTCCACTATGAACAAAGAGATGTTACAGTGTTGATCTTCCTTGATTTCTCGATGTAGATGATCTACTATACTCGCTCAAGGTATCACCAAGTATAAACACTCTCTGTGTATACAATTTCGCTCGAACTGTATCGACTAACAATCAAGGTTCTTCAGACTCTGGAATTTTTCTATCGATCACACACTTAAAACAACTAGAACGTCTTCCTTTTATACTTCTTTATGCCATCATAGCCGTTGGCACTTACCAAAGGAATTCCTCCAATCTACCCGTTGGACGGAATCAATTAAGAAGATCATCCGAGCTATTTAAGGAATCTGATGATAGCCCATCAATCCTGATAGCCCATCAATCCTTTTCGCCCATACAATCAGGATTTTGGTTTTCAAGAATAGAACATTCCAAGAATGTTTCGTCGACCATCGGATCTTCAATTGTTCTTAGATAAGAATAACAGAATCCGAAGTGATTATCCAACCAAGAGATCTTTTCCAGAGGATTGGATCAAATCCCCAACCATATACTTCGGCCGGATATCCTTCGCCTTTGGATTAGAAAGACTCATCGGTGAGAATAATCTTGAGTCTTGAGTCTTGAGTCTTGAGTCTTGAGACTTGAGATTACAAAGTCTTGAGACTTTAAACTATCGATATCCAGACTAGATTGATAGAAATGTTTTGTCAGCTTCAAAATATTCTGGAAAGATTTCTCCAACAATCTCCCCCTTTTTGATGGTGACAAAACTTTCTTGTAGATTTGAACAACTTTGACCTGTAAAAACATTTCTCAAGCAATATGGCTAACTCATAAAGATTAATAAACAACCAGACTCTGCATCCACAAAGCAAATTGGTTAGTCTTTCATGAGTAATACCATATAACAGTACTTGATATAAATGCAACCAGTCAAGCATCAAAATCCACAGCCAATTCAGTCTCACACCCAAGTTCAAGTTCTTAAGTCATACTCAAAAATAAACATAACCACAAAAGTCAAATAAAGTTTTAAAATAATGTTTGTTCAAATTGGTTCTCCCCCTTTTTGTCATCATTAAAAAAAAAGAGGGTGAGAAAGGAGTCATGTCTACTTGGGAATGCGCATGATCCGGAATTCTCCCATTGACCGGACTATGCCTTCTAGCCTCTTGAAGTCCTCCCTTAGATGCTACCTCATCTCCTTTGGCATTGGCTTGAAGTTGCGGAGCGAGGTCTTTCATCTTGTCCTCAGCCGATCAAGATGCTTGTCCAGCATTCTTCATGGCTTGAATTTCACATTCCAGAGCATATATTTGGCCATGCATTTCCATAAGAATATCCATGATTCGATGAAAATCTGCAGAATTGTCTGTCTGTGTACTGGCATGAGCTTTTTCAGATGGAGTAAGAGTATACGATGGCGCTTCTGTATAGTCTTGCAGATTTGGTGTCGACGTATCACCTTCTTCAGGCAATTGAGAAGCCTGAAATTCTTCTGGGTCTGCTGGAGATTGTCTTGGACCTTCACTATTTGCAGCATGAGGTGTAGACTTTTCTTGCTCGCCAACTCCCCCTGTCTCTAGGACATCCAAAGGGGAAGAGTGATGATCATGCTCTAGAT
Source organism: Eucalyptus grandis (assembly GCF_016545825.1). Taxonomy (NCBI): domain Eukaryota; kingdom Viridiplantae; phylum Streptophyta; class Magnoliopsida; order Myrtales; family Myrtaceae; genus Eucalyptus; species Eucalyptus grandis. The sequence goes on from NC_052619.1 coordinate 26,953,171, forward strand.
TTCCCTTCTCTCCAGATTCAGCAGACTTTTCTTTCTCTTCTTCAGCTTCTTTCTCCTTCTCTCTCTGCTCTTCTTCTTCTCTTTGGTTCTTCTGAAGTTCTGTCGGTTGAGACACAGAACGTCTGGTTCTTGTCAATGCTTGGATAGTAGGATCTTCATCCTCTTCATCTTCATCCTCCAGGATGAGAGATCTTTTCTTCTTTTTCGATGGGGCTCCAATGGCCTCCTTTCCTTTTCTCTTTGAAACAGTCTGAACAGGAGATTTTACTCTGAATTTCTCCATTGCCTTGGAAAGTTCTTGCAGACGCATCTTCGTTAACATCTTCAATCCTACCACCATCTTATCACATGGTTGAACACAAAGAGTTTTAGGCGGTTCAATATTCATGTGTCTGAAGATCTTGGTCACCAGACCAGGATAAGGCAATTGTCCTTTGTCTTTCGACATTGCTCTGTACATATGGAAGAGAATAGTGTGCGGGAGAGAGAACTTTCGTCCTGTGTTGATCGCGTACATCAACTTTGCTTCAGAAAGAGACACAGAAGTCTTTGACGTAGACTTTGGTCTAAGACAGTTGATCACAATCTTATGAAGCACAATGTTGATGGCATTCATCCTGGAATAGGTAACTTTCTTATCTGCGTCCCTATCTTTGACCGGTTCTAGAGTAGTGCGAGGGTGAGACTTTGATTGGTAGATAGCGTCCTCGTTCAACTCCAACTATATCAGCCAACATATTCACATCTACCACGTAGACTTTGTCTCGTACACTAAATGATATTCTATTCGCATCCAGAAAGCTAAGATTTGAATAGAAATAAGCGGTCAGATGAGCATACCCGTCCGTAGAGTCAGAGCAAAAATTCTCAAGTTGAAACAAATTCAACTGTTCTCTTAAGTTTATGTTGATGGCGTCCAGGAAGTCAAAATCGACACTTCTAGGGTTTATCACCCCTCTTTTCAACAGCCTGGAATACACTTTTTCTTGATCCTTGGATCCGAACAAATCCATCCGATTTCCTTTCACCTTTGCCGCCACTCCCATTTTCGGTTGAAATTCAAGGAACATTCTGTCATCATCGTTCCCTTCAATTAAATTTTGTCCGGCATACGAGGATCACTTGGAATGTTCGCAAGTGCTTCCTCTCGCTTTTCCTTTAGGGGCAATTCCCAATTCCTCCATTTTCTTCGAAAACGATACTCATTCCCATAATTTTTGTCCTTAAGGAAGTCATCTATATAATTCAATGGAGTACCGTGCTTTTCAACGCACGATAAAGTTTATACATAAAGGAGGGCTTTTGGACTCTTACTGGGTCGGCATCCTCGATTATCTCTTCTTCCAGATTATGACTTGCACCTTGTGGGGCAGGAGGCGTTGAATGACGTGGATGAGAGCGAATCGGACTTTGTCGCTGACTTGTTAAGTCTTCTTCCTCAGTGAGATCAAAGTGAGTTGGTCCCTTCTCCATTCTTTGTGGTCCCCTGCTTGCGATTCTTGATGATTTCCTCGAAGAAGACATCTTTCTTTGCCGATTGGAAGATTCCTTCACTTGCTTTCCCAAGACAAATGACCACTTTCTCGACGACGAACAAGCGGAAGCAGAAACAAGATCGGGAGGAGAGTGCCTTTTAGGGTTTTGAAGATTGGGGAAAAGAAAAAGCGTATATATATATAACTCGGTTTTGAAAAGGGAAGTTCAATCGGTGCAAGGAAAGTGAACGATCACTTCTTTTCAAAATCAATAACGCCAAGAGGGGGGTGAATAGGTATACAAAAATTTCTCGAAGCTTGCACGATATTTAAACAATTAGAGAATTTGCAACAGTTAAAAATTCAATCGCAAGACGAGTAAGGGAAAGAGAGAATTGAACACTCGGTTTATAGTGGTTCGGCTTGATTCAAGCCTACATCCACTCTTCTACACTGACAGCCGATTGGCTGGATTCCACTATGATCAAAGAGTTGTTACGGTGTTAATCTTCCTTGATTTCTAGGTGTAGATGATCTACCACACTCACTCAAGGCGTCACCAAGTATAAACACTCTCGTATACAATTTCGCTCGGTCTCAACTAACAATCAAGGATCTTCGAGACTCTGGAATTTTTCTATCGATCACACACTTAAGACAACTAGAACGTCTTCCTTTTATACTCCTTCATGCCATCATAGCCGTTGGCACTTACCAAAGGAATTCCTCCAATCTACCCGTTGGACGGAATCAATCAAGAAGATCATCCGAGCTATTTAAGGAATCGATGATAGCCCATCAATCTGTTCGCCCATACAATCGGGATCTCGGTTTCCAAGAATAGAATAATCCAAGATTATTTCGTCGACCATCGGATCTTCAATCGATCTTAGATAAGAATTAAAGAATCCAAAATGATTATCCAACCAAAGAATCTATTCAGAGGATAGGATCGAATCCTCAACCATAAACCTCGGCTTTGGATTTCCTTCAACACTGGATTAGAAAGACATCGGTGAGAATAATTTTGAGTCTTGAGTCTTGAGTCTTGAGATTACAAAGTCTTGAGACTATAAAGTCTTGAGACTTTAACTATCGATATCCGGACTTAGGCGATAGAAATGTTTTGTCACTTCAAAATATTCGGAAAGATTTCTCCAACAATCTCCCCTTTTTGATGGTGACAAAACTTTCTTGAAGATTTGAACAACTTTGACCTGCAAAAACATTTCTCAAGCAATATGGCTAACTCATAAAGATTAATAAACAACCAGACTCTGCATCCACAAAGCAAATTGGTTAGTCTTTCATGAGTAATACCATGTAACAATACTTGATATAAATGCAACAGTCAAGCATCAAAATCCACAGCCAATTCAGTCTAACACTCAAGTTCAAGTTCTCAAGTCATACTCAAAAATAAACATAAACACAAAAGTCAAATAAAGTTTTAAAATAATGTTTGTTCAAATTGGTTCTCCCCCTTTTTGTCATCATTAAAAAGAGGGTGAGAAAGGAGTCATGTCTGCTTGGGAATGCGCACGATCTGGAAATCCCCAATGGACTGGACTACTCCTTCGAGCTTCTTCAGATCTTCTCGCAGATGAGCTACCTCTTCTCTCTTGGCATTGGCTTGAAGTTGCAGAGCGAGGTCTTTGAATTTATCTTCGGAGAGACCGAAGATGCTTGTCCAAAGATGCTTCAAAGCTTGGATTTCACGATCCGAATATATATCGGTTACGCATTTAAGAATATTCATGATACTACGAAGATCTGCAGAATCATCCGTCCGTGTACCGGCATTGGCTTTCTCGGATGGTGTGTATGCGACGATGGCGCTTCCGAACGGTCCGGCAGATTTGGAATCGACGTATCACCTTCTTCGGTGCAATTGAGAGACCCGAACTTCTTCCGGGTCTTCCGGGAGATTGTCTTGGATCTTGGCCAGCATGAGGTGGAGACCTCTCTTGCTCGTTAACTCCCCCGTCTCTAGGACATCGAAAGGGGAAGAGTGATGATCATGCTCTTGATTTCCCTTCTCTCATTTATCGCCAGACTGTTCTTTTTCTTCTTCTCCTTCTTCCTCAACTTCTTTCTCCTTCTCTCTCTGTTCTTCTTCTTCTTCTTCAAAGCTTGGATAAGACACAGAACGTCTTGTTCTTGTCAGTGCTGGAATAGTGGGATCTTCATCATCTTCATCCTCATCCTCATCCTCCAGGATAAAAGTTCTTTTCCTCTTTTTCGATGAAGCACCAATGGCCTTCTTTCCTTTCCTTTTTGAAGCAGACTGGACTAGAGATTTCACTTTGAATTTCTCCAATGCCTTAGAGAGTTCTTGCAGACGCATCTTCATTAACATTTTCAACCCTACCACCATCTTATCACACGTTCGAACACAAAAGTATGTGGCGTTCAATATTCGGATGTCGAAGATCTTGGTCACTGCACAGGATAAGGCAATTGTCCTTTGTCTTTTGACACGCTCTGTACATATGGAAAAGAATAGTGTGCGGGAGAGAAAACTTCCGTCCCGAGTTGATCGCATACATCAATTTTGCTTCGTAAAGAGACACGAAGTCTTTGAAGTAGACTTAGGTCCGAGACAATTGATCACAATCTTGTGAAGCACAATGTTGATGGCATTCATCTGGAATAGATAATTTTCTTATCTACATCCCTATCTTTGACAAGATCCAGAGTAGTTCGAGCAGATGAGACTTTGATTGGGAGATAGTGTGCTCGTTCAACTCCAACTATGTCCGCCAACATATTCACATCTACCACATAGACTTTGTCTCGAACACTGAATGAAATTCTATTCGCATCCAAAAAGCTAAGATTTGAATAGAAATAAGCGGTCGATGATCATACCCGTCTCGCCCAGAGTCGAGCGAAAGTCTCAAGTTGAAGCAAATTCAACTTCTCTCTTAGGTTCAAGTTGATGGAATCCAGGAAGTCAAAATCGACACTTCTAGGGTTGATTACCCCTCTTTTCAACGCATGAAATACACTTTTTTCCGATCCTTGGATTTAAACAAATCCATCCGATTTCCTTTCACCTTTGCTGCCACACCCATTTTAGGTTTAAATTCAAGGAACATTTTGTCATCATCGTTCCCGTCAATCAGATTTTGTCTGGCATACGAGGATCTCTTGGAATGTTCGCAAGTGCTTCCTCTACTTTTCCTTTCGGGGCAATTCCCCATTCCTCCATTTTCTTCAGAAAAAGATACTCATTCCCATAATTTTTGTCCTTAAGGAAGTCATCTATATAGTTCAATGGAGTACCTGTGCTTTTCAATGCACGATAAAGTTTATACAAAAAGGAGGGCTTTTGAACTCTTACTGGGTCGGCATCCTCGATTATCTCTTCTTCCAGATTATGACTTGCACTTTGTGGGGCAGGAGATGCTGAATGACGTGGAGGAGAGCGAATCGGACTTTGTCGCTGACTTGGTAAGTCTTCTTCCTCAGTGAGATCGAAATGAGTTGGTCCCTTCTTCATTCTTTGTGGTCCCCTGTTTGCGATTCTTGATGATTTCCTCGAAGACGACATCTTTCTTTGTCTATTGGAGGATTCCTTCACTTGCTTTCCCAAGAAAAATGACCACTTTCTCGACGATGAACAAAGAGTAGAAACAGTATCGAGAGGAGAGTGCCTTTTAGGGTTTTGAAGATTGGGGAAAGGAAAAAAAAACTGTATATATATAACTCAGTTTTGAAAAAGGAAGTTCAATCGGTGCAAGGAAAGTGAACGATCACTTCTTTTCAAAATCAATAACGCCAAAATTATTAAACAAAAGATCGTACCTTTTCGAGTTAATATAACTAAATGACAATTAGTACCTTTTAGATGAAATACAACTTACGAGTCTATAGCCATGAATGATTGAGTCTCGGGATTTAGAGTCTAAGAGATCGAGTCTTAGAGTTGGTGAGTCTCTAGACTTTAACTTCTTCAAGCTTCAAAATGTTGAGTCTCGAGCGGATAAAGTCGAACTGATTCTTCTCCAAAGGCTTTGTGAATATGTCCGCTAGTTGACTTTTTGAATCAACAAATTGAATCGAGATTTCTCCATTTTGAATATGATCTCTAATGAAGTGATGTCGAATCTCAATATGCTTTGCTCTTGAATGAAGGATTGGATTTTTGGTGAGATTGATAGCGCTACGGTGTTGTCACATCTGATTTACGTGCATGAGTCTTCAATGCCAAAGTCTTGTAGCTGTTGTTTTATCCATAGAATTTGCGAACAGCAGCTCCCAAGAGCTACATACTCTGCTTCTGTCGTTGAAAGAGCTACAGTGCTTTGCTTCCTCGAAAACCAAGACACCGTTCTGTTTCCAAGTAGTTGACAAGTTCCGAAGTGCTTTTTCTATCGATTCCGCAACCGGCCAGATCTGCATCTCGAGTATCCTAGAAGATTAAAGTCTCCCCTCTTTGGATACCAAAGACCGATGCTTGAAGATGAAGCAACGTATTTGATAATTCGTTTCACGGCAATGAGATGTGATTCTCTAGGATCCGATTGAAACCTAGCACAGATACAAACACTAAACAAAATATCAGGTCTAGAAGCAGTAAGATAAAGAAGTGAACCGATCATGCTCCCTGTACAGCTTTTGATCTACTTTCTTCCCTTCTTCATCCTTGTCTATCTATCTTCGAGAACATGACATTGGTATGTCGATCTTTTTGCACTTTTCCAATCCAAACCTTTTGACAAGATCATTCGCATATTTTTCTTGATGGATGAAAGTTCCTTCCTTCATTTGTTTCACTTGGAGTCCAAGAAAGAATGTTAACTCTCCCATCATACTCATTTCAAATTCATCCCGCATAGACTTAGAAAATTTCTTGCAAAGACTTTCATTAGAGGATCCAAAAATAATGTCATCAACATATATTTGAACAAGTAAAAAGTTTTTGTTTTCCTTTTTGATAAACAAAGTAGTATCTACTTTACCTTTGACAAAACCATTCTGTAATAAAAACTTAGTCTGTCGTACCAAGCTCGAGGTGCTTGCTTTAGACCATACAGAGCCTTTTTTCCGAAGACCGAGTCCGCTTCTTTGGGTCTTCAAACCCAGGCGGTTGTTCCACATAAACTTCCTCTTGGATAAATCCGTTTAGGAAAGCGCTTTTGACGTCCATTTGGAATAACCTGAAATTTTTGTAACAAGCAAACTCAAGTAATAGACGAATAGTTTCTAACCTTGCAACGGGTGCGTAAGTCTCGTCATAGTCTATTCCTTCTTCTTGCGTATACCCTTTGGCCACGAGTCTTGCTTTGTTTCGTACGACTTTTCTTTTTTCGTTCATTTTGTTCCCGAATACCCATTTGGTTCCAATAACAGTTTTACCTTTTGGTTTAGATGTCAATTCCCTGACATCATTGATGTTGAACTATCGAGCTCTTCTTGCATAGCTTCGATCCAGCTTTCATCGATAAAGCTTCTTCTATGCTTTTGGTTCAATTTCAGAGATGAGAGCCACAAAGCACTAGATTCTTCATGCCTTTTGATCTGGGTGCGGATTCCTTCATTAAGTTCGCCAATAATAAGATCTTTGGGATGACCGGATTTGTGCTTCAGTTACCATGAGCGTCTTGATGATGGACTTCCGTAATCCGAGATGCTTCTTGAGATGTAGACATTTGAAGATCTAGAGCGGATTCGGTCTCTTCGTACCGAGTCCTGGCTGGATTCATCTTGCACCGAGTCTTGGAATTTGACATTCATTGATTCTTCCACGACCGGCTTTTTTTGTTGTAGACTCGTAGGCTTTGCTTGATGTAGAATATCCAAGGAAGATGCCTTCATCATCGATCTTTCTTCAAACTTACCAACTCGATCATTTGCATTTTTCAAAATAAAGCATTTGCAACCGAACACATGAAAATATGAAACAATTGGCTTCTTACCTTTGAACAATTCATAGGGGTTTTATCAAGAATAGGTCTTAGAAAGACTCTATTTATAATATAGCAAGCGTTGAAAGGAAACTTCAGCCCAAAATCGTGAAGAAATTTTACTTTCAATTAAAAGTGTTCTAGCCATTTCTTGAAGAGATCTATTCTTTCTTTCCACAACTCCATTTTGCTCGGAGTATACGGAGAGGAAAACATGTGATTAACACCAGATTTATCACAGAATCTCATAAAATCTTGATTTTCAAATTCACTTCCATGATCTGTTCTTATACTAGAAATAGCACATCCTTTTTCATTTTGAACCTTTTTAGCAAACTTTTCAAAGTACGAAAAGGTTTCGATTTATTTGCAAGAAAATATACCTAGGTAAAACGAGTAATCATCTACAATTACTAGACAATATTTCTTACCTCCAATGCTCGGGTTCTTGTTGGTCCGAAGAGATCCATATGAAGCAACCGCATTACATGATTAGTAGATACATGATTTATTTGCTTAAATGAATTTCTTACTGCTTTCCCGAGAATGCATGGAGTGCATAAGTCGACTTTTGGTATGGCGGTTTAGGTAGACCTCGAACAAGCTGCTTTGAAGAGATTTTGGCTAATTGATTCTTGTTGATATGGCCAAGTTTTCTGTGCCATAGAATTGCTTCATCTTGAATTGAGATTAAGCATTGTTCTTCATTTGGCTTTACATCAAGGAGGTAGATGTTTCCATGCCTTCGACCCATGAAAGACTGAGTCGAATCTTTGCTAATTCCAGAACATATGCCTTCTTGAAAGAAGATCTTGTAACTAGTATCACACAATTGGCTAATGCTGAGTAGATTGTAGTTGAGTCCTTCCACTAGAGAGACATTGCTTATTGTGAGATTTCCAATTTTCACAGTTCCGAATCCCACAATACTTCCTTTGCTATTTCCTCCGAATGAAACTTTTCCACCATTTACTTTAATAAGCTTTATGAAACATTTTGAGTCTCTGTCATGTGTCTTGAGCATCCGCTGTCAAGATACCACTTTACCTTCTTTTTGACAGAGACGCATTCAAAAGAGAGTCTCAAGCTTTCTTTGGTACCCAAATTTTCTTGGGTCCTTTGGTGTTAGTAGGATGAGCATTATTAGGCCATACTCTCTTAACAAGGCTTCCAAACCATAGGACACTCTTTTTCAAAATGATCCCGATGTTACACTTAGAACACCTTAAAGCATTTCGACCTACAGGCTTTACAAAAACTCTTTTGAAATGATTTTTATAAGCCTCTCTCGATGGTCTTTTCTTAATTCTTTCTTTTTACTTTCGGAAAATCAATCAAAGGGATTGTTTCAGCTGTCATACCTAGACCCGACTTATTGAAGTAAGGTCTTTGGATTGAAAGGACTTTTTCAAGTTTTTCGGACCCTATTGAAAATTTCTTTGAAATATTTGATAAATCAGTTTTTAAGAAAGCATTTTCTTTTGAAAGATTGTCTTCACTCTCTTTAAGAGTAGAAACATTCAAGTCTAAATTTTTTACTTTTTCTTCTAAAATGTTTTCCTTTTGTTTTAAAATTGAGTTTTCCTTTTTGAGTTCGGAAATCTTTTTAAGAGAAGTCTTAAGACTAAAACATAACTCATCAATATATTTAGAGACTTTGACAGGGATTTTATAATCACTTACCTCAAATTCACCGTCCGAGTCGATCCAGTCCGAGTCCGATTGCGCCATTAGACACAAAGTTGGCATATTCCTCATCACTCTCTTCACACTCGTATCGCTCCAGGTTTCGGCTTTAAGAGCTTTTCGAGATTTCTCAGCTTTTCCTCTTTTCTTTTCGAAGAGGACAGTTGGGTCCGATGTGTCCCTTCTTTTTACATTCGAAGCAAACTACATCTTTGTTTGGTTCCTCATCATCACCGATTTGGTCCGCTGTCTCGAAAACTTTGTTTCTTTGGGATGAACCTTCTGCCTTTTCTATTTAGTTTTCTGAATCTTCTTATCATGAGGGCGAGCTCCTCATCATCCATATCATCTTCAAAATCTGCATCATCAGAATCATCATTTGATTTTAGTGCAATAGATTTCTTACCTCTTGGATCTTCGTCTTCATTAATTCGTTCCACTTCGTAAGACTAAAGAGTTCCAATCAGCTCGTCTACAGATAATGGCATAATTCTTTGCGTCTCTCTTATTGAAGTCTTTATATGATTCCAATCCTTGGAGAGTCCACGTAGAAGCTTGTTCACCTTCATGGGATCAGAAATTTTTGTCCTTGGTTCTCAAGACCATTGACAATATCTCGTAAAACGACTAAACATGTCGATTATAAATTCTCCGGGTTTCATTTTGAAGGATTCATATTGACCAAGAAGAATGTTAATTCTGGTCTCCTTCACTCGACCGTCCCTTCATAAGTGATATGTAACCTGTCCCGGACTTCTTTTGCTGTAACACAAGAAGATATTCTGTTATATTCGAGTTGGTGACAAAGCACAATATAAAGAATAAATTGCTTTAGCATCGAGTGCTTGTCTCTTGTTTATTTCTTCTTGAGACATTCCGCTGGTTTCAACAGTTTCTTTCCCTCTTTCGAGAGATTGATGCAGCAGCAGGAGTGATTCCTTTTTCCACAACGTCCCATTCCGAGGATCCTTTGATCGTAGGAAAGCTTTCATCTTGTTCTTCCGATGTTGTAATCCTTTCCATCGAAGTAGGGAGGTCTGGTATTGCTTTGCCCCTCCATCGCCCCGGTGCTAGCATACTAGCCATGGATCTTTTACTCAAGTAAAACACTTCAAACAAAGTAAGAACACGAGCTCGATACCAATTGAAATAGCTAGTACGAGTACCTAGAGGGGGTGAATAGGTATACAAAAATTTCTCGAAGCTTGCACGATATTTAAACAATTAGAGAATTTGCAACAGTTAAAAATTCAATCGCAAGACCGAGTAAGGGAAAGAGAGAATTGAACACTCGGTTTATAGTGGTTCGGCTTGATTCAAGCCTACATCCACTCTTCGCACCGACCCGATTGGCTGGATTCCACTATGATCAAAGAGTTGTTACGGTGTTGATCTTCCTTGATTTCTAGGTGTAGATGATCTACCACACTCACTCAAGGCGTCACCAAGTATAAACACTCTCGTATACAATTTCGCTCGTCTCAACTAACAATCAAGGATCTTCGACTGGAATTTTTCTATCGATCACACACTTAAGACAACTAGAACGTCTTCCTTTATACTCCTTCATGCCATCATAGCCGTTGGCACTTACCAAAGGAATTCCTCCAATCTACCCGTTGGACGGAATCAATCAAGAAGATCATCCGAGCTATTTAAGGAATCGATGATAGCCCATCAATCTTGTTCGCCCATACAATCGGATCTCGGTTTCCAAGAATAGAATAATCCAAGATTATTTCGTCGACCATCGGATCTTCAATCGATCTTAGATAAGAATTAAAGAATCCGAAATGATTATCCAACCAAAGAATCTATTCCAGAGGATAGGATCGAATCCTCAACCATAAACCTCGGCTTTGGATTTCCTTCAACACCGGATTAGAAAGACTCGTCGTGAGAATAATTTTAAGTCTTGAGTCTTGAGTCTTGAGATTACAAAGTCTTGAGACTATAAAGTCTTGAGACTTTAACTATCGATATCCGGACTTAGACTGATAGAAATGTTTTGTCAGCTTCAAAATATTCTGGAAAGATTTCTCCAACACATCCTTGTCTATCTTCTGAGAACATGACATTGGTATGTCGGTCTTTTTGCACTTTTCCAATCCAAACCTTTTGACAAGGTCATTCGCATATTTTTCTTGATGAATAAAAGTTCCTTCCTTCATTTGTTTCACTTGGAGTCCAAGAAAGAATGTTAACTCTCCCATCATACTCATTTCAAACTCATCCCGCATAGACTTAGAAAATTTCTTGCATAGACTTTCATTAGATGATCCAAAAATAATATCGTCCACATATATTTGAACAAGTAAAAAGCTTTTGCTTTCCTTTTTGATAAACAATGTAGTATCTACTTTACCTTTGACAAAACCATTATGTAATAAGAACTTACTTAGTCTGTCGTACCAAGCTCGAGGTGCTTGCTTTAAACCATACAAGGCCTTTTCGGTCGAAGACCGAGTCCGGCTTCTTTGGGTCTTCAAACCCTGTGTGGTTGTTCCACATAAACTTCCTCATGGATGAATCCATTTAGGAATGCACTTTTGACGTCCATTTGGAATAACCTGAAATTTTTATAACAAGCAAACGCAAGTAATAGACGAATAGCTTCTAACCTTGCTACCGGAGCGTAAGTCTCATCATAGTCTATTCCTTCTTCTTGCGTATATCCTTTGGCCACGAGTCTTGCTTTGTTTCGTACGACTTTTCCTTCTTCATTCATCTTGTTCCCGAATACCCATTTGGTTCCAATAATGTTTTACCTTTTGGTTTAGATGTCAATTCCCGACATCATTGATGTTGAATTGTCTCGAGTTCTTCTTGCATAGCCTCGATCCAACTTTCATCGATAAAGCTTCTTCTATGCTTTTTGGTTCGATTTCAGAAATGAGAGCCACAAAGACTAGATTCTTCACGCCTTTTTGATCTGGTGCGGATTCCTTCATTGATTTCGCCAATAATGAGATCTTTAGGATGACCGGATTTATGCTTCCGCATTCGGTTGTTCTGCCTAGTTGATGATCTCTTTCTTTGTTTGAATCTTCATGTGCTTCTTGATGTTGGACTTCCAGAGACTGAGATGCTTCTTGAGTTGTAAGCATTGGAAGGTCTGGAGTAGGTTCAGACTCTTCATACTGAGTCCTGGCTGGATTCATCTTGCATTGAGTCTTGGAATTTAACATTCGTTGATTCCTCCACCGACCGGCTTTTCTTGTTATAGACTCGTAGGCTTTGCTTGATGTAGAATATCCAAGGAAGATGCCTTCATCCGATCTTTCTTCAAACTTACCAACTCGATCATTTGCATTTTTCAAAATAAAGCATTTACAACCAAACACATGAAAGTATGAAACAATAGGCTTTTTTTTTTTTTTTGAACAATTCATAGGGGTTTTCTCTAAAATAGGTCTTAAAAAGACTCTATTTATAATATAGCATGCTGTTGAAACAACTTCAGCCCAAAATCGTGAAGAGATTTTGCTTTCAATTAAAAGTGTTCTAGCCATTTCTTGAAGAGATCTATTCTTTCTTTCCACAACTCCATTTTGCTGGAGTATATGGAGAGGAAAACATATGATTAAAACCAGATTTATCACAAAATTTCGTAAAATCTTGATTTTCAAATTCACTTCCATGATCTGTTCTTATGCTTGAGATTGCACATTCTTTTTCATTTTGAACCTTTTTAGCAAATTTTTCAAAATACGAAAAGGTTTCTGACTTGCTTGCAATGAAATATACCCAAGTAAAGCGGGAGTAATCATCCACAATTACTAGGCAATATTTCTTACCTCCAATGCTCGGGTTCGGTTGGTCCGAAGAGATCCATATGAAGCAACCGTAGTACATGATTAGTAGAAACATGGTTTATTTGCTTAAATGAATTTCTTACCCGCTTTCCCAAAATGCATGGAGTGCATGAATCGACTTTTGGTATGGCAATTTAGGTAGACCTCGAACAAGCTTCTTTGATGAAATTTTGGCTAATTGTTTCATGTTGACATGGCCAAGCTTTCGTGCCATAAGATCGCTTCATCTTGAATTGAGATTAGGCATTGTGCTTCATTTGGTTTTACATCAAGAAGGTAGATATTTCCATGCCTTCGACCCATGAAAGACCGAGTTGAGTCTTTGCTAATTCCAGAACATATGCCTTCTTGAAAGGAGATCTTGAAACCGGTATCACACAATTGGCTAATACTTAGAAGATTGTAGTTGAGTCCTTCCACTAGAGAGACATTGCTTATTGTGAGATTTCCAATTTTCACAGTTCCAAATCCCACAATGCTTCCTTTGCTGTTTCCTCCAAATGAAACTTTTCCACCATTCACTTGAACAAGCTTTATGAAGCAATTTGAGTCTCCCGTCATGTGTCTTGAACATCCACTTGTCAAGATACCACTTAATTTTCTTTTGACAGAGACCCGCATTCAAAAGAGAGTCTCAAGCTTTCTTTGGTACCCAAATTTTCTTGGGTCCTTTGGCGTTAGTAGAATAAGCATTACTAGGCCATACTTTCTTAACAGGCTTCCAAACCATAGAACACTCTTTTTCAAAATGATCTTGACTGTTACACTTTGAACACCTTAGAGCACTTCGACCTACAGACTTTACAAAGACTTTCTTGAAATGATTTTTGTAAGCCTCTTTTGACGGTCTTTTCTTAATTCTTTCTTTTACTTTTGGAAAATCAATCAAAGGAATTGTTTCTGCTGTCATACCCAAACCAGACTTGTTAAAGTAAGGTCTTTGGACTGAAAGAACTTTTTCAAGTTTTTCGGACCTATTGAAAATTTCTTTGAAATATTTGATAAGTCAGTTTTTAAGAAAGCATTTTCTTTTGAAAGTTTATCTTCATTCTCCTTAAGAGTAGAAACATTCAAGTCTAAACTTTTCACTTTTTCTTCTAAAATATTTTCCTTTTGTTTTAAAACTGAGTTTTCCTTTTAAGTTCGGAAATCCTTTTTAGAGAAGTCTTAAGACTAAAACATAGTTCATCAATGTATTTAGAGACTTTGACAGGGATTTTATAATCACTTACCTCAAATTCACTGTCGAGTCCGATCCGAATCGAGTCCGATTGTGTCATTAGACATAGGTTGGCATATTCCTCATCACTTTCTTCACACTCGTATCGCTCCAAGTTTCGGCTTTGAGAGCTTTTCGAGACTTTTCAGCTTTTCCTCTTTTCTTCTTCAGAGAGGACAATTTGGTCCGATGTGTCCTTTTTCTTACATTCGAAACAAACTACATCTTTGTTTGGTTCCTCATTATCAACAAACTTGGTTTGCTGTTTCGAAGACTTTGTTTCCTTGAGTTGAACCTTCTCCCTTTTCTATTTAGCTTTCGAACCTTCTAATCATAAGAGCAAGCTCCTCATCGTCCGAGATCTTCTTCGAGTCCGTATCATCGAATCATCGTTAGATTTTAATGCAATGGATTTCTTACCTCTTGGATCTTCGTCTTCATTAATTCGTTCCACTTCATAAGATCAAGAGTTCCAATCGGCTCGTCTACGATAATGGCATAATTCTTTGCGTCTCTCTTATTGAAGTCTTTATATGATTCCAATCCTTGGAGAGTCCATGCGTAGCTTGTTCACCTTCATAGGATCAGAAATTTTCTGTCCTTGATTCTCAAGGCCATTGACAATATCGTAAAACGGCTAAACATGTCGGTTATAGATTCTCCTTGTTTCATTTTGAAGGCTTCATATTGACCAAGGAGAATGTTAATTCTGGTCTCCTTCACTCGGTCTATCCCTTCATAAGTGATATGTAATCTGTCCCAGACTTCTTTTGCTGTATCACAAGAAGATATTCTGTTATATTCAGTTGGTGATAAAGCACAATATAAAGAGTAAATTGCTTTTGCATCGAGTGCTTGTCTCTTGTTTATCTCTTCTTGAGACATTCATTGGTATCACAGTTTCTTTCCCTCTTTCGGATGCCGATACAGCGAAAAGAGGAGTAATTCCTCTTTCCACCACATCCCATTCAGAGGATCCTTTGATCGTAGAAAAGCTTTCATCTTGTTTTTCCAGATGTTGTAATCCTTTCCATCAAAGTAGGGTGGGTCTGGTATTGCTTTGCCCTTCCACCAGCCCCGGTGCTAGCATACTAGCCATGGATCTTTTACTCGAAGTAAAACACTTCAAATAAAGTAAGAACACGGGCTCGATACCAATTGATAATGCTAGTACGAGTACCTAGAGGGGGTGAATAGGTTTATGAAAATTTTCTTGAAGATTGCACAATACTTAGACAGATGAAGTATTAAAAAAATCAATCGTAAAACTGAGTAAAGGAAAGAGAGAATTAAACACGAGGTTTATAGTGGTTCGGCTTGATTCAAGCCTACGTCCACTCTTCTGCACTGACAGCCGATTGGCTGGATTCCACTATGAACAAAGAGATGTTACAGTGTTGATCTTCCTTGATTTCTCGATGTAGATGATCTACTACACTCGCTCAAGGTATCACCAAGTATAAACACTCTCTGTGTATACAATTTCGCTCGAACTGTATCGACTAACAATCAAGGTTCTTTAGACTCTGGAATTTTTCTATCGATCACACACTTAAAACAACTAGAACGTCTTCCTTTTATACTCCTTTATGCCATCATAGCCGTTGGCACTTACCAAAGGAATTCCTCCAATCTACCCGTTGGACGGAATCAATTAAGAAGATCATCCAAGCTATTTAAGGAATCTGATGATAGCCCATCAATCCTGTTCGCCCATACAATCAGGATTTTGGTTTCCAAGAATAGAACATTCCAAGAATGTTTCGTCGACCATCGGATCTTCAATTGTTCTTAGATAAGAATAAAAGAATCCGAAGTGATTATCCAACCAAGAGATCTTTTCCAGAGGATTGGATCGAATCCCCAACCATATACTTCGGCTTCGGATATCCTTCGCCACTGGATTAGAAAGACTATCAGTGAGAATAATCTTGAGTCTTGAGTCTTGAGTCTTGAGTCTTGAGTCTTGAGACTTGAGATTACAAAGTCTTGAGACTTTAAACTATCGATATCCAGACTAGACTCGATAGAAATGTTTTGTCGCCTTCAAAATATTCTTGAAAGATTTCTCCAACAAAGTATTCTAGCCAGACGCCTCACTGTGCAAGGTTCGCCCAATGCATTTTGTTGGTTCTCGAGTTGATGTGGTTGGCAATTGGATATTTGGATTGGTTGAGGATTCTTCTGATATAGTTAGCGCCATAGAAGTCATTGCCTTATGGAACTTGGGCACTTCATGCATGTGACTTGAGCAGGTCAAACGGTGATATTGGCAATAGTCTTTTTGCAAAATCATTGTAAACTTATGTGTTTGTATATGCAGCGGCAGGCTTGCGTACCAGAAGCCCAGAGAATAAAGATGCGATTGTAGATGAGGTAGAGAAGAAAGTGTGGCCAGCCATCGAGCAAGGCAAAGTGAAGCCTGTGGTTTACAAGTATCTTCCTCTAGCCGAAGCGGCAGAGGGCCACCAGCTCATGGAAAGCAGCCAGCATGTCGGGAAGATTCTACTTGTCACATGAAGTTGTGGACTTGTATTGTCCTGTCCAGTTAAGTTGCGTGAGAGGGCCGCTTGTTTATGTGAATGAGAAGAATGCACAGTACCTGTTACAATCAAATGGCAGAGACAACTGAAATAGACTAAATAACTACCCTGTTCTTCGCTTTTGCTGAGAGATATAAAAGCCCTTCGGAGGGAAAATAGAAGAAAGCTTAGCAACAAGCCAATCAAAGGAAATTACTCTTTATGAATTACAACCGTTAACTGCATAGAGTTTCGACGGCCAAAATCTTTAGGACCAGCAGGCACGGTATACATGGAATTTTATTCGTTGGACATAAACAAGGCAAACAAGGAGGGCGTTGGGTTTTTATATTTGTAAGTTTTCTCGAGTGAGTTATTGAGTTATTGTGAGATAATAAATGTTGATCTGTTTTGGGCGCAATTGGAGGCTGGAAAATACCCGATTGATTAGGTGATTGTAAACTTTGAATTCTTCGAATTTGTAGGGGATTTCTTGGCGTCTTGCGCACCTCGTAAAATGGGTGTCGACACTTTGATCGAACTATGCAATTCTATTGTGTTTCTCACCGTGTAGGTTTCTCCAATAATTTATTTTTTGTCATTCGACTTAGATGGCAAGATTAGATAGTTTCCTTGTTATTGATATCTAAATTTTGACTTTTCCATAAAATTAGGAGTGGACTTGACCCCCTAAGCATATATTGCATCCCATTATATTTAGGTTTTAGGATGAACTTGTTTGCATCGTCCATGTTGCAAGGGCAAAACAGATATTGTTAGGATTCTGATATACTTTTCAAAGAAAATTTCACGATAAGCGCGACTTTCAAAATTGGATTTGAAATGTGGAATGAAGGTATTAAGAGAGGAAAGTGGTGATCAAGATCTGATTTGATTCCAAGAAAACTGAATGTATGCAATATACACTGAAGAGAACGGAGAGAGCAACACCCATCGCTGGCCCATTCCTGACGGGGACTCCGTTCTCCAGACGTTCGCTGATTGCTGTCCGCGGGCGTTACTTCCATGCAACGCGAATGCTGACCATCACGAGCGCCACCGATGCGGCGGCGGTATTCCCAGTATCATAGTGACTTTCTAACGACCAGCGAGGCCTCCTGCTCTGATCCCAGCAGCCTCGGCAACGCTGGGTCTCCCACGACTTCTGCCATCAGCTCCTGCTTTTGAACTCCGGTGGCTTCCACGCTCTGCACGTATTGAAACGCCAAAGGACAAGGCCATCGGTCAACAGAGGAGACCCTACGAAGGGCGCAGCGAGCGCCTGGTCAGAGGGAATGAGCGCTCTCTCTCTCTCTCTCTCTCTCTCTCTCTCTCTATCTTTTCTTCGTTAATGTGTTTTAGATTCTATTTATGAAGATCTTAGAGTGCCATTTTTGCGGCTTGCAGTCAATTTTATGAATCTAGCAGGAATGCACAGAGAGGAAGGGCCTACGGAGTAGGTAGAGTTGGATTTTTACTTGATATCTTTTTGTGCCTTTATGTATACGCAAGCAGAGCTTATAAAATTTAGGACTAGGAGCTGCCTATTCATCGACTTGCGAGATGCCTGCACATCGCTTTTGTGAAATAACCAAGGGATTAGGAGTTAGCTTCGAATTTGTTGGGCCTATTTGTTTCGATAAACCTTAAATCCTAAACCGTGCGGCAAAGGTACCCTGAGCAATTGCAATGATTGTGTTCATTAATATTATCACACATAAAATTATACACGATCCAATGGAATTTTTTTTTAAAGGGAATATTCTATAATTTGACATGCGATTCGTATCATTTCACTCCTCTCGTTCAAAATAGTTTTATTTGCACTGCCTTGTCTTTGATTTTCAGAGGTTATTCACTTAGTTCTGAATCCGGATGGATATTGTCTTGCTTAACTTATAGTGTTATTGTTACTGCAAAAGACTAAGTGAAACTAAGTTGATAGATTTAGTAGAGGTAAATCAACTTCTCTGACAGAACCAACAGGTCCATTAGATTAGAAGTTCTCAGCTACTAAAGCAAATATTTGGGGATTACTAAGATGACTTATCTCACACGGTTCATGGTTTAGGAAAGATGCAAGAGCTACACTTTTCTATTCACATCCATGCGTCATTCAATTAGAACAGGCTGATCGATGGATCCTAAGGACCTGTTTTTCTTTCACATCTTCCTGGTCAAGCATTGCTTTGATTTCTGCAGATCCGCAATGCCGACAGAAATTACTACACCTGCAGCAGTCCCTTTTCCTTGAAGTATTCGACAGATTGGTCATAGATACTCTCAATGCTGTACTTGTAAGTGAAGCCCTCATTGATTAGTTTCTCCGAAGAGAGAATCAACTTGCCCTTGGACGGGAAATCCCCAAAACTGCGTAAGGAATTCGGCTCACAATTATAATGACAACGAGATTGGTCTTTTGAATAACCTGCGCATACAAATGTACCAGAAAGTTGGTAGTGACTTACTCTGTTGGGACTTTGTACCGGGGGTATCTTTTGTTCAGGAACTTTGCGAGTTCTGGAAGACAGGTGTTGGCAGCGCAGCAGATGTATCGTCCAGAAGCAGATTCATTTTCGGCCACAAAAATGTGAGCGCGGCAGGCGTCCTCAACATGCGTGATAAAAATGGAACCCGACAGCATTTGCATGTCTTTCAGGCCATTTATCAAGAACTCGTTTCCTGCAAAAAGAAATATCAGAGGCATTAGGACAAGCACGTTTCTCTTGTGCATTTCTGTGATTAGTTTTGTTCCCGCTCAGGATCAGTTGTGTCCGGTCTCTCAAGTTAATGAACTTATAGTACTGTGGACGGTTTTCGACCTGTTAGCAGCGACATTGCAAGACAGACGCTGCTGGGGACATCCTGTGTGAGAGAACGGCCAGCTAGGAGGGTTGGGATGACAGTTATAAGGTCAACATCGTTTTCCTCCGCAAATCTCCACGCTGCTTTCTCCGCCAGCGTCTTGCAAGCGGGGTACCCCTGAAAATAGTGAAATTGGAAAACCCATCATTTTCATATTGACTTCTTTACCAGCTCAAACGTCAAATCGAACACCCCATGGCCAACTGATTTTACCCAGTCAGGCGGCTTCACAGAGGTCAGGAACCCAACGTCAGTCCAGTTTTTCTCATCCATGACCAAACCCGTCCCCTGAAGATTGTTGATCGAAACTGCAGCTGTTGATGAAGTCCACACGAGTCGTTTCACTGCCTTCGCCCTGGCGCAAGCTCTGATAACATTCAGGACTCCCTGCATGGCTGGCTTGATCATGTCATTCTGTAAAATTAGAGCAGAAGCGATTTCAAAACCCAGTAAAATGACTCGTCGAAAATTAAGTGTAAGGACTCAGGTCTCCACTATACATATCGTCCGCTTTGGACACTAAGTCCTTACGGTTTTGTTCTTCTTAGAGCAGCTCATACTACCGAAGAAAACACGTTTATACAATTTAGAGGAACCCAGCCTTATAAAATTAGCCGCGTAGCCACGTACTACCGAGGCAATCTTAGTCCGTCCCACCCTGATTTGGGTCCGTCACATTCTCCACCCCTTATATGGCACAACGCCTAGCCCCACACGCTGCAGGAGTCGGCTCTGATGGAGTCCTCGATTTTGTTCTTCTCGGGCAGTCCATACTAGAGGAACCCAAGCCTTATAAATTAGGCCCCTAAATGATGTGGGACAGGAGACATGCACTTAGTCTCGCCTGCATATTGCCGAGGACTGCCCCAGGTCTGGGTCATGCATTTGTTACATACCTCAGGGTCTTCGGAAGCAAAGTTGATTGGGGTCGCGACATGGAAGACAAAGACACAGCCGGCTATAGGAGCATCAAAGCTCGATTCATCGGTGAGATCTGCCCTGAAAATCTTGAGGACACCCAACTGCTGGAGCTCATTGAGATGGGATACCCTCTTTTGATTATCTGCACCAATGTAAAATAGCAAATCAACAGACAGTTCCAACTTCAGTGCCCTATCCATTAGTTCTGCAGCTTCCACACAATCAAGCCATGCCATGTTGCTGGAGTATGAGAATACTTCAGTAGTCTGTGAGCACTACCAAATTACTAAAATGCGATCTAAAAAGTCAGAACTATGTCGTGGCCAATTTTATTGTGTGTGCCGCTCTCATGAGCCATTCTCATTGATCACGTGAAACATACACTATAGTAATGGCAACCTGACGACCTGAATCCTGCTGTTCAGATTACGCTAAATGGAAGAACTTGGTTTCATCTGCGGGTGAATTGGCAAAAGTTTGAGCACAGGAAGTGAAATGAAATTTTGCGTTGTTTTGGAGGGTAAATTGACTTTTTTCTCAAACAAATGGGGGTCCAACTGTAAGGAACTAATCAGCAATCAATGAAGGAATATGCTATCAAAACAGAGCATTCACATGTACCGACAGACCAAGCAGATGGAGGAAATACTTGATCTTTATATGTTTTTTAGAAGAAAAAGGTAAAAGGGAGATCAACCTGGGTCCCTAACAGTGGTATTCACAGCATAACCCTTCTCAAGCAAAAGCTTGATCAGCACAGAAGCCACAAAACCAGTCCCTCCAATAACACATGCCTTCTTGTTCCCTCCAATCTCTGCAGCCATCTCTCTCGCAGCGGGTGGTCGGCAATTGAATTCTTGAGAGGAAGAAAGAGACGGTGCGAATCACGCACCAGGGAGACAATTACTGCGCAGTAGAAATAGCAAAGATTTTTTAGAGGGATTCTTTGCCTTCTTGAGGTGATGGAATTTAAAGTGCATCAAGATAGTCTTGTCTATTTTTGGGGGAAAGAGTATCTAAGAGTATCTAAAAGTTCCTTTTTTTCTGTTCGAGTATCCATAAGTTCACTTCTTTGTGAATAACGTAATCTTTTAGGCTTAAAACAAGAATGTAATAATGAAAGCCACAACTCAGCACACCCTCACTTTCCTTCATCTAATCCGCAAAAGGAGGCAACTAGGAATATAATTGTAACGTACTCACCAAGTGAACCTAAAATGCTATTTCTAATTTGAAAATATGAATATCTGATCTATTCTAAAATTTTGAACATGAATTCTGTAAAATTGGGATGATTAGGTTATAAAAAACACGAGACATTTTATGAATCAACTTCTAACCCATCTTACTAACTTTTAAATAACGATTTTATAGATTAGTTAGACATAAATCATAAATTAATCTGACGAATGTTTATGAATTTTCATGAAATCTTTTTAAAGAAAATTCTTTATTTTCTCTTTTTGATCCATTTATATTTGTCTTCTTTATTGCTTTCTGCAGAATATATTGGGAAAGATTTTGGGATTATTATGACTAATGGCTCAAATTTATATAACTAAGTTTCTGAACTGATGGAGATTTTTTTTTTTTTTTTTTTGGTTCAGCCAATAATGTCTTTTGCTGGGATGACCATTTTAAGCATCAAAATGTGAACATAAAACTAGCTGCATAAAACAGGCTACCTTTCAGCTGGGCGCAACCAATGCCCCGGGTCCTGACGGCTTGAATGGCCTCTTCTATCACCACCACTGGGATATTATTCAGGAGGACGTTTATCGTATGCTCCACACTTTCTTCAGTTCGGGAGTGCTGCCCGCAGAAATCAACAGGACCTCCATCTCGCTAATTCCCAAGACTCCAAACCCTGAAAGGTTAGATCAGTTTCATTCGATTAGTTTATGTAACTTTAGTTACAAAATCATATCAAAAATCTTAGCAAATCGCCTGAAAACTTGCCTACCTAAGCTAATCTCCCAAGAACAGAGTGCCTTCGTCTCAGGCAGACAAATACAAGACAACATACTCATTGTTCAGGAGGTTCTACATCAAATCAGAATTCGCAAAAACAAGAAAAAGTTTCAGGGAATATTGAAAGTGGACATGAAAAAGGCCTATGACAGGGTGGAGTGGGATTTCTTGGTTGCCTATCTTTCTCAGTTGGGTTTTCACGCTAAATGGATCTCCTGGATTATGCACTACGTCTCTTCAACATCTTTTAGTGTTAAATTTAACGGCGAACTGCTACCTACTTTTCAGCCAACTCGGGGTCTACGCCAGGGCGATCCTCTCTTTCCCTATTTATTTATCCTGGTGGCTAATTTGCTCTCATCTCTTATCCTACAAGCTATGGACATGGGCTCTCTAAGGGGTATAAGACTCAATCGATGGTGTCCTGTTTTATCTCATCTACTTTTCGCTGATGATTCTATCTTTTTTGTGGAGGGTACAACTAGCGAATGTCAAAATCTCGGTAACATCCTCAATCAATACTGCTTAGCCACTGGTCAAGCCATTAACAGAAACAAATCAGGTCTATTTATGGGGAAATCATGCCCTCAGCCTCTTCTAGTTAACCTGGCTAGTGAACTTCGGGTTCCTATTTTGGAAAAATCTGGTAAGTACCTAGGTTTACCTTCCGATTGGGGTTCTTCAAAAAAGAATATGTTTGCTTGGCTCTTTGACAGGGTTAATGCAAAACTGGAGGGATGGAAAGAATCTTTCATTTCAAAAGGGGGCAAGGAGGTTCTTTTAAAATCGGTTGTTCAATCACTACCTCAGTACGCTATGTCTATATTTAAGATCCTGGTCTCAATCTGCAGATCCATTGAACAAAAAATTTCCAGGTTTTGGTGGCAAACAAACAACAATAAATCTGGCATTCATTGGAAACAATGGGATCTCTTAAAAGCCAAAAAAGATACTGGAGGTATGGGGTTCAGAGATTTTCTGACCTTTAACAAGGCTCTCCTGGGCAAACAGGCCTGGAGATTGTTTCAAGATCCTTCGTCCTTGTGGAGCCGTGTCTTTAAAGGTTTATACTTTCCTTCCAAATCCTTATGGCATGTTGACAGAGGTCATAGACCTTCCTGGGGTTGGCTGAGCATCCTGTTAGGAAGAGATTCTATTAGTCCACACCTTCAATGGTCAGTCGGGAATGGCCAATCAATAAAAGTCCGTGAGGATAGATGGTTATCTACTAGAATTCTAGGTGGTCCTACTCTCCGCGATGAACCCCACACCGTTGCTAGTCTGATATGCCCCTCTTCAAATGAATGGAATATCGCTCAACTCAATCGTTTCTTTGATGACTCCACTGTACAGCAGATACTCCAGTTAAAACTTTGGCCACAATCTACAGCAGATAAACTCATATGGACAGGCACACAAGATGGCATCTATTCTGTCAAGAGTGGCTACAACGTTATTCATCAATCTACACACCAGCAGGTACACTCTCAGGCTTCATCTTCCTACCAACCACCCAAACTTGTTTGGCAAAAGATATGGAAAGCACAAACGCCACCCAAGATTCGTAATTTTTTATGGTTAGTATGTCAGAATGCATTACCGACCAGGGACAACCTATTCCACTGAAGGATCATTCCATCTCCGGTCTTGTGGTCTTTGTTCCTCCGCCTCCCCGTAAAACAAATGAACACCTCTTCTTGCATTGCCCTTGGACTCAACGCATTTGGACTCATTCAAAAGCACAACTCAATATTTTTGCTTATACCCCTACCCGAATGGACTCATGGTTAGCAAATTTCCTCAATCAAAACAGAGGCTTACCAGATTTTGAGCAGGTTGCAAGCCTTCTTTGGGAAATCTGGAAGGCGCGGAACAACTTCATCTTTCGCCGTTTTCGGATGTCCCCAGATCAGCTTATCGATTCTGCTTTTGCCCTGGCCTATCTCCAGAAACGAGTCCATCAAAAGGATTCCAAAGGCCATTCCTTTTGGCTGAGCCCTAATCGGTCTTGGCAACCCCCCCCGGGGCAGGCACGATGAAGATCAATCTGAACGGCTCCTTTCCCACGGCGTCTAATAGAGGATTGATTGCTAGTATGACCCGCGACCACTTGGGTAGACTGCTTGGTGGAATCACTCGCTCTGTCTCTGCCTCCTCTGCTCTCGAGACTGAGATCCAGGTGTTAATTTTGTCTCTTAACGATCTGATTCAGCACGAGTTAACAGATTCTAACCTGCTTGTGGAGTCCGACAGCATCATCCTCGTTGAAACCCTAAATCGGGGTTGCCTCGCCGACGTGGGAGTGCCGCGCCCTCTTCGTCGAGTGCTTTGATCTCCTTCGCCGATTCTCTCATATCCGTGTACAACTGCGCTGCCGTCGGGAGGCTAATACCCTAGCAGATTGGGCAGCGAAGGCCCATGGCCGCGGATCCTCTCTTCCGCTTGGTTTGTCTCCCCTCCCAAGTCATGCTCGATATCCTTTGTAACGATGCCCTTGCTCATGGTTTCTTTGTATTTCCCTCGTGACTCTTTATCAATATATATTATCTTTTCTGATAAAAAAAAAAAACTAGCTGCATATTCCTTGCATTGATAATAGGCCCACTGAACTACCTAAATGATGCATGAAAATTGTGATATTCAAACATGACACAGGGTTAAATGTGACAAACAAGTTTGATTAAGACATCTAGCACTAGATCGATGCACAAATTCATGAATGTTAATAGATAGCTTTTCACTAATAAGCGTTTATGATAGAATGCATGACAATTTCAGTGGTAACACGTTAACTTGGCAAATGGATCTCACATGGCAAACAACCTTCAAATTATGCATTCATATACTATTTTGAAGCTTGTGATGTACTCTTAGTATGTCTAGGAGGCATCATGCACCAATTTCGCTCTTAAGGAGCTCAATCAAAAACATTTTCATAGGGACACAATCGGTCACAATTGCAGTAGGGATTGCATAGAACATGGATGACTTTCCTCGATCTAATGACATGGAAAAAATTCATGAAAATTCTTATATATAGAATGCAATGTCATGATCATGTTTCATGAAGACATCGAGATCTAATTTGGTTCACAAAGATCTACATGAAAATGGGAAAACAAAGCAAAACAATCAACATTTCAAATTGCAACAGTCCAAACATGACTTTATGCAAGAATTGAACTAGAAAACAATGATTGTTTAGCACAATAGAAATCTATACCTCCTTAGAAAGCTTATGAAGTGTTCAACAATATTCATGAAGGACGCAACTCCAATCAAGCGTGTTTACTAGCTCATTTTTTAACAAACATACATCAGATTCAAATAGGACACATCAACATAGGAACCATCTTCAAAATCATAACAAAAAAGTCAACAAAAAAATTGACAAAGGTTGCATAACTGTCACGACCAAATTTTTGGGGTGCACCACCTAAGGTTTGATTAATGGATTATTAAGCTTCAAGCCCATACCACCCGCCTAGGTTCAAGTTCTTAACATGTAATTGATTTTTAGGAGTCACCACTAATCTATTTTTGGTAGGTCAATTAGAAACCAAATAAAGTAATGAGAGTTTTACCTTACTCCTACGAACGAGACTATGGGTACTATTTTAATAATATCTTTCCGTACCATTTTTTATTTTAAAAATGCTTTTATGGGCAACTTAGATTGATTTTAAATTTATTTTCCTAACATATGAGGCAATCATGCAAGTGCACAAATCACCAATTTAACACCCGATAAATAATAAATAAATTGTAAGGTTTACCTTATAACAACGAAAATATCTGCGTGGTTAGATTAAAATTCACATCATCAACTCTAGATATGATTTATAATTAACATGCAATTTCTTTTTATTTTTTTTCACTTATTTAATTAGAGTTATGCAATGCAATGCAACCTGACCTAGTAATAAGTAATTTCTAGCTAAATGGACCTAACCACGATCACTAGCATTTCATGAACCTAATTTTATATAGCATGCACATGAAATTTTTTATTTTCCTAAAGAAACATGCAATTTATCATAAAAGTGGAAACTAATTTACCCTAAGGCGATTTTTTTTTGTATTTTTTTATGAAATTTCAAAATTAGAAAAATGTGAAAATTATCTAATTAAATTAAGATTCTATCCCAACTTATATTAAGGATTAGGTCAAGCTAAACCCTAACTTAAACTAAGATATTATCTTAACTTAGCAATCTCTAACCTAAGATGCAGTATATCTAAACCAATCTAAACTTAAAATGAAATATGCAATTTATCCTAACGTGTAATGGCGTGCAAATGATGCCCTACTTCTACATGAATATGCATGATGATTTTTTTTTAATTAATTTCAAAATTAAGAAATGTCAAATAATTAAACATGCAATTTAAGCTAATGAAACAAAAATCTGACATCCTAGATTCATTTTTTATTTTTTATTTCGAAAATTCAGGATAAACAAAATGCTTAATCTAAACATGCAAATAACCCTAAATCATGCAATATTCTAACCCAAACATATTTCAAGATAAATCAATCAAGACAAGACAGACCATTCAAAATTACTAAAGATATCATACATCGTTCAAATTAAAGGATAATATATCGCTAATAAAATCGATAAATTGAACTTAAGCCTTAAAAATCAAAATATCAATTTTATTTTCGTTTGATTAATTATTTCATCTAAAACCTTATATATGAAATAAAAACTCAAGCACGGTTACGAATTATGTGGTATATCAGAATTTCCAATTATGCATAGGGAAATATTTCAAATAAATAAACAAAACATAAAAAAAAACTAAAATAAGATAAAATAAATCTACTAAATAAACCTACCTAATAAAATAAATCAACCTAGTAAAATAAACCTACCTAATAAAATAAAATAAATCTCTACCTACCAAAATTTACCTAAATTGGATTTTTTTCTATTTTTCAATTTGTTTCCAAATGTGGCTGCTCACTGTGGTGGGTGCTCGGTCAGGGGTTGCAGCCCGGCGCGGCAGAGGAAACCTGGCAGCAGGGGGGCTCGGCGACCGGCTCCGGCGAGCTGCTGCGGTGGTGTGATCGCGGAAGTGCAGGACCGGCAGTGCTGGGCAGGAGCAGCGTCTGTCGCTGGTCGGAGCAGAGACGGAGCTGTAGGGCGGAGTTTCGGCTCACGGACAGAGCAGGGAGGAGCAGAGCAGCGGCAGCGTCGCAGACAGGGGCGACGGTTGCTGGGCTGGGCGGATCGCGGCCAGAGCAGGAGCGGCGGCGGCGACGAGCGGACGGAGAGCTGCAGATCTGACTCGGGTCCGACTCCGGCGAGACAGAGCAAAGGCGAGCGGAGCAAAGCAGCAGCAACGTCGCAGGTAGGGGCGTCGGGCTACCGACGACTTCGGGGGAGCGGATCGGCGGCGGCCGGCAGAGGTGGCGCGGGGACAAAGAACACGAACGGAGAGCCGAAACAGCAACGGCGGAGACCGGGTAGGGCGACGGCGTCAAAGCGGAGGCGTCTTCGCAGGGGTGGCGGCGTTCTGTTCGGGACTTGCTGGCGGGGCGTCGAGCTCGCGGGCGACGGAGGGCTCCGGCGACAGGCGAGTCGGCGGTGTGGGCGTCGCAGGGGAACGGCGGCGGCTGCGGCGGTTCGACGAAGGATCGAGCGCTGCGACGCGGAGGTGAGGAGCAGCAGCGGAGGGCAGAGCTTGGAGAAGACGAACAGTAGCTATTTTCCTTTTTTGTCTTTTTCTCTCTCTCCCTCTCCGTTGGTCGGTCACTTCTTACGTCTTCTCCCTCTGCTCTCTTTTTCTCTGCAACAGATCAGCAGAAAGGACAAAAAGCCTACTGGCCGGTCCCTTTTCCTCGGAGAACCGAAACCCTTTTCACTTCTTCTTCTTCTTCTTCTTCTTCTTCTTTTTTTGACTTCTTGACTTTTTGTGTTTTTTTTTCGACGAAGAGAAGCCCTCCTCAATGTTCTTCTCTCAATGGCCGTATATTCAATGTGTGGCTTCCTCCCAAAATCCTATACGACTAATTTATCTTAAGCATCACAGATCAGGGTTTAATTTTTTCAAATCAATATCCATGAAGATTTCTTTTTTCAAATACAATATTTGCTTTTTCAAACACAATATTTTCTTTTAAGAACGCAATATTTGTTAAATAAATCCGTAAAATCTCCCAGATGATATGGGCTTAGGCCGATTTACTCATTTCGTGGGCTTAGCCCAACTTATCAAATTAAAGTTTATGAAGCATCAATTCAAACACATCCGTCACCGGCCCAATGTCAATGCAAATTAAAAATAAATGCATATAAAACTATATTCTTATGTAATTAACTAATTTTTTAGGGATAAAATCAATCCTAATTTTTTAATGCAATAAATGATTAAACGGGTCGCCAAAATTTAGGTGTCAACAATACCATAAATCAACATAACAATAAGCAATCCATAGATTCTGGACTCAACTTTGAAGAGGCAAAAACCATAATAAATGAGGCTAGATTGGGGCGTTCTATGTCTTGTTGGAAAGATATTTGAATCATCTTCGAATGTTGTGAAGACATTGAACATGAAAAAGCATAACAATTAGGTCGTTCCAAGGCAAACATCTAGACAATCCAATCAAGGATCTAAAATTGAAGAACAACATCATTCAAGCAATCAATCATCTGGAACCATAATCAATCATTCATATACATTCTAGATCATCTTAAACATCCTATAATAGGCATAATCATCACCAAACAACTCTAGGTGCGAGCTCTAGCCTCGATCTCCTAATGAGATCTCGCTTCATCGAGCTGGGGATTAGGCGTTTACCTCTGCGCCATTTTCAATGAAACGAACTCGATCAAGCTACAATCAAGACACCACAGCAACTCAAGGATGTTGAAGATCATCAATGGAACACCAATACACTAGAATAGGTCAGATTAGTGTCGATTGGCCATCGGTTTGCGGCTGGGCAAAATCGGGTCCGGTTGGACTCAGTTTGGATCGCCAATGAAGAAACAACCATCGAAGCTCGTCTAGTGGCTCTCCAATCAAACCCCAACCAGTAAAGGATCGGGATCGACAGTGGTTAGGCTTCCAAGGGTCCGCTACAAGCTG
Organism: Eucalyptus grandis; assembly: GCF_016545825.1. Classification (NCBI taxonomy): domain Eukaryota; kingdom Viridiplantae; phylum Streptophyta; class Magnoliopsida; order Myrtales; family Myrtaceae; genus Eucalyptus; species Eucalyptus grandis. Next base: position 26,982,661 of record NC_052619.1, read on the forward strand.
CCGAACATAAAGGTTGAAACCACTGGGCTTAATACCAATGAGAATGTCGGTCTTCAATGCCGTGAAGAGTAGCAGCTTGCGACGGAGGGGAACTGAGGATCGCCAGGGGTGGTAGCGCTACGTCAAGGATCATCGGCGTGAGGCCAGTACTAGTAGTGAGATGCGGCTAGGCGCAAGTGAAAGGAGAGAGAAAGAGAACGGTAGAGAGAGAGAGAGAGAGAGAGAGAGAGAGAGAGAGAGAGAGAGAGGGGTAAATCATTATCACCCTCTCAAAATTTACATCTATTAAAGATGGCCTCACTTCACCTTTTCCTAAGGTTCATACCTCTCATGACGGGTTTATTTATTGTCTACGAGTTGTTTAAGACAATCTAGATGATAGTTAAGAGTCACCACTAGCCTCGCTTTTAGGGATTAGCTAGAAAATCCAATCAAGGGTTGGGAGTAGTCACTCGATATCTACACAACCAGATATTCTAAAGTTCAAGGACTTAGGTTATATTAATATTTCTATTAATGCCCTTTCGGTACTTAACAAAGGTGTCCATGCATTTCTTTTTACTTTTTCGTGCAAATAAGAAATTGACTAAATGATCATGTATGGATGGTCAATTTCATGCCATTCTATTTCTATTTAAGGAGAAAATGAAAGAAAACAATCAATTGAAATTTAAGGACAATGCGATAAGTAAACACTCAAAACTATTCGAGGAAAACGATAAATCTAACATCCAATTCTAAAACAAAAGGTCAAGCAAAAGAAAGGAACCCACAACTCATTGTGCATTTATACAACACAAAACAACCCAAACATATATCAGGAAATGAATAGTACAAAATAGGTTCGGATTGGACATCGACCATTTGTCGTCTTCACATCTTCAAGAGTGCCACCTCCATAGGCCAATTCTAATTATAATCTAATACTAAGACTAGAATGTTTATAATATGAAGAAAAGGAATGCACAACAAATGGACAAAAGCAATCATGGTCGAGAAATCAAGCCAATCTATTTAACTAATTAAACATGGCCTCAAGAAAAGGTAATGAGTGAAAGATGCTAATTAGGCAATCACACGTCTTTGTGAGAATATGTGTGTAAGCATTTATTTTACAGAGATATCATTAAAAAAAGTCATTGATAATGGAGAAGGTAATGAGTGAAAGATGCTAACTAGGCATAGAAAAACAATCAGGCTTTTATTGTAGAAATTTAGGTTGGATCATCCCTAAAGATAATCTCAAGTTGAGAGAAATTTCCTTCACAAGTCCAACTAACTTGCCAGTATAAAATGATGGCACACTCAGGACCATTTTCAGAATCACCTAATAGTAATTTAAGATTGTCTTTTTAACAACTGATTTTTAACTAATGCATCAGTAAAAGTAAAAAGTCGAGATTAGGTTTTCCGATCATGACGAAACCATTTTCTCGATCAAAAAGTGTCTTTTTCATTTCTTTTTCATTAGTTCATCATTTATGCTGATTTCTTAAGTATTTCCATTATACAAAAAAAAAAAGTCAAAAGTTGACTTTTGAGTTGACTTTTTTAGTCTATCATTTAACCAAAAAAGTCAATCCCGAGTCAAAATTTGACTTTTTGTGTAAAAAGTTACCAATTGGTCCTAATTTCACTTTGGCCACAGTAGTTTTCAAAAAAATCAAAGTTTTTATCATAAAATAAATATTTTAGTGATAAGTCACTAAATGGTTAACTTTGACCAAAAAAATTGAGAAATGTAAAAACTCAAAAATCATCTCATTTTAGTTTCAATTTGACTTTGGCATTGAAAATTTTGCCAAAATCAATTAAGAACCTCATTTTTCGAATTTTTCTATTTTGGTCTCAAAGTCGGCCAAAAAAATTATTTTCATTCTAGTCATATTTTAGTTTTGCTTTCTTCACAACATTTGATATAGAGGTTATCTCACATTCACTCATTTGGAAAATTTTATGATTTGGCATGTCAAGATTAAAATTGTTGTTTTCAGCCCTAATTTGAGGTCCCGATCAATTCTTCATGGTTTAAGGGGTAACATCCTAAATCTACTCATTTTCTCAAACCGAATTCAAATCCGAGGTAAATTTGGTAAATTCACTTGGGAACTTTCCAATTTGATAGTTTTTTTTTTTTTTGTCAAAAGGTGGGAATTTATTTATATCATAGGCGGAAACCGCGAAGGCCCACTATTGGGGCATCTATACATAATAAAGCCCAAAGGGCAGAGGGAGGAGAGGCCCGCCAATTCAAAGGAAGGGTCTTCATTCGGTGATGGCGTGCGGCCCAGTCAACTACAGAGTTTGCAGATCGTGGACAGTGGGCCAGTTCCACTTGCGACATGTTATGAAGCAGAGTTCTGTTGGAGAAATCCTCTGGAAGAGTTTTGAAGTTGACAAAACGTTTCCATCGTCTAGTCCGAAGGCTTGCGACTCGCTATTTAAAGTCTGAAGACCTCTGGACAGCTAGACTCAAGACTCAAAGTCTATCCTCATTAATAGTTTCTAATCTGTTGAAGAAAGGCTATCCAGAACTTGATGTTTCATTAAGGATGTGGCCTTATCGATTGGAGAAGATCTCTTGGCTGGATATGACATAACGGAATTCTTTATTTGATCATAATTGATTCGAAGATTAAAGATCCGATGATTAGTAAAGTAAACTTGGAAGGTTCTACTTATGGAAATCGAGATCCTGATTGTATGGGCGAACATGATTGATGGGCTATCGACATGTTCCTTTAATAGCTCGAATGATCTTCCTAATTGATTCCGTCTAACGGGTAAATTGGAAGAATTCCTTTGGTATGTGCCAACGGGTATGATGGCATGAAGGAGTATATAAGGAAGACGTTCTAGTTGTTCGAGTGTGTGCACGATAGAAGAATTCCAAAGTCTGAAGCTCCTTGTTCTTAGTCAATTCATTTGTTGAGCAAAATCGTGTAAACAAAAGAGAGTCTATATTCGTGAGAAACTTTGAAGAAGTGTGGTAGAACATCTACACTGTAATCAAGGAAAAGCTATGCTGTAACTTCTCTTTTGTTCATAGTGAAATCCAGCCGGTGGGCTGTTAGTGCGGAAGAGTGGACGTAGGCTTGGAATAAGCCAAACCACTATAAATCTTGTGTTTATTTCTCTCTTCCCTAACATTTACTTTACTTTGATTGTATTTTCCTTTCTAATGATTGCCTAGAATCACTTCCGTATCTCGAGAATTTGTTTGTGCACCTATTCACCCCTCCTAGGTGCTTATACTAGCTATCCGAATTGGTATTAGAGCCTGTGTACTCACCTTGTTTGAAGTGTTTTACTTCAGAGTTAAAGATCCATGGCTAGTATGTTGGCTCCAGGACTGGTAGAAGGGCAAAGCAATACTAGACCACCTTACTTTGATGGAAATGATTACAACATATGGAAAAACAAGATGAAAGCGATCCTAAGATCAAAGGATCCTTTGGAATGCGACGTTGTAGAAAAAAGAATCATTCCTAAAGCTGCATCTGTCTCAGAAAGAGGAAAAGATGCTGTTGAGTCTAGCGAAATGACTCAGGAAGAGATAATCAAGAGACAAGCTCTTGATGCAAAAGCAATTTATTCCTTATATTATGCTTTATCCCCTACTAAATATAACAGAATATCTTCGTGTGTTACAGCCAAACAAGTCTGGGATATATTACATATTACCTATGAAGGAATCGATCGAGTGAAAGAAACTAGAATCAACATTCTCCTCGGCCAATATGAAGCCTTTAAAATGAAACCAGGAGAATCTATAACTGATATGTTTAGTCGTTTTACAGATGTTGTGAACGGTCTTGAAATTCAAGGTCAACCAATTTTTGATTCCATGAAAGTAAACAAGCTACTGCGTGGACTCTCCAAGGATTGGAATCACATAAAGACCTCAATCAGAGAGACCCAAAGAATCATGCCACTATCTCGTTGATGAGTTGGTTGGGACTCTTCAGTCTTATGAAGTGGAGCGAATCAATGAAGACGAAGACCCTAAAGGTAAGAAATCCATTGCATTGAAATCTAATGATGATTCTGATGTTACAGATTCTGAAGACGATATGGATGATGAGGAACTTGCTCTCATGATAAGAAGATTCAGAAAGCAGAACATAAAAGGAAGAAAATTCAATCCAAAGAAACAAAGTTTTCAAAAGCAACAGACTAAGTCTATTGAGGATGATGAATCAAACAAAGATGTAGTCTACTTTGAATGTAAGAAAAATGGACACATCAGACCCAACTGTCATCTTCTGAGAAAGAAGAAAGGAAAAACTAAAAAGTACCGAAAAGCTCTTAAAGCTGAAACCTAGAGTGATACAGAGTGCAAAAAAAAGTGATGATGAATATGCCAATATATGTCTGATGGCACAATCGGATTCAGATTCAAATTCCAAGACAAATTCAGACTTAGAAAGTGAATTTGAGGTAAGTAACTTCAAAATCCCTATTAAGGTTTTAAAGTATATTGATGAATTGTGTTTTAGTCTTAAGACTTCTCTTAAAAGAATTTCCGAACTCAAGAAGGAAAATTCTGCTCTAAAACAACATGAAAATATTTTGAAAGAAAAAGTGAAAAGTTTAGACAAGAATGTTTCTTCTCTTAAAGAAAGTGAAGATAATTTGTTAAAAGAAAATGCATTCTTGAAAAGTGATATCTCAAATATTTCCAAAAGATTTTCTATAGGATCTGAGAAACTTGAAAAAATTCTCTCTGTTCAAAGACCTTATTTTAATAAATTTAGTTTAGGAATGACTGCTGAAACCATTCCTTTAATTGATTTTCCTAAGGTGAAGGAAAGAATCAAACAAAGACCCACAAGAGATGCTTACAAAAATCATTTTAAAAGAATCTTTGTAAAACCAGTAGGTCGCAATGTTCTCAGATGCTCAAAATGCAACAAAGTGCAGATCATTTTGAAAAAGAATGTCCTATGATTTGGAAACATGTTAAAAGATATGGGCAAAAACCGCATATCATACTAACACCAATGGACCCAAGAAAATATGGGTACCAAAGAAGGTTTGAGTTTCTTTTTTAAATGTAGGTCACTATCAAGAAAAAGGTAAAATGGTATCTGGATAGTGGATGCTCAAGACACATGACAGGAGACTCAAATTACTTCATAAAGCTTGTTCGAGTAAATGGTGGAAAAGTCTCTTTTGAAGGAAACAACAAATGAAAAATTGTAGGATTTGGAACTATAAAGATTGGAAATCTCAAAATCAGCAATGTTTCCTTAGTGGAAGGACTCAATTACAATTTGTTTAGTATTAGTCAGCTATGTGATACTAGTTTCAAAATCAACTTTCAAGAGGGAATATGTTCTGGAATTAGTAAAGATTCTACTCAATCATTCATGGGTCGAAGACATGGAAATATCTACCTCTTGGATGTGAAACTAGATGAATCACAATGTCTAATATCAATCCAAGACGAAGCAAACTTATGGCATAGAAAGCTTGGGCACGTCAATATGAAGCAAATAGCCAAAATATCAGCAAAGAAGCTTGTTCATGGTCTACCCAATTTATCATATCAAAAGTCTGATCTATGTACACCATGTATATTGGGAAAACAGGTAAGAAATTCATTTAAACCAATAAATCAAGTTTCCACTAACCATGTGTACTGCAGCCTTTTCGCATATGGATCTTTTTGGACCAACCGTAACGCAAAGCATTGGAGGTAAGAAATACTGCTTGGTAATTGTGGATGATTACTCACGATTTACTTGGGTATATTTATTGGCAAGTAAGTCTGAAAATTCTCTTTACTTTGAAAAGTTTGCTAAAAAGGTTCAAAATGAAAATGGTATGTTATCTCGAGTATAAGAACAAATCATGGAGGTGAGTTTGAAAATCATGATTTTACAAAATTTTGTGATGAATCAGGTTTTCAGCATGTATTCTCCTCTCCATACACTTCAGAGAAAAATGGAGTTGTGGAAAGAAAGAATAGATCACTTCAAGAAATGGCTAGAACTCTTTTAATTGAAAGTAACATTTCTTCACATTTTTGGGCTGAAGCAGTTTCTACAAAGCATGTTACATTATAAATAGAGTTTTTCTAAGGCCTATTCGGAAAAAACACCCTATGAACTATTCAAAGAAAAGAAGCCAATTGTTTCATATTTTCATGTATTTTGATACAAATGTTTTATACTGAAAAATGCAAATGATCGAGTTGGTAAGTTTGAAGAAAAGTCAGATGAAGGCATCTTCCTTGGATATTCAACCACAAGCAAAGCGTACAGAGTCTACAACAAGAAGACTTAAACAATGGAAGAATCAATGAATGTTAAATTCCAAGACTCTATGCAAAATGAATCCATTCAGACTCATCTTGAAGAATCGAACTGCTCCGAGACTCTACAAAGTCTAAAATAGCTCAAACTTTGAAGGATCAGCAACAAGTGATTTGTTGAAGAATCAAGTGAAGGAAGTGATCATCAATATGACAAATTAACCAGAATCGGAAACATAAGTCTAGTCATCCCAAAGATCTTATTATTGGCGACATCAATGAAGGAATTCACACTAGATCCAAAAGGCACAAAGAGTCTAGTGCTGTGGCACTTGTTTTTGAAATAGAACCCAAAAGCATAAAAGAAGCTTTATCTGATGAAAGTTGGATTGAAGCTATGCAAGAAGAGCTCGAGCAATTCAGCATTAATGATGTCCGGGAATTGACTCCTAAACCAAAAGGTAAATCTGTTATTGGAGCTAAATGGGTTTTCGGGAACAAGATGAACGAGAAAGGAAAAGTCATAAGAAACAAGGCAAGACTTGTGGCCAAGGGATACACACAAGAAGAAGGGATAGACTATGATAAGACTTACGCACCAATAGCAAGGTTAGAAGCAATTCGATTATTACTTGCTTTTGCTTGTTATAAGAATTTTAGGTTATTCCAAATGGATGTCAAAAGTGCCTTCCTAAATGGATTCATCCAAGAGGAAGTCTATGTGGAACAACCTCCTGGGTTTGAAGACCCAAGGAAACCAGACTTAGTATTCAGACTCAAAAAGGCTTTATACGGCTTAAAACAAGCTCCTCGAGCTTGGTACGACATACTGAGTAAGTTTTTAAATTGAAAATGGATTTGTTAAAGGTAAAATAGACAATACTCTTTTCATTAAAAGAGAAAGCAAGAGTTTTCTACTTGTTCAAATATATGTCGATGATATTATTTTTGGATCCTCTAATGAAAGTCTGTGCAAAAAAATTTCTAAGACTATGCAGGATGAATTTGAAATGAGCATGATGGGTGAGTTAACTTTCTTCCTTGGACTTCAAGTGAAACAACTGAAGGAATGAACTTTTATTCATCAAGAAAAATATGCTAATGATATTGTGAAGAAGTTTGGACTTGACAATTGCAAAAAGGCCGATATACCAATGTCAAGCTCCGTGAAGATAGATAAAGATGAAGGGGGAAAGAAAGTCGACCAAAAGTTATACAGGAGTATCATTGGTTCACTTCTTTATCTTACTGCTTCTAGACATTATATTTTGTTTAGTGTTTGCATTTGTGCCAGATTTCAAGCAGACCCTAAAGAATCACATTTAAATGCTGCTAAGCGTATTATCAAATATATTGCATCAACTTCAAGCTTCGGTCTCGGTATCCTAAAAGGGAGATTTTACTCTTCTTGGGTACTCGAGCCGCAGACTTAGCCGGATGCGAGTTGATAGAAAGAGCACCTCAAGTACCTGTCAACTACTTGGAGGCAGGACAGTGTCTTGGTTTTCAAGGAAACAAAATACAGTAGCTCTCTCTACAGCAGAAGCAGAATACGTAGCTCTTGGAAGCTGTTGTTCACAAATTCTGTGGATAAAACAACAGCTAAAAGACTTTGGAATTGAAGATTCATGCACGGAGATTAAATGTGACAACACCAGCATAATCAATCTCACCAAAAATCCAATTCTTCACTCAAGAGCAAAGCATATAGAGATACGACATCACTTCATTAGAGATCATGTTCAAAATGGAGAAATTTCAATTCAGTTTGTTGACTCAAAGAACCAACTGGTGGATATATTTACAAAGCCTTTGGAGAAAAATCAATTTGAAATTATCCGTTCTAGACTCAACATTTTGAGGTTTGAAGAAGTTAAAGTCTAAAGACTCTCAGACTCAGACAAATAAGACTTTGACTGCAAGACTTTGACTGTAAGTTATTCTCTCTCTCCAATCTCATCTTGAAAATGTACGATTATTGTTATCTCAAACGCTATCTTTAATTGACGAAATTATTGTATCGTTTCTTTTAGAAAAAGAAGTCATCTTGATATGACCATTTTTCGAAAAATGCAGTTATTTTTTTAAAGGCATCTTTTCACTTACCATTACAACGGTTGGTATCCCCTCCTTTCGACTGTCTTATATACGGTCAGTTTCTCTTCGCTTAACTCCAAAACCCTAAAAAGCACCAATCTTCCATTCCTGTTTTCTTCTCTTGTTTAATCTTCGAAAAAGTTGTCATCTTTCTTGGGAAAGTCAAGCAAGGAATCTTTCAAAGACTAAGAAAGATGTCGTCTTCAAGAAAGTCTTCGAGGATCACAAGCAGGGGACCACGACGAATGAGTGAGGGGCCTACGCACTTCGATCTCACAGAATAAGAAGTGTCTCCAAATCGCAGCAGAGCCCACAACATTCTCGCGGCGTCATTCTCCTCCATCTAGTCCTCAAGATGTTGATCATCATCAAAATGAAGAAATCATTGAAGATGCGAGACTCGTAAGAGTTCAAAGGCCTTATTTTATTTATAAGCTGTATCGTGCTTTAAAAGAGACTGGTACTCCATTGAACTATGTGGATGATTTTCTTAAAGAAAAAGGATATGGAAATGAATATATCTTTTTGCGGAAAATGGAAAGTTTGGAAATTGCTCGTAAGGGTGTGGCAGAAGAATCCCTTGCGAATATCCCAAGTGACCCTCGTGATTGGGGAGTCAATCCGGTGGATGGAAATGATGATGATAAATTATATAGCGAATTTCAGCCAAGAATGGGAATTGCAGCGGAAAATCGAGGAAAAAGTGGAGAGTTGTTTAGAACGAAGGAACAGATGGATCTATACTCAAAATTGCTGAAGCGTGGGGTGATAAACCCTAGGAGTGTGGATTTTGACTTTCTGGATGCTGTAAATGTGAACTTAAGGGAAAGTTTGGTCATCTTCAACTTGAGAAATTCTGCTCTGACACCACAGAGGCCTATCCTCAACTAACTGCATATTTCTATTCAAATCTTAGTTTCTTGGATGCAAATAGATTTTCCTTCAGAGTCAATGATCAAGATTTTGTTGTGGATATGGATATCTTTGGCAGATGTGTTAGGAGTTGAGAGAGGAAGATATCAACGGATAAAAGTTTCGTTGCTCGTACTACACTGGAACTCGTTAAGGGTAGGAGAACAGAGGGAAAGATTTCCTATTCAAGGATGAGTGCATTCAACATCTTGCTGCACAAAATTGTAATCAATTGCCGAGACCAAAATCAACTTCCAAGACCGATGTCTCAAGTTCGAGAGGCAAAGCTAATGTATGCAATCATCACTAGGAAAAGGTTTTCACTTCCTCACACCGTTATGTTCCACATGTATAGAACTGTGATGAAGGACAGAGGACAACTTCCTTATCCAAGTCTTGTGACGAAGTTATTCAGACATCTGAACATTTAGCCTCCGCAAATCCTTTATGCTCGATCGTGCGATCATATGGTAGTAGGACTGAAAATGGTGACTAAGATGCGTTTGAAGGAACTAAGCAAGGCATTGGAGAAATTTAAGGAGAAGACTCCAGTCAAAGCTCATCAATTCTCTTCTACAGGAAAAAGAAAAGGGAAGGAGCCCATGGGTGCTCCATCCAAGAGAAGAAGAGCTCTCCTCGTTGATGATGAAGATGATGAGGAAAACATCACTATTTCTGTTTTGAAGAATCTCAGTCAATCTGTTCCAGAGAAAGAGTCAGAACAACAGACAGAAGAAAGAGCAAAGAAAGAAGCAGAGGAAAAAGAAACGGAGGAAAGAGAAGAAGAAGAAAGAGATGCTGAGCAAGAGAGAGTTGAAAAAGAAGAAGAAGAGAAAAGAGTTCAAGAAGAAGGAGAACATGAGGAGCACTCTCCACCTGAAGGCATGAACACAGGGGGAGACCAAGAGAAAAGAGGAATATCCTCAAATCCTACAACCAGTGAGGGAGTTAGTCGATCCCCAGCAGATCCAGAGGAGGTTTTTGCCTCTCAATTTCCTGAGGAAGGTCATGAGGTTTCTTCACCAAATCTACGTGATTATACTGATCTACCACCGTCGCATTTACTCCATCGATCGTGCTAATGGCGCACGCGGACCGAAAATTCAGCAGACTTTAGCGAGTGATGGATATTCTCTTGGAGACGCAAGGTCGATATATGCATTGGGATGTGAAGTTCGAGAACTTGCAGAATGCAGGACAAGTCTCTTCGGTTCATTAAATGATCAAATCCAAGCCCTTTTCTCTTCAGATTCAGGCTAATGCTAAGGGTGAGGATGTTGCACAATTGAAGGAAGACTTGAAAAAGACTGGAAGGCATCGTTTAGTCGATGGGAGATTTCCAACTTGTTCGTGTTCCCAAGAATCCGTGACTTCATTTTCATCTCAATCTTTTTTATGTTGACAAAAATGGGGAGAGTTGCAAGACTTGAAAATCTTTGAACTTAAATTTGTCGAACTTTTGGCTTGTTTGGTTTGTGGTTTATTTTGACTTGTCTTGTGTGTCTGGATGTGGACTAAATTTGGGATTTGGATTTGACTGCTTATTATTATTAACTACTATTGATATCTTATGGGTGGCTTTACTGCATACTCGACTAACCTATTTTCTGTGGTTGTAGATTCTAGTGTTATTCATTTAGCCATTCATCTCTATAAGATATGCATATGTGTTTGAGAAATGTTTTGCAGGTCAAAGTTTTCCAAATCTGCAGGAAAGTTTTGTCACCATAAAAAAGGGGGAGATTGTTGGAGAAATCCTCTTGAAGTGTTTTGAAGTTGACAAAACGTTTCCATCGCCTAGTCCGAAGGCTTCCGAACTCGCTATTTAAAGTTCGAAGACCTCCGGACAGACAGACTCAAGACTCAAAGTCTATCCTCATTGACAGTTTCTAATCCGTTGAAGAAAGGTTATCCAGAACTGGATGTTTCATTAAGGATGTGGCCTTATCGATTGGAGAAGATCTCTTGGCTGGATATGACATAACGGAATTCTTTATTTGATCATAATTGATTCGAAGATTAAAGATCCGATGATTGGCAAAGTAAACTTGGAAAGTTCTACTTATGGAAATCGAGATCCTGATTGTATGGGCGAACATGATTGATGGGCTATCGACATGTTCCTTTAATAGCTCGAATGATCTTCCTAATTGATTCTATCCAGCGGGTAAATTGGAGGAATTCCTTTGGTAAGTGCCAACGAGTATGATGGCATGAAGGAGTATATAAGGAAGACGTTCTAGTTGTTCGAGTGTGTGCACGATAGAAGAATTCCAAAGTCTGAAGCTCCTTGTTCTTAGTCAATTCATTTGTTGAGCAAAATCGTGTAAACAAAAGAGAGTTTATATTCGTGAGAAACCTTGAAAAAGTGTGGTAGAACATCTACACTTTGTAGAATCAATGAAAAGTTGTCTTTGTAACTTCTCTTTTGTTCATAGTGAAATCCAGCCGGTGGGTCTGTCGGTGCGGAAGAGTGGCGTAGGCTTGGAATAAGCCAAACCACTATAAATCTTGTGTTCATTTCTCTCTTCCCTAACATTTACTTTACTTTGATCGTATTTTCCTTTCTAATGATTGCCTAGAATCGCTTCCGTATCTCGAGAATTTGTTTGTGCACATATTCACCCCCTCTAGGTGCTTCTACTAGCTATCTCAAGTTCTACTTTCCTTCAAAGCCCCATGTGCATTTGACTTCGCTTGGTGGTTTTCGGAGTTCAAGTGTTCGACAACCAGCTGACAATCAGTTTCCACCACGGCTTCGACGATAGCTTTTTCCTTAAGATATTTTAGGGCTTCAAGGACACCTAGGGTTTCAACCTGAAAACTCGATTCCGCCCAGACCGTCTTCGTATATCCGTCTAAGAGAGTGCCGGAGGAGTCTCAGACGACACAGGCCACTACTCCCTCCGTTGATTCTTCCCTCAGCGACCCGTCAACGTTCAGCTTGAGGCAGCCGATCTTCGGAGCTCGCCAGGTAGGTGGGTTCTTCTATTTCGCTGCTGGTTCGACTAGATCTTCACCAAATCCCCATTTTCGGTAACTAATTTGCTGAGATCTTGCTAGATCTACTACTCTGCAGATCTCTGGGGTTGTTCCTCGGAAGATAAAATTGTTGCGCTCCTTCCATACCTACCACAGAAGGTAGCCGATTGTTTCCATAGAACGTAGGTGTGACTTCTTGCTTGTAAATTTGAGCAACCATTCATCCATTCTTTTAACTTCATGTTCATCAATTCGCAGGTTAGTATCCTGGCCACTCCACATGTTAGCAACCCAGGGACATAGGAGGAGGGTATGCTCGGCCGTTTCTACCTTGGATTTACAGAGATTACACATCGGATCAGGTAGGATTTTTCTTTTCCACAGATTTTCCTTGGTTGCTAGGGCATTTTGACAAGCCTGCCATACAAATAACTTCACTTTTGGGTTGGTTTTCATACGCCAAATTGCATTCCATAAAGTTGTAGGGGTTTGATATGAGGAGGAGGGGTGCTATTTTGCTCTGTTTTCTGTGGTGGTGTCTCTTAGCATGTTGTAGCCATTCTTGACTGTAAATGAACCATTTTTGGTACCCATCCATAATAATTCATCACCGAAAAATGGGCCGTTGATTGGTATTGCAAGGATCTCCTGTGTTATCTGCTCATCAAAAAGATTTCTTAGTAATGTTTCATTCCACCTTTGAGTACCGGTAAGATTAGCTCTGAGACTTTCTGGGGATCATTTTTATTTGCTAGCCCTCTTATGTAGCCACGTTTCAGCCATCTATCTGTTCTGATTTTAACAGATTCGCCATCTCCTATTGACCATCTGACTAATTCCGCGATGGCTTCTCTACCAATAAGTTAACTTTTCCACCCCCATGAAGGATTACAGCTAGTTTCAGCATGCCAGAGATCTGAGTGATTGAAATACAATCCTTTCAATAGTCTACTCCATAACGCATTTGGGTTTTTGACCATCCACCAAGCTTGCTTCCCTAATAAAGCTTTATTCACGGTGATTAAATCTCTGAAGCCCATGCCCCCTCTATCTTTCCTCATCTTCATAATTTCCCAGTGTTTCCAATGCAAACCAGCCCTTGAGTCATTGTTTTTCCACCAAAAATTTGCTATTTTTTTCTCTATAGCTTTACATATTGAAACTGGGATTTTAAAAACTGACATGGCATATTGTGGTACCGCCTGCATCACTGATTTCAGGAGAGTTTCTTTATCGGCTTTTGAGATGAGTTGCTCCTTCCAACCCTCTAATTTGATAGATTTAGCTTTCTTGAACTTTGGAAAGTCAAACTAATGAACTTCAATTGGTATAATTCGAGTTGACCAATTCTGGATTGAGATTTAATTTGATAGATTAAGGTTCAATTGCATCATAAACTCTCAAACTATTTTTGACATAAAGTTCGTACCATCATTGTAATGTCAATTTGAATGCATTAAGCCATCATGAGTATAGTTAATTGGATCTATTGATATTTTGTTGTATCAAAATTTGGTTTTTGAGAACGGAAATTGCATGAATGGCATTAATTGACTAGGAATTCCAAATTCGTACACCCATTGAATTTAAACATGATTATCAATATTTTTGAGGTGATTAAGCCAATTAAAATCAATTGAGATATTTTTACAAGATTTGATTGGTTTAATCAATGAATTTGGACCATTTCTTCTCAAATTAGCCTATTTCTCTCCCAATTGAGCAAGAATTCTTTACAATTAGGTCCCTCGCATAAAATTTAGTCAAGAACCGATCAACCAAACCTGTCAAAACCAATTTGAACCAATATGATTGGCTTGACCGGCCTTCGGCAAGAAAACAGCCGGTTTGGCCATTTTCCGATGAGCCTTTGGTGGCCAACAACCACCTTGAGGTAGCTGGCCTCATGGGCGCCCCCTCCCATATCTTTAGTTTGCTAAAATTACAAAATTACCTCCTTTTGTGCAAAATTACCAAAATATTCTTGGTTCAATTTTTAATTCAAAAAGAGACGCAATCTTGGCCGTTCATCAAGAGATCAATACAAGCCATTGGATGAGCTACATCATTAATCCATGTGATTGAAAAATTGGCTAATAACAAGTTAGCTTAAGCACTAAGTCTCCTTGATCTTATCTAAAGGATAAATCTAAAGCAATTGAAAGTAGACGCGAATCAAAGATAAGTAAAAATAGCCGAAACTGAGTATATTGAGGCTTGTTGTGCGAATGTGTGATCCCTTACAATGATATTTTCTTGGCTATAAATAGTCTAGCATTGTGAATAATTGTATTCTAGCAGTTATCACTTTAATTTCAAATATCTCGAAATCTTTGGCACTACATCCACAATCGCATTGTCATACTCATGAAGCCGTCGGTATCAAATGCTTGAATAACTACCTTTATTCTTATATGTCTATTCTCGAGTGATAATCAGTGCCGATTCATCGTTACCTACGATAGCAACCTCCCTTGAACCTTTATTGGCTCCCTTTACAAATCTCAAATGTATTAAGCCTTACATTTTACCCATGGCCCATTGAACCATTTTCAGTGTTAACAAGGTCACAATTGTGAGCTGTCATCACTACTGAGGGTGATGCAGCAAACCTAGGTTAACTTTAATATCTTGGACTTAACTTAAGCCTTTTCTAATGTGATGAGCTCTAATAACCTAAGGATTGCCCTTGATTAAACTCTCAATGGGCAAAATTAAGCTCAAATTGGGCCAATTAAAGCCCTTCAAGCCTATGAATTTTGGCCTCTACCTCCCCTAAGCTTAGCCAAATTTTCCCTCCTTTTGTGGGTTCAATTTATCAAATTTAAAGCTCGAAACCATCCACCACCAATCTAATGCTAATGCAATTAAATGAAATATATAAATTAAATAATAAATGCTCCTAAACTATATGCTATGCAAGTTAATTATGATATTTTTGTTCAGGAGTTAAAAATTAATCCTTAATCTTCTATGCAATAAATGAATGATTAGGCTGCTAAAATTTAGGTGTCAACAATAGACATTCTATAAGTTTTAAATGTTGCAAGCAATTTTAATCGTTTTTCACAAATATTTTCAAATTAATTATTGTATCTATATAAAAAGTTTTGTCATCATCAAATGAGGGAGATTGTTGAAAAAACCTCCTAAAATATTTGAAGGTGACAAAACAATCCATGATAATGTAAGAGTTTGATACATATAAACGTTGTTTAAATATTAGGTGATATTCACTTCTAAAGGAATTATATGTACAGAGGAAAAAGATTGGTGAAGACTAGATGAACCTAAATGTGAACAAGTCTAGAAGAATGTGAACAGACTTGAAGGTACCATGGTGAATGGGTCGGCCGAGATCGTCGGGCCCCGGCCAAGGGCTGGCGAGGCCGACCAACCGGTGGTGAGGGCCCGCGAGCCCTTGCCCAAATCCGGGGCGAGGGTCGCAACCCTCACCACCGGCTGGGGTCGACCCGGGCCGGGGGGCGACCCCGGCGACCCTCCCCCTCCGTCGCCGGCCCTTCTCGGCAATGGCGGCAAGACGGTGGCGGCGAGGGCTTAGCCCTCAGCCGCCCCCTTCGACCTCCCCCTTTTTTAAAATTTTTCTTAATTTTTTTAAATTTTTTAGAATATTTTAAATAAAATTAAGTTTAAATCTAATTTAATTAATTTTTATATTATTATTTACACATCAAACACGAAACAACGTCATTTTTGCATTTTCTCGCTATGTCAGCGTGCAAAACGACGTCGTTTTGGACCAAACTCGTCGGAAATTGCCACGTCAGCTATTTGGCCGGATTTTTGCCGGAGTGGCACTTAAGTGTTCTATTTAACTTCGAAATTGGCATTCAAGTGTACCATTTTGAAGTTATGGCACTTAAGTGTTTTCCCATGCCAAATTATGGCACTCCAGGTGTCCCAAACTCCTTCAAAGTAATACTGAAAAAGGAAAATGAAGGATGTATTAAGAAGACAAACAAAAAGCAATTTGATTTATGACAATAGGGAGAGAAAAAGTCTTGCTCCAATTGGTTAGGTGAAGGCAGAGAATTTCATTATCATCTGCCTTAAACATTCGAAATTCTGCAGCTCAAGAGTAAAACACACCGGTTTTGTGCGTAGTTCGCATAGTCGATGGATCAACAGTTAGTATTCCGTGACAATCCCATCAACTTGTACCACAAGAAATAACTGCGAACATGGTAATTGTGCAGCGAGCAAAATACCAAACTTCATACCTGTCCTTTCACAGGCTCATGATAGTTCCAGAAAACATAGGTCTCGATCACATTGAGCCCCCCTTCCTTTGCTTTCCTAATAAGCTCAGGCCATACCTAAAATTGCACATCACGACTCACACAATCATGCAATGCGATGAACAATACCTAACATTACCAAATCAGAACTATGATCATTTAAAAAACAAGAACCGAACTGAAGACCTACCTCGGGCGTGGTTCGTGGGTAATGGATTGAACCAGACTGCAAAATCCTCCTCTTTCCATCAATGACCAGTGCTCTACCATCATAGGTCACACTAGTACAGACTGCCCTTTGAGCACAGTGGCCCTCAAAAACTAAGATAACGCACAATAATACCAATTCTACTAGGTTCTTCTCCATAATTTTTCTTTAATTTGTAGCACACCGAACGCAAAATTCGTGTTGGGGAGTTCAACTGCCTAAGTTGGCCATAAGCTTCACAGCAAGAAATGTAATGTCATGAACACCAGACAAATGACAGGAAGATGAGATTCTGATAATCTTTATGATAAACAAATCTGATCCGTGTGAAGATAAACTTGTTTTCTTGCACATGTTTTTGTATTGTTCTGGGAATAGACACGCGGAAGAGAATGTACAGACGGGATGCGCAAAGATCGTCTTTTGGGGATGTTTGATTCCGTCGGCATTGCTTTCAAGGGGAAGGCCCCCGGAGGAAAGAGACAAGGGGAACGTGATTAACGTGCTTTGGAAGCTCTTGAGGTCGCAACCAAAAGAATATATCAAAGTTCATTGAATTGAATGCCGGATTTTGGCGGATATCACAACGGCAGATTAGCAGTCAGAAGCTGGTCTATAAAGGTATGCTGGACCATCAACATTTATCACAAGGTATCTTTGACACTGTCTTGAACTCGACCCGTTTAGTGATAATGTGGTAGGAAAGCGGCAGCTATGAGGTTCTTTAATCTTTGTCCCATGCGCATGGAGGTCCAGCTGCTCCTCGTCTATAAGCTCGACCGTCCCGTCTGCTGATGAGAGGATTTTTGAGAATCTTCCTGGTGGCCCCTAGACAAGATCATCCTCATCATCTCCTCCGCACGGGGATAAAGGTGGTGTCACCAACCAAAGTGGAGAGAACAAAAGGTTTTGGTCTGTGCTTGCCAGCTTTCTTTCCGTGCCGGTTAGAGAGAGAGAAGAGAGTGCAGTGCAATGGCATTGGTTTATCCGTCACTTCTTGAAAGATTGAAAGCAAGAAACCAGGAGGAGACCCCATTTTCGTCACCAACTTGGGCTGACTGTACAGACCAATCGATCTATCTGCCTGTGCTTCGATTTGTCTTATTTCTGCTGTTCTCCTACTTTATGATTGGAAAATATGAACGGCACGATGGCCATACAGAAGGCAACTTGCACCATCAATCTTTGATGTCTCTTTCCTAGCGTTTGCATCGACTTCTCGTTGCATTCATCACACTTGCCTTGTGCCACCCCCTGCTCACAACCCGTTCCTGTTTATGATCCTGTATTCTCAAACGATCGGTTCGTTGTGATTTGAGCGGTATCTTTCAATCGGAGCATCTGATATCTGGTTTTGTCAATTTGCACATTAAAAGATTAGTCTCTGAATCCATTCAAGAAATGTTGGGAGTATGCAGCAGAAATCCAATACTTTTATCTATAACATCATAATAACATAACTTTTGTCTCTAATTTGCGGATGAATGAGCATGCATTTAATCAATTTTCATTCACTTTCTTAAAATTTTGAAAGAGAATGTTCTAATCTCCAGGACGCCCCTTATCCGATGTAAAATCAGGATGCCATTTCCCTAAGATGATAAGAGCATCATGCAAACATTGATAAATTGATTTACATCGATTACCAACAACCCTAATTTGGCTTTTAAATATTTGAATATTTTAAAGTAGATTAACCAGATTTAGGATTTTGCAGGATTCTGTACACCTTATATGCTAAACAAAATCAATTGTTGAGGAGAAAATATAATATGTACATCACGCGAGATTTGCCAACTAGTTAATTAATTAATTAATAATAATAATAAAAACATTTGCTTCAACCCTCACGTCATAAGAATTCTCTCTACGCTGGTAGAGCTGCCTCTCCCATGGAGTTGCTCTCTACGCCCTTTGGGTAGTAGAATTTCCAAACCCTAAACCCAAGAAACCCAGAATCCATTTGTTCCATAATGGCGAATCCACCCCCAACAAACCCCCAGAACATAACCACCCATAAAATCCGAAAACCCTCAAAACAAACCCTAAAACATAGAAACCCTTCCAATCGATAGCCATTGACGTTTTCTCTCTTCCTCTTACTGAAATCGCAACTGTGGCTTTGAAAGGAAGAATGGAGTGGTCCGCTTCTTAAAGGGACTGAGCCCCCACTCATCCCCTAGCTAGAGCTCCCTTCAATCGCACACCGGAACATATCCAAATTAGGTACGACATCCTCATGAGCTGAGTCTGTAAAAGAAAGGTTGAAAATGGAGAGTGATGAGGAAAATCATATTTGTGTAGCAGCTTTGTGTAGGAGTCCGGGGCATCTCTGGTTGGAAAACGATGTGATAGCTGTAAGGGAGGAAGCCCCAACAGATAAAATTATCGAATGCCAACATACTCTATTCGGTAAGTTACTATCGAAGCCAAATGTAAACTTTCAAGCATTTTGTAATATGATGAAGAAGGCCCGGAAAGTAGAAGTAGTTGAAATCTTCCAAAAAGAATCGGGGTTTTTCTCCATTGTCTTTGAATCAAAAATTGACAAAGATCGGGTTCTAAAATCTGGTCACTAGTCATTTGCAAGCAATCTACTGGTTCTGAAGCAATGTTTACCTGATATTCCCGAACACTGCTATGATTTTTCTTGGTATGATTTTTGTGTCCACATTGTCGGCCTGCCTCCTGGTTAGGTACTGGAAGAGGTATATACTGAGGTGGCTAGAAAAGTGGGGAAAGTGAAGGAAATTCAGTTAGAAAAAAGAGGAAATCAGAACTATAAAACAGGGAAAGCAAGAGTTGAACTTGAACTTTCAGCTCCTCTTAAAACAGGGGCTCTTGTGAAAATTGGTGAGAAAAAGTTATGGGTGGAGTTTAAATATGAAGCCTTCCCCATTACTGCTATTCTTGTGGAAAACTAGGGCAATACGCCTCTAATTGCGAAG
Source organism: Eucalyptus grandis (assembly GCF_016545825.1). Taxonomy (NCBI): domain Eukaryota; kingdom Viridiplantae; phylum Streptophyta; class Magnoliopsida; order Myrtales; family Myrtaceae; genus Eucalyptus; species Eucalyptus grandis. Next base: position 27,002,326 of record NC_052619.1, read on the forward strand.
AAATACCTTATGAAAAAACGGAATGGGTAGCAAATAGGCTAGGGAAATAGGGGTCATGGCTTAAGTCAGAGATAAGGGACAGGAGCCCTCACTGGGAGGCCTTTTATGGAACAATCATAACTACTTCAGAGGAAGAGGACTATGTACCTGAAACTCCCATCCAGTCTAACCTTGAGATTGTGGGTTGTAATGGACCAAATCCAGGACCTAATCGAAGCAAAAAAAGAGCAGGAAATCCGTCATCCAATGAAAACAGAGCAGAAGATGTGAGGGAAACAGCAATTAGAAAAGCAGCAGGGAAACAACCGTTGTACTTATTAGACTCGTCTGATCCAGGGCAGACAGAAACAAGAGGCATTCACAGAAAGGGGCCAAAGCTAATAAGAGCAAAAAAACAGAAGAAGAGTGAGGATTCAAGTCCGTTATTGATAGAAGATATGGAATTGCTAGAGACACCTATCCAGCTAATGAAAGAGGGGAATGATTGGGCTTTGGTGGCTAGCCCTAATAAGCCACCGGCGACATCATGAGGATTGCGAGCTGGAACTGTCAGGGGCTGAGCAACCCCCTGACGTTCCAAGAGCTTCGAGTCTTAGTGGCTCTTGAAAGGCTCAATGTGATTTTCTTAATGGAAACCAAGAACAAGGATATCATGGTGGAAAGGATAAGGAGGAGACTTAACTATCAGCAGTCTTTTTTGATACATCCTACAAGAATAGCCGGGGGATTAGTACTCATGTGGAATGAAGAGATTCAAGTGAAAGTGAAGTGTAGCTCAAATTATGTAATAGATATAGAATGTGAAAACCCAACCAGTGGCAAACAAACGAAGATTACCTTCCTTCACGCACCAACAAACTACCAGGCAAGAACTCAGTTATGGCAACAACTACGGGGTTTTCACACATCAAATAGTCTACCGTGGCTTTGTATGGGAGATTTTAATGATACTCTATATAATTGGGAGAAGGAAGGTAAAAGGGAGACGGATTATTATCGAATTGCAGCCTTTCGAGATATGTTAAATGAATGTTCACTGATGGATATTGATAGTAAAGGCTATAAGTTTACGTGGACTAACAATAGAGAAGGGGAGGAGTTGGTCAAAAAGCGGTTAGACAGAGCAGTATGTAATATGGAATGGCGGGTTACCTATCCAAATACTGAAGTTTTGATATTACCAGCGGTGGGGTCGGATCATAGCCCCCTTCTTCTCTCCTTGTATCCTGTTCATGGCAAAAGGAAAAGAGAATTCAGATTTGAAGCTTACTGGTTAGATGAAAAAGAATGTTGAGATGTTATGGATACTTGGGCTAGAACATTCCAAGATCAAAAAAGTTTGACACGGAAAATCCAGCAAGTAACAGAGGCACTAGCTAAGTGGAGCAAACAGAAATTTTCCAACGCATCATGTCAAATTAAAGCACTCAAGAAGCGTCTAACGGAAGTAACAAACAACAACCCCAGAGAAACCAACAAAGCAGAAATCCAAATGTTAAAGGCAAACATTGATCAACTATGGAGGCAGGAAGAAATGTACTAGGGATTAAGGTCCCGAATCAACTGGCTTCAATGGGGAGATAAAAATACGAAATACTTCCATGCCACTACAATTAGAGGAGGCAACGGAACAAAATTACAATGCTGAAGGTTGATGAACAGAACTGGAGTCGAGACTCCACGGTGCTCAAACAACAGATTAAGGACTACTATCGGATTCTATATGATTCGGTGGGATCAAGGAATCTCTAGCCTATATTAAATCAATGCCCAACAGTCGTCACAACGGAGATGAATGAAGATTTGATGGCTAATATATCTTAGGAGGAGGTTAAAGAGGCTGTTTTCCAACTAGGTTTCCTAAAGGCTTCAGGACCAGATGGTCTAAATGGGCAATTCTACCAACACTTCTGGGAGGATATTAAAATGGATGCCGTGCTTATGGTCTAGGAATTTTTTCAGTCAGGTAATCTTGATCCCATTCTCAACAAGATATACATTGCTCTAATACCAAAAGTTAAAAATCCAGAGAATATAAGCCAGTTCAGACCCATCAGCTTATGCAACTTCAGCTATAAAATCATATCGAAAGTAATGGCAAATAGATTGAAACGATGGCTTCCACAGATCATTTCACATGAACAAAGTACTTTTGTTCAAGGTAGACAAATTCAAGATAATATCCTAATTGTTCAAGAAGTGTTGCATCAAATGAGAATCAAGAAGAGGAAAAAGAAATTTCAGGCGATATTGAAGCTGGACATGCAAAAAGCATACGATAGAGTGGAATGAGACTTTCTTCAGTCCAGCATGCTAAAGATAGGTTTTTCTAACCAGTGGGTTCATTTGATTATGCAATGCATGTCAACAGTTTCTTTCAATGTGAAAGTTAATGAAGAGCCAACATAATATTTTATTCCTACATGTGGAATTAGACAAGGCAACCCCTTATCCCCCTACTTATTCATATTGACAGCCAATGTACTCTCATGGATGCTACACAAAGCCCTGGAAAACGGATGTATTAAAAGGAATCAAACTAAACATGTATTGTCCTACGCTATCTCACCTCCTTTTTGCAGATGATGCTATCTTTTTTATGGATGGGACTGTTAGAGAATGTCAAAGTTTGGCGGTTGTCCTAAATCAATATTGTTATGCGACGGGGCAAGCAATTAATCTGAATAAATCAGGTATGTTCTTCAGTAATAGCTGTCCACACGAGTTGAAAAGGAATATGAACCAAGAAATGAGAGTTCCAATCATTGACAAAGTAGGAAAATACCTTGCATACCGTCAGATTGAGGACAAACAAAAAAAGACATGTTTGCATGGATCTTGGCAAGAGTAGACATGAAGCTAGCGGGATGGAAAGAAAAATATCTATCTAAAGCTGGGAAAGAAATTTTGATCAAAACCGTTGTGCAAGCATTGCCACAATATGCAATGGCAATATTCAAGATACCTGTATCGGTTTGTCGAGCGATTGAAAAAAGAATTGCAGCATTCTGGTGGAGGCAAAATGAAGCCAAGAACAGCACGCACTGGAGGAAATGGGTTTTAAGGTCCAAGAAATATATGGGAGGTTTAGGTTTTAAAGATTTAATCACTTTTAATAAAGCTTTGTTGGGAAAGCAGGTGTGGCGGTTATCCCAATCACCTTCAACTTTATGAAGCCAAATCCTGAAAGGCATATACTTTCCTAATGGAGATTTATGGAGAGCAAACAGAGGTCAAAGACCATCTTGGGGATGGCAGAGTATCCTAATGGGACATGAAGTCATTGCACCAAACCTAAGATGGATTGTGGGAGACGAGAAATCCATTAATATTCGCCAAGATCATTGGCTATCACAAGGAGTAATAGGAGACCCAGAAAACAGAGAAGATCCTACAACAGTGGATGAATTAATTGATGAGGATATGAAGGAATGGAAAGAAACGATGTTAAACCAGATGTTTGAAAGAAGAATCGTAAACGAAGTCCTGTCTATCCCTATTGCTATGCAGCCAAAGGAAGACAAGTTGATTTGGACAGGCAACAACAATGGGACTTATATAGTTAAAAGTGGTTATAACAGCAAGCACAACGAGTCCCTACAACAGGACAACAACAGAGCATCATCCTCGTACTAGCCTCCCCGTGCCCTATGGACTAGACTATGGAAATTATCAATCCCCCCAAACTGAAAATATTTCGTGGAGCCTATGATGCAATACCAACAAAAGAAAACTCTCCAGAGGAAGAATCACCCGCTATGCTCTGTTCTAAACACCTTGAGACAGTCGAGCACATCTTTTTTCACTGCAAAACAGCCCACATAATATGATCAAAACATCGACTTAATCTCAGCCACAGTACAAGCACGGCTACCAGAATGGACAAATGGTTGGCGGAATTTTTAGAGGCAAAAATACACTCACCTGATGAAGGAATAGTCGCGAAGATGCTTTGGTAGATCTGGAAAAACAGGAACAACGTTGTTTTTCGGAACAGGAAGGCACATCGGAGGCTCTAGTGCCTTAGCACAAAATCAGAATTATCAGCGCTGGAATCCGCACAAACGCAAAGAAATGAGAGATATGGTGACATCACATGTGAAATGGAAAGCGCCGGAAGACCCAAATCTGAAATTGAACATGGACAGCTCGTGGGTGGAAGGAGATGAGCAAAGATCGATTGCAGGCATCCTTCGAGACTCCAAAGGCATTATTGTAGATGGATTCGCCAAAAAAATTCACGAGTCTTTGTCCTTGCAGGCGGAAACCCTAGCCCTGCTTCATGGGCTGCTCCTGCTGAAATAGAGAGAGAAGAACTTCACGCGAACACAGCACACGAATTGAACTGGGGTGTACTTCGCGAAAGTGATTTTCGCACATTGGTTGACTCCGTGCTGGGCCGTGAAGAAGCGCCATGGGCCATGAAGGAACAAGTACAGGTATGCAAACAACTTTTGGCCCAACTGACCAAAGCAAATATCGCATTATGTCCGAGAGAGGCTAACCATGTCGTTGATTGGGTAGCAAAGGCAAAACGCCTTGATTTTCTTCCTTCCAAGTGGCAGCGTGAACCCCCACCCCCTTTGGACTATATTATGTTTTGACTCCAGCTTATCTTTTCCATGTAAAGATCGTCGTTTTCAATGAATGAAAGCAGCTAATTATCGACAAAAAAAAATAAGTCTTGTCCTACTGCATAACATCAGAAGATCCTTTCATGTGATTCTCTCATTCATCTATAAAGGTCAAGAACAAGTCATCAATTTATTTGTTTTTTCCTAATACTAAGCTTTTTGGAATTAGAAACAGAATTTTCTATATTCTTTCATTTTCTCGTCTTTTTAATAGATTTATCCAAGATGGAAAAGTTGGTCTTATATAGAGATGGCAATATGGATTGTAGGCCCACTTCTTAACTTATTTTTAATGAGTAGGGTGGTACATGGATTTCCAGAATTCTTTATTACAAGTCTGAATGGATTAAGAAATTAAAGCCCACCTAATTTTGAACTAAAGTGGGTCTGGAATAGACTGAAACTGGGGTCCGTTTGTTATTCCTCCAAGAAAGGGAGAATAACATGAGACGAATTTGACTGAAAACAAAATTTTCTATTTCCTATTTGTTAATAAATTTTATAAACTGCTAATCAATTTATTTATCTTAATTGCAGATATATCTCAAATTGAAGTAATATGTAGGACGAAACTCCAGGATTATTTTTAAAATGAATTGGTATTTCCAAGAATATAAAGCAAATGCCAATTTCATTAACTGAAAAAATTCATTAAACTTAGTCTTACAAACTTAGCATAAAACACATGCCAATTAATATAGTGAAGGAGTTGACATGCGTTAATTGGACAAGTATGGGTTTAATGGATCGGGTCGACTATGAGTCAATACAAATATAAATAAGTCCATATGGATTAAAACGGATTGGCGCGACCCTCAAGGAGTGAACTCAAGGGAGTTTAATAGATTGCCAAGCAGGCACAAAGAACCTCTTGCAAGGTGATGCTTACGCTTTGCATGGACTTTTCCTAAGCTATATCGATCACAACTTGGTTTCTTATTAATTATTCAATTGATTTTAGCGAGAGCATTGTTCCACACCGAGCAAGATCCACCAACCTTCACCTTACTGTCACATGCATGCCTCCATCCATGATTTGAATCCTAAACTCATTCACGCAATTGTTCTTCTCCATTAGTGGCACTAATGAAATCTTACCTCACTTCATGACCAGAACGAACACTCTAGTCCCCTCACTAACTCAGCAAACTAGTATACTAAGTAGCCCATTCTTGAAAGACAACTATCTAAGGAGAAAAATTATTGAGAGTTAGCGTGCAGGTCAGAACGGTTATTGGTTGAATTCAGGTCAGGTCAAGTGTGCCTCTGAAATTCTATTGTAAAAAAATGGGTTAATTTAGTCAATCTACCGACTCAATCAACCCACTTGACATGCCTAACCTTGTTTCGGACTACCGTTTAACGTTTTTTTTTTTTTTTTTTTAAGATAGACAAACATAATTTCCTTCGCTATTTAAGAATGCAACTTTTCATCGTCTAGGTCAAGGAATGGAATAGAGAGTAACCCAAAGAAATGACATCAAACTCAAGCCCAGCTTTGTCATAAAGCCCATGAAATGTAAAAGGCCATGAATCAATGTGGCCCAATCTCATTGCAACTTACGATGATGGTTCAGATTCCGCGCACGGGAATACAACGGTTGGTCTTTGTCACAACCAGAAAGATCCTTTCGACCTAGGATTTCGCCATTTGGCAACAACCTGGGATCTGCCCGGTGCTCATCTAACGGCTTGTCTTACACTCTTTCCCAATTTTGACTTTTGGAAAAACTGCTTCAACTGTCACCTAATCACCTTCACCCGTCGGTCTTGTAAATGATGGGAGGAATGTCATTTCGATGAGACTAGGTTTCCATCAATTTGGATACCTACAACTTCCATGACTGGTGGCTTGTAGATGCAAAACAAAAACATAGGGTATTCACTTGAATCTTGTCTCGTATAAAATGACATATAATATTTAGTCTAGGTGGGGGTCATGTGGTCCGACAAAAGTGGTTTTTGTCTTCCATGGAACACCGAGGATGAGTGATGTCCGTATTTGTCTCATTGGTAGATGGTGACTCAATGTGCTAACTTTCCTCATTATCATTAGGATCATTTTTGTGATGTCGAGTTTTGGTTGCAAAATTTCTTATGGCAACCGAGTAGTCGGTCCTCTCCGTAAGCCTTGAGGAATATCCATATAAATTTCCTCATTGAGATCGCCGTGCAAGAAAGCCGGGAAAATGTTGATGTTGATGCTGGAAGAAATGAATTAGTGCCAATTTGGAGGAATGTGCCTCATGTTCTGTGATTTTGCTATTGGTATATAGGTAGGACTTGGAGGCATTGCTTCATCAAATAAGATACTACGGGAGAGATTGTTATCCCTCGGCGGGTGTTGATGTTGATGCTGGAAGAAATGAATTAGTGGGAGGAATGTGCCTCAATTTTGCTATTGGTATATAGGTACTTGGCATCTAGAGTGGTCTGCTCAGAAAAAGGGAAAATGTCTTCATGAAAGATGACATCACGGCTTACCAGAAATTCCTTTATGGAAATGTCAAGAACCCGATACCCTTTCTGCAAATTGGGATATCCCATGAAAACACATCGCCGAGAACGTGGAATTAATTTGTCTCTGGGTCCCATTGTTGCAACAAAACAGAGACATCCGAAGACCTTGAGATCCGGAGCTCGGTTTCTTTCGAATAATAACTCAAATGGAGTTTTTCCCTTTAAGTATCCGAGTCGGCATACGGTTGATTAAGTAAGCAGCTATGACAACAAAATCTCCCTAATAATCGTCTAGAACTGACGCTTTGAACTTCAAGGCTCGTGCGACTTCCAATAGATGACGATGTTTCCGTTCTACCACGCCATTATGTTGTGGCGAATAAACACATGAGCTCTCATGTTATATGACATGTGTAGTAAATAGTGAAGAGCAATCATGGCTGAAGAATTCTCTTCCATTATATGTACGGATCCACTTTGAATGGATTTGCCGAACCGATTCTTTGATAGTGAGAGAAAACTTTTCAAATGAGAATAAGTCGATTCTTAGGTTGCATCAAGAAAATTCAAGTCTCACGAGAATAATCATCTACTATAGTGAGAAAATGTCGAGACCCATCATGATTTAATGTGTGGTAAGGTCCCCATATATCCACATGAATCAAGGAAAAAATCTCACTAATCTAGGAGTTACTAGACGGAAAAGGCGTACGAGATTGTTTAGCAAGAGGACATATAGGAAATTGTGGACATGGAAAGGAGGCACTGTGATCCAATCTCAAATGCACAATGGAATTTCTATAATTGGTAGTCAAGTTACACAATGATGACTTATTTAAAGAATTGCAAGGAAAATTGAAATTACTTGAGAAACTATTCAGAAAAAAAAAAAAAAAAAAAAAAAAAAAAAAAAAAGGCCTTCAGAGAGACTACCCAAGCCCATCGGTTTCCCAGTTGAAAGGTCCTGAAAGAAACATGTGTCAGCATTGAAAATGACCCGGCATGAATTTTCTTGACAAGCTTTTGACACAGAGATCAAATTAAATTGGAATTATGGGACATAGAGAACATTTCTAAGAGTAATTTGTGAACTGAGATTAACTGTCCCTGTTTCATGGACATGAGTAATGTCTCCATTGGGCAATTGCACGGAAATAGGGAAATTCAATATGTCATTTAAACTTGAGAAAGATCCCCTGTCACATATAATATGGTCGCTCGCCCCTAAATCAATTATCCATTCCTTTCTGGATATTGAATTAATCAAGCAATGAGTAATACCTGAGAAACTCGCTCCTTTGTTTGTGGCATCCATTTTTTGAAGTGCCTCCATCAACTGATGCTACTGACTATATGAGATAGGCTGGTCAGTTTTTTACCGGTTGATCCAGTAACTTGGTTAGCTACTGAAATCCTTTTTTCTTTTTCACTGAACTTTCCATGCAATTTCTAGCAATTATCAATTGAGTGATTAGTACATTTGCAATAATCACAAAATAACTTATTCTTTCCTTTAAAATTCCTTTTGAAATTCCTTGATGACGTGACAAACATCTGACCATCCGTCCCTTTAATCGCAGCAAAGATTTGACCATCCGATCCTTTAATCGCTGGCTCTTGTCCGCCATTGGATCCAACCGAAAGATTGAAGGCTTGCGAGCCATTCGATCCTCGCATCCCATCTTGGCCGTCCATCCGATTTGTTTTAAAGATTCTGAGCTCCTCTTTTGTGAACCCTAATTTGGCTCGCCTCTCTCTCTCTCTCTCTCTCTCTCTCTCTCTCTCTCTCTCTCTCTCTCTCTCTCTCTCGATTTAGGGTTTGGGTCCTGGTGGCCGTGTCTCGCCGATCTCCGCAGGCTGCGAGTGCGACGCTCTTGCTGCTCCTTGTGTGGTCCAGCGTCGCGTGTCGCTGACTCTCCTCCTGTACAGCCAATTGAAAAATCTACCCAATCGGCGGCATGGGATCCATGGCGAGGATTTGTGAGCGAAATCCGAGATACGTTTCATTCAAAATGAGGAGAAAGCGTGTAGCTTTTTCCCTATCTTTGATAGATATGTATTGTTTGAGTGTGGATTCCGGTTCCACGAGCTTCTCCTCGGCCGCTTCGAGGTTGTTCCACGGTGACGAGAGCCTATTGAAAACGGTTGTGACCATCTTATTTCCTTGCTTCAATTCACTGAGCTCCTGCATTTAAGTAAAAAAATTTGCCTGATCCAGCTTCCCGTACATTTCCTTGATATTCTCCCACATGTCTTTTGCATCTTCCGTTGGTGGGAGTCAGGCCGTGACTTCTGAGGAGACGCAATTGTCGATCCAGGTTCGGACCAGGCAGTTGCTCTTCCTCCAGAGTCGGGCTAGGCGTTCATCCACAAGGATTGGAATGGTTCCGTCGAGGAAACCATCTTTGTCTTTAGTTGCTAGGGCGTGCCGGAATTCCTGCGACCATCTTGTATAGTTTTCTGGCCCAGTCAACTGCTGGCTTATGAGCCGAATTCTAGCCCGTCGACAGTGGAAACGAACAATGGATTGACGGGTTCTGGTCGTCCGGCGAGCGCCGCCGCTAGAAATGGTAGAAAGCTGGGCGCAAGGTTCGGGTAGGTATTTGTTCCTTGACCCGATTCGCTCGCCCCAATTGGATTACTCGCATAAAAACCCAGGTAGGGATTTGTTCCCATACCCGGCTCTCCCGACCCGCTCAACTGCTCTGATTCGATGGCTGGGCTTGCCACATTCGTGGTTGGCGGACCCCCATCTATTTGGACGTAGCTCTGGTGGCCCACATATGTAGACGATGATGGATTTGGGCTTGGCCCAAAATAGAGCGGATATGGAATCCACTAGTATGGTTGGCCTGCCAATGGTTGCCCTACATTGAGCTGAGTCTGCATGGGTCGCCACTGTGAAGGTTGAAGTTGAGTCTACTGATTTATGGCTGGAAATGTCACAGGGTGGTGTTCAGCCTGCGAATCTTGAGGTGTCGTTTCTCCAGTTGGTGAATTGCCGGAGGCAGAGACACTGGGTTGCGGGGAGGCTATGGTAAGTAAAATAATTCCTTCGAGTACTGATTCTAATGCCGAATATAACCTATTTTCTATAGGTCGAAGAACTTTCCGGTAGAAGAACAAAGCGGAAGCAAATCATAAGCCTGGAGGCTCCGATACCATGAAAGAAACCGAAGGTGATGATGGGAGGAATAAAGATTTTCTGTATTTCCTCAATATGTCTATAAACTGTACAGATCCTAAAGATATAGAGCTAGGTTTGTACAATTAATGGAAATAAAGAATTCTATGTATCAATCTAGATCTAAATCTAATCTTTAATTGATATATACATAATCAAATCAAATCCAAATTTCTAAAGGAATATCGCATATCTTCTAACAATTCAAGTCATTGTTTAAGAGAGTGTCTATGAGTAAATGACTAATATATGTCCATGATTAGAGGCGCTTAGAGGAGTGAAGATCTCTGGTCTTCCATAATGAATCCTTTGACTAGATAGTAATCGACTTGTGTATTTCTGTAGTTATATCGCACGAGAGGCCAAATGATTATCGTACGCAAATAGAGCGCTCGAAAGCTCCGGTATGCCGCTCTTATTGTTGGTGTAAAAGAACAGAAGGAAACCCTTTCTGAAATTCTTGATGCAAGAAGAGCATATCCGAGCAATTCACGTAAGACGAGATAAGAAGAGGGTGAGGATTCTCCAAATAAAAAATTATGGCTAATCGCGTGTCAGAGTTCTATGAGTTCCTCTTGTAAATGTATATTTTGATGGTCAATATTGTCCGTTAGATTCAAGATAAAAACGACATTTACACCTTTGAAAAGATAAATACATGATGGAAATATCATATCACTAAAAGAGAAATCGAAATCACTGCCTTTTTTTTCGCACCCTCTGAATTTCAAATCCTTGCACGGGAAGGCATCTACTCTTTTCACCTTAAAGCATAACCCCATAAGAAAGACACATTAGAATAACCATATAGAGAAAAGAGGGTCAATAAGCAGGTAAGAACAGTTTAAATTAAACCGTCACTCTCAAACCCGGGTCAGGTTTCGACTGGTTCTGAAGGTCAAGAACGGCAAATCGAATCCTCACGCGTTTCCGGGATCAGGGACCACCGCCCACGATCGAAGGGTTAAAGGGGGTTTCACTTTCTCTGCAATTTTCCATGAAAAATCAGACGATATGAAGAGAGGTCGAGCAAGAGGACAAGGAAAGGCGGTCGTGTCGGCAGGTGAACCGTTACGGTTCGGGTCGGAGTTTTTACGGGTCAAGGGCATTTGGGGGCGACGGGTTAACAGAAAGTGAGAGAGACCGGTAGTTATTTTATTTCGGAAGTTTGGAAAGTCCTACGTTCATCATGTATTTTCTTTAATTCAAGTGGGGCCCGTTTAACCTTATCCAGTAAAATTTTTCGGTGGCAAAATTCATGGCGTTTTGCCACCTTAAGGATTAAGATTTAATGTGGAGCAGGAATTCTCTTTCATGCTACAGTGGTTTTTTTTTTTTTTAATCTATCTCACCTAAGTTTTTGTTTTCTTGAGCAAGTTCACGACAAGTTCATCTCATCTAAATTGAGAGAGAGCCAATAGACTTAGATTCACAAAGTTAAACAAGTTCGAGGGTTTGATTGCACTAATCGAGCATTTCTGGGCCATATTGAAAAATTGAGTCAATTTAGAAATAGAATTTATATCAATTTCCTAACCAAATTGAAAAAATAAAAAAGAAACCGTTGAGCCATGGACAAAAGATCTCTACTTTGGAGGTTATTAAATGCTTGGACGTCCTTGTAAATTGCAATTCACAATTCAACGACCGACAAATTGAGTTACTTCCAAAGTGAGTGACTTGTAAAGAAATGGCATTGATTAATTGACATACTGTTTGACTCAAAAGGATGAGCTTATAAGTGAAAGAATATCACGTGTATATAAAGACTATATTACAAGCTGAATTAAAATAATATATGAAGTTTGAGCATGTTGCAAGTTGAGTTAAAAGCAACACCAGAAATTTGAGCATGTTGCAAGTCAAATTAGACGCAACGCATGGCATTTGAAGAACGGGCGAACTATGCCACATAAAACTCGGCTCTATCGTGTTAAAAAGTTCAATCAAAAGCTTGAACATTTAAGTGGAGTAATATTACATGTATTAAAGAAAGTAAGTAATGTTAGATTATTTGACAAATATCGCACAAAATTAATTACAATTGACATGTGATCTCATATATCGGCTACACCAGATTACATGAGCACTTAACTCAGATGAAGTCAATGCAATTCACATGACTTCTTTGTACTTTTATTTATTATTTTTTTGTTAATAAGATCACCTCCTTAGGGTTGTGCAAAAGAACCGGAACTCGCCCGGACCACCCGGAACTGGACCGGAACCGCCCAGAACCGGTGGTTCTTGAGGGAACCGGTCCGGTTCTCGGTTCCAATTTATGAGAACCGGTGGGTACCGGTCCGGTTCCCGCCCGATGGGATCCATCTACCCACCCACCCGAACCGGACCGATTATATTAAAATCATATATTAATTTTTAATATTAAAAATTAAAATTACTAATTAACAAACCCAAATCAAATAACTAAAAAAATTAATTAAAGTGGGTAATCTCCAGTCAAACCAAATGGAGAGGTCCTAATATAAAAGTTAGTGTACTTTCTAATATATGACATCCCAAAACTTATTTTTTTTCCGACAACATTGAGATGGTTATGAAAATTTGGTTATGTGTTATTTATCTACAGTTGCATGTAGTTATTACCTTTGCGACTTGTCAGTAATTGAAGTGCTCCAGTCTTGATCTTCAATATTTGGAGTATTATTTGAACAAGGTCTAACACTGCTCAAGACCGAATTATACTTGGCTGATGAGTTACTGTGATTAGTGACTGTTCCTTAATGTAGGATGCTCCTTCCATGACCGAAGAAGTTTCCTAATGCGATTCTAGAATAAGAGAAAAATGGTTCGTTTTTGCTCTTTCCTTTCTGCAAGTTTTCTCACATTAAAAAGCAGCTGTAGAGGTTGGTTAATTGATTAGATTGCTGTTCTAAATTTCTTGTACGACCTCTCTTTCAAAAGCAATCATATTTTCTGCATCCAAGACCGGTGAAGAGCATATAGAATTGAAGTTATTCCCTGAACCTTTATGGAAGAAAAGAAATGAAAATTTTTAGTTCAGTCAATTAATCTCTCAAATTTCTCTTTTCAATCTTCTAAATCTTGTACTTTAACTTTGCTCTTGTTTTTGGTCTAACATCTGAACACCCATTACAGCATTAATTGGAATATGTTGATAATCCACTGAGTTCACTGCCTAACCGTTAATGGATAAAATTTTATTTTAATCTTTTGTAGAATTTATTATCTTCAAGTGGTCATGGTTGACTCATCTTTTGATTTTTGTACTTTTGTTATATAACAATCTGGAAATGGCAATGACATTTACTCAACATTATGTTTTGGTTTCTAGTTGTTATAACTTCTGGTTTCTAGTATATTACTCGATATGCAGAGTTCTCATGGTGGGATTTAGAAAATGTTATTATTATTATTGGGAGACTGGTTCCATGGATCCGCCGGGAACCGGACTGGACCGCGGTCCAGTTCCCGGGTGGATCCATGCAACTAAGGTGGATCCCGGTTCCAAAAAATTGGAACCGGTCCTTAGCGGGCAGTCATCGGTTCTAGGTCGGGAACCTCCCGCCCGGACTATGCACACCCCTACACCTCATGACTTAGAAAAAATTACCCAACCGGTTTTAAATCTTCTGTGCAAAAGCCAGTTTAATATTAACCTTTTAACTCTACCAATTTATTCATAAATTTTTGCACGAAATTAATGTGGTCTTTTCATTCAATTGATCGTACAAAAGACAAAAAGCCATTTGGCTCACCTTTGGCGTTCATAAAGATAAAGTCAAGTATCGCATGACAAGTATAAGAGCAAGTATTCTCTCAATTTCAACTGCAACCATATATAACATATAGATAACTTGTCGGATTAAATAATAAAGGATAATTATACCCTTTATCATAAATTATTCAAATTTGGGGAGAAGACGTCAATTCAAGCCGTCGAATTAGCAACTTCCAGATCGATTGTGTTCCACACCCCACGAACACGGCCTTCCGAATGTCTCCACCACTTTCGGATATTGCTCTCTCTCTCTCTCTCTCTCTCTCTCTCTCTCTCTCTCTCGGCAGAACTCATACTAGCTTCAACTCAAGTAGGTTGACAAGTCGAGTATTGATGGCGGTCTTGAACTCAATGGAGCTACTCCAATTAATTTCTTTTATTTTTTCCTTGAATTGCCTCTTTAAGCTCTACGCCACTCTTCTATGGCTCTTTCCTTGAATTGGTTGGACAATTTACACTCTAAATTATCATAAGTAGATTCTACACCATAGACCTTATGTAGAATTCTATTTGATACTTCCAACAACAATGTATCTTTGAACATTCTATCTAACGAAAACTTCAAGATCCTGATGTATGACTTTCTCCTAAACTTAAAATTGGCACGTTATAATGGACCATTTTCATCTATTGTATCCTACGTGTCATAAAAGATAAACTTAAAAAAGGGTAACATAAGAAGTGATAAAGGCTTAAATTTTCCTCTCTCGCCCATCCTTCATATCAATCATTTTCTTCCTTAGATCCCATCTTAATCTTGTAACCTTGTGAAGTAATTGCTTCCATTTCTTGTATTCTTCCTTAAAATTATCACACTTACTCTTCATTTGAATCATATCTCGCCTTTTGCCCCTTAGCTCTTCAAACTTGTTAATTATCAATATCTATCCATCCTTTTCATGCTCCTCAAACTCCGTGGTCATTCGAGTTATCTTTCAATTGGAGCATCTAGTGTCTGATAATGTCATTTTGCACAAAACAATTTAGTCTTCTGATCAGTTTCTTAAACTCATCCATCACTTGTTCGTGTGGTGGGGGAATTCTCGTTCTCCCTCCTATCTTCCTTAACAAAATTAGACTTCGCTCGTTTCATGAAAATAATTTTAAAAAAATATTTTTTAGATTTTCCAACGTTCGTTCAACAAAAAAATGAACTAATCAAGAAAAATGTTTTAACCTATAAAGATAAGGACCATAACTTCTTCCACCATGTTTCTTTTCACCAACAAATTTGTGCTTTCTTTTTCTTTTTCTTTTTCTTTTTTTTTTTTAAATTGAGTTTTTATTTTTTTTTCATTTTCTTTTTTTTCCGTTTCATCTTCTTCCTTGGTGGCTGGTTGCCCCCCGCTGCCGTGAGCCAGCTCAAGCCTCACCTAGGCTGACGAGGCTCCGCCTAGCCCGATCTGGTGAAGTCGAGCTCACCCGAGCTCGAGCCTCACCAGATCGTGCAAGGCAAAGCCCACCGGCTTGGGGCAAAGCTCGAGCCGCGAGCTCACCAAATCTGGCGACGGAGCTCGGGCTCCCGATCCAAGCGAGCCCGAGCTCTACTGCCAAATCCGGCGAGCTCACGGCTCGCTAGAGCCCGATGAACCCCCGGGAGCATGGGCAAGATCGGCCGAGTCTCAAGCTCTCCGGCTCGGCGACGGCGTCTTGGTCAACCGTCGGGCAACCGGCCATCGTTAGGCCTACGGCAATGGAGGAAGGAGGAGGAGGAAGGAGGAAGGAAAAGAAAAAGAAAAAAATAAAAAATAAATAAAATTTTCCATTTTTAAAATATACAAATAATTAAAAATTCATTTTAAAAATATAAAAAATAAAAATATTTTTTTTGGTCAATTAAAAATATTAAAATTCAATTCTTTGATAATTTTTCCCAAACAATTAAATTAGCCAATGAACGGTAGAAAATATTTTCCACTTAAAGTTTAGGTTTCAGTCAAACACCGGAAAATATAGTCATTTTTCAAGAAAATGACTTCCTAGAAAATATTTTTCCGAAAACGTGATATGTTTCGCACGGACCCTTAAATTCAGAAAAAGTTCACAAGTTCAAGAGTTTGATCACACAAGTCAGCAAATTGAAGACCATATAGAGAAAAATGATAGAGTTCAAGGATCGAAATTCATACCCTCTTACAAAATAAATTAAAAGAGAAAAGAGTTAAGTTTTTGAACCGTAGACAAAAGATCTCCAATTCTAAATTCAAAATGTCGAAAGACCTCCTTAAATTGCAATTCATATGACCGACAGATTTAAGTCATTTCTTAATCAAGTCACTCAAGAAAAAACAAACAACGTGATTATGTGATGTGCTTTCGTATTAACAAATTATGTATGCTAAATTCATATGATGTCAATACACAAGTATAGCGTACAATTTGCATTTGAACAACATATCATCTCTCTCATCCACCACCTACAAGACATAGGAGCGTGCGGTATGTACGAGTACGAAGCATCTGTAGACCGACTTCAAAGATGAAAAACCTCCATTTTCTCAAAAGCATTTCAATCGGAGGGAAATATCAGCTAAAAAGGTTATCCAGGTTTTAAATGGACCGACCAACGACCACCACTTTTCAACACAAGCAATGAGAGAGAGAGAGAGAGAGAGCACTATCCACAAGTGATGGAGACTTTGGGGAAGGCCATTTTCGTGGGGTGAGGGGAAACACAATCATTATAGAAGCTGCTAATTCGCGGCTTGAATTGACCCCCCAATTTTAAAAATATACGATACAGAGTATGATTATCCACCATCGTTAATCAATCCACCGTTTTTTTTTATCTCTTATAAATATTCAACGTGACACTTCACTTTACATTTGTGAATACTATGAGGCTATATGAACGGTCCCCATCCAATCAATCGGCATTGGTTTAGTCAGTCATCCTCAAATATCCATTGCTCATCGATATAAATACAAATATAAAAATGGATACAATTGACACGTGTACGGATGTATTTTTAGATGTATTCAATCAATCAAGAATTGATACCTTCATAATCTATTTTAATGTAGAAGAGATGGGATGTGAAGTTGATTAACGTGGAGTCACTTCAGAAAGTAAGGCGTCTACAAATTATTACCTTTTTTTCAAATGTGAAGTTGGTGTTCTGTAGGTTTGGCATTTGGCATACGAGGCAGATATACACCTGTGTGCATGATGATACCTTCGATTCTAGTCAACGATGTTGATTTGTACTTGTTTCGAGTCAATGGGGTCGATCACACTTGTCTTGCGTTTCTGCCAAGAAAGACAATGTGCGAACATCGTGGGCGATGGAATGATTTCTCATGTGAGTTTCGAGGAAGCTCACAATTTCAATTTTTGAGATTGATACGTTTTATATCTTAGCTAGAGAATTCTTGCTCCATGTCGTATTCGATTATCAACCCTATTTAGGAATGATTTCTACATTGACATCCGCACGCACGGTTGCCTAGCAACCCTCATCGTTTATAATGACCTGAGTTGATTATCCAATCGCATGGGTTTGATTAAGGGTCATGCTGTAGTGACAGCGTTATTTCAAACAGCAAGTTCATTTAAGAGATAAGGCAACCGTATCCCGAAAAAGTTACAGGAAGTGGTGGGTGAATAAATCTATTATTGAAAATCCAATTCATGATATATATTTCTTAATGTTATGAAATACATGAATGAATAGAATACATGAATGAATATTCATTATATTCATCTTATCTAATGTACTTATTATAGTACATTTGTATCATATATTATAAGTACATCTCCCTATACAATGAATGTCCATCTCCCTTATCCAGTACATGTATCATTCGATACATTGATATTAATGATAAGTACATTTTTGTTATCCTATAAATAAGAGTTTAGTTTTGATATACAATAGAAAAAACAATTACAATACAGTGAAATATATGGCTTTCTTTACTATCTCTAGTATTCATTTGCTTTCTCTTCTCAATCTCTTCTCTATTATATATTCGCAACGCAATATTTTACAACACGTTATCAGCACAAAGATCTACCGATTAAGTAAGTAATTTTTGCAAGGTGGGTATTCTTTTTATTGATCAACTTATACTTCATTTTCTTCTATCAATTCTTCATTTTTATTGGCCCGAAGCCAAATTTCAAATCTAAAAGCATCATTCTGCTCTTGAAGTAACGGTGGATATTTGGAAATCCTTTAATTAATTTAAGGATTTATTTTTGCAAGGATTATGGCAAATATTAAAAAGCCCAAATTCCACATCTTGGAAGTGAGTGGAAAGAATTATCTATCCTGGTGCCTTGACATGAAATACATCTCCAATGGCAAGGTCTCGCTAATACAATTACAGAGCATGGAACCTCAAATGAAAAGGATAAAGCAAATGTGCTGATTTTTATTCGCAGTCATTTGCATGAGAGCCTGTAGACTCAATATCTATCCGTTCGACATCTTCATATCTTGTGGAGGAGGTTGAATGATAGGTATGATCATACCAAAACCGTTATCTTCCCTCAAGCACAATATGATTGGCAAAATCTCAGACTGCAAGATTTTAAATCAATATCTGACTATAATTCTACTTTATTTGATATCATTTCTCGGCTTGAGTTATGCGGTATCAAACTCGCTGATGCGGAATTGTTAGAGAAAACTTTCTCCACCTTCCATACTTCAAATATTGTATTGTAACAACAATACCGATAGCATCAGTTTGCCACATACTCTGAATTAATTTTTGTGCTTCTTACTGCCGAGCAAACTAATGAATTGCTGCTCAAAAATCATGATCTTAGACCTACTAACTCAAAAGCATTGCCTAAAGCACATGCTAAATTTGAGAAAAATACTTGTCATTTTAAGGGCTATAAGCGCAGACAAGAACATAATCCTAGAAGGGATGGCAAGAAATTTAACCGCCCTAGGAAATCAAACTTTGGCCCAAATCATGGCAAAGAAAAGAAGCCAAAGAAATTAATTAATGAAAGTATTTGTCATCACTGTGGCATGACTGGGCACTGGTCACGTACCTGTCGTACGCCAAAACATTTTGTTGACCTATACCAGGCATCTTTAAATAATACGAGCAAGCGTGGTGAATCTCATGCCATTGAAATCAATCCTACTGCCATAACCACTGTTGAGGCCAACAATATCTCCCTTGGTGGGACTCCTCTTGCTCCTGAAGTAGCAAATGCATCATTGGATGTCTTTGATTTCTTTGAGGACCTCTAATTACTTTGATGAATCAAATTGGTGGATAATAATTTGAACTTCGAATTTTATGTTGTTTCGCTTTAAATGTATTACTTTTTATTGTTCTTTATGAAATGCTTATGAACCTTATATAATATTTATTTTTGAAATTTTATTCGACTATATAACTAATATGCAACTTTTATGATACTTGACACCTGAAGTTGTCAATATAAATGCAAATGGAAAATACCAAGAAAAAGGAAGATGTTTGTTTGCTTGATAGTGCAACAACACATATTATATTTCGTAATAGACACTTTTTTCTCATGTATGACATTGCGTAAGGCACAAATCCATACAATATTAGGTCATGTTATGATTATTGATGGTTTTGGGAATGCCACAATTATTTTGTCAAATGGCACCATCCTGCATATTGAGAATGCATTTATAAGCATTAGATCTAAAAGGAATTTGCTCATTTTCAAAGATGTACGCCGTAATGGGTACCATATTGAGACTGTTTATGAACAAGGTAAGGAATATATTGATATTTCCTCTTATAAGATGGGCCTGAAGACCATCCATGAGAAGCTAGAAACTTCTTCTATGGATTTGTATTGTGTCATGATTAAGGCTATTGAAACCTATGCCACCACATCCTGGAGATTGGTAAGCCCTGATCAGTTTGGACTGTGGCATGATCGCCTTGGTCATCCTGGCACTTCAATGATGCGTAGGATAATTCAAAATACAAAAGGGCACCCTTTAAAGGATATAAAGGTATTATTGTCCAAAGATTATAATGGTGAGGCTTGCTCACAAGGAAAGCTCATTATCAAACCTTCTATAACAAAGGTTAATTTTGAATCTCATTTATTCTTGCAAAGAATTCAGAGTGATATTTGTGAACTAATACAACCACCAAGTGGACCATTTCGATATTTTTGGTATTAGTGGATGCATCCTGTAGATGGTCCCATGTTTGCCTATTATCTACACGCAATGTCGCATTTGCACGTTTACTTACGCAGATTATAAAGCTCCAGGCACAATTCCCTGATTATCCAATTAAGAGCATAAGGATGGATAATGCTAGTGAATTTACATCAAAGAGTTTTGATACATATTGTGTTTCACTCGGAATCGAGGTTGAGCACCCGATTTCATATGTTCATACTCAAAATCGATTGGCAAAATCCTTGATTAAACATATCCAAATCATTGCCCGCACTCTATTATTGAGAACGAATCTCAACGATACAACATGGGGTCATGCAGTTTTGCATGCGGCAGCTCTAATAAGATTACGCACCACTGCTAGTCTTTTACAATCTCCCCTTCAAATGGTTATTGGTTACGAGCCAGATATTTCACATCTACGCACCTTTGGTTGTGCAGTACAGGTGCCTATAACACCGCCAAAAAGGACAAAAATGAGTCCCCAACGGCGTTTGAGCATTTATGTTGGGTTTAATTCACCGTATATCACTAGATTCTTGGAACCAACTACTGGTGATCTTTTTACTACCAGGTTTGTAAATTGTCATTTCGATGAGACTAGGTTTCCATCAATTCGGATACCTACAATTTCCATGACTGCAAAACAAAAACCAGGGTATTCACAGATATAATCTTTAGTCTAGGTGGGGGGTCGTGTGGTCCGACTGGAACACCGTGGATGAGTGATGTCCCTATTTGTCTCATTAGTAGATGGTGACTCAATGTGCTAACTTTCCTCAGTATCATTAGGATCGTCGAGTTTTGATTGCAAAATTTCTTCTAAGTAGTCGGTCCTCTCGGCGGGTGTTGATGTTGATGCTGGAAGAAATGAATTAGTGGGAGGAATGTGCCTCAATTTTGCTATTGGTATATAGGTAGGACTTGGAGGCATTGCTTCATCAAATAAGATACTACAGGGAGAGATTGTTATCCCTGTATTGGCATCTAGAGTGGTCTGCTCAGAAAAAGGGAAAATGTCTTCATGAAAGATGACATCACGGCTTACCAGAAATTCCTTTATGGAAATGTCAAGAACCCGATACCCTTTCTGCAAATTGGGATATCCCATGAAAACACATCGCCGAGAACGTGGAATTAATTTGTCTCTGGGTCCCACTGTTGCAACAAAACAGAGACATCCGAAGACCTTGAGATGCTGGAGCTCTGGTTTCTTTCGGAATAATAACTCAAATGGAGTTTTTCCCTTTAAGTATCCGAGTCGGCATACGGTTGATTAAGTAAGCAGCTATGACAACACAATCTCCCTAATAATCGTCTAGAACTGACGCTTTGAACTTCAAGGCTCGTGCGACTTCCAATAGATGACGATGTTTCCGTTCTACCACGCCATTATGTTGTGGCGAATAAACACATGAGCTCTCATGTTATATGACATGTGTAGTAAATAGTGAAGAGCAATCATGGCTGAAGAATTCTCTTCCATTATATGTACGGATCCACTGAATGGATTTGCCGAACTGATTCTTTGATAGTGAGAGAAAACTTTTCAAATGAGAATAAGTCTGATTCTTAGGTTGCATCAAGAAAATCCAAGTCTCACGAGAATAATCATCTACTATAGTGAGAAAATGTCGAGACCCATCATGATTTAATGTGTGGTAAGGTCCCCATATATCCACATGAATCAAGGAAAAAATCTCACTAATCTAGGAGTTACTAGACGGAAAAGGCGTACGAGATTGTTTAGCAAGAGGACATATAGGAAATTGTGGACATGGAAAGGAGGCACTGTGATCCAATCTCAAATGCACAATGGAATTTCTATAATTGGTAGTCAAGTTACACAATGATGACTTATTTAAAGAATTGCAAGGAAAATTGAAATTACTTGAGAAACTATTCCAAAAAAAAAAAAAAAAAAAAAGTCCTTCAGAGAGACTACCCAAGCCCATCGGTTTCTCAGTTGAAAGGTCTTGAAAGAAACATGTGTCAACATTGAAAATAACCCGGCATGAATTTTCTTGACAAACTTTTGACACAGAGATCAAATTAAATTGGAATTCTGGGACATAGAGAACATTTCTAAGAGTAATTTGTGAACTGAGATTAATTGTCCCTGTTTCATGGACATGAGTAATGTCTCCATTGGGCAATTGCACGGAAATAGGGAAATTCAATCTATCATTTAAACTTGAGAAAGATCTCCTGTCACATATAATATGGTCGCTCGCCCCTAAATCAATTATCCATTCCTTTCTGGATATTGAATTAATCAAGCAATGAGTAATACGAGAACTCGCTCCTTTGTTTGTGGCATCCATTTTTGAAGTGCCTCCATCAACTGATGCTACTGACTATATGAGATAGGCTGGTCAGTTTTTTACCGGTTGATCCAGTAACTTGGCAAGCTGCTGAAATCCTTTTTTCTTTTTCACTGAGCTTTCCATGCAATTTCTAGCAATTATCAATTGAGTGATTAGTACATTTGCAATAATCACAAAATAACTTATTCTTTCCTTTAAAATTCCTTTTGAAATTCCTTGATGACGTGACAAGCATCTGACCATCCGATCCTTTAATCGCGGGCTCCTGTCCGCCATTAGATCCAACCGAAAGATCGAAGGCTTGCGAGCCGTTCGATCCTCACATCCCATCCTGGCCGTCCATCCGATTTGTTTTAAAGAGCCTGAGCTCCTCTTCTGCGAACCCTAATTTGGCTCGCCTCTCTCTCTCTCTCTCTCTCTCTCTCTCTCTCTCTCTCTCTCTCTCTCTCTCTCTCTCCCTGGTGGCCGTGTCTCGCCAATCTCCGCGGGTTACGAGTGCAACGCTCTTGCTACTCCTTGTGTGGTCCAGCGTCGCGTGTCGCTGACTCTCCTCCTGTACAGCCAATTGAAAAATCTACCCAATCGGCGGCATGGGATCCATGGCTCGTGTCAATCTCGTAATGCATTGCGATTGAACTCACTTTTCTTGGTCAACCGCCTACAACGATTAACAGCTCAAGCATACACATGCATATCAATTTCTTGTAACTGAATTTCTTATGTCTTTTCAACGCAACCTTTGAGACATACTTGTTCATTTTACAACCTTTCCCGAAAGGTTGTCTTTGTTTGTTTGCAATCTTTTGCAGAGTTGCCTTTATTCGAAAGAAAAAGATAAATATGTTTGTTTTGAGATCAAACACATACCTTCTTCCATTTTTTCATTTTTCTTTCGAACGAAACTACAGCCACTGTTTCTAATTGTTTCCCATGAGAAACCCTGGAGAAATACTAGAATTGCTATCTAGTATTCTCATTTTTGAGACTTTGTTGTATCCTGGAGGAAATTTGTCAGTGACTATTAGCAACTTTGTGGGGCAAATAAATCCTTAAAGAAAGTGATACAACGCCTCAAAGTCCGACTTGATTACTCGATCCGACTTCATTGTTCTACCCAATTCGAAGTTTATTTTCCCAACACTTTCTGCACCAGCGAATAGGAAGTAAAGGGGAAGCAGTTCAGTTCGAAGCAAGCGGCTGGGAAGTACAAAGCGACAACTTCATACTGGTGGAAGCCATCTTGGGCCGGGCTGCTGACCCATGGGCTGTAAGCGGCCTTCTTCCAGAAATTAGAGCAATCTTACGGACGCTCCCCTCTACCAATCTCTCCTACTGTTCAAGAGAAGCGAACTCTGCCGCCGATTGGCTTGCCAAAATGCACCACCTCAATGCTCTGGCAACCAATTGGGTTTACACGCCACCGTCATCCCTCTTAAATATCTTATGTTTTGATGCTAAACTATCATCTACGTGTAACCCGTGTGTTTAATATATGAATGTCATATTTCCGACCAAAAAAAAACTGTAGACAAAAGACCTCTAAATCTAAATCCAAAATGCCGGAAGACCTTCTTAAATTGCAATTCACAACCGAAGAAGGCTGACAAATTTAAATCATTTCTGAATGGAGTAACTCAGGAAAAAGAAATAGCATAATTATGCGATGTGCTGTCATATTAACAAATTGAGTATGTCAAATTCATATGATACCATTTCAGGAGTATAGCGTACGATTGTCATTTGAACGATGTATCGTCTCTCTCTTCTCGTTGGCCACCTACAAAACATAGGAGCGTGCAGTGTGTACGAGTACAAAGCATCTATTGACCGACTTCAAAGATGGAAAAAACCTCCATTTTCTCGAAAGCATTTCAATTGGAGGGAAATATCAGCTAAAAAGATTATCCAGGTTTTAAATGGACCGACCAACAACCACCCTTTTTCAACACAAGTGAGGAGGAGATAGAGCACTATCCTAAATGATGGATGCGGAAGGCCATGTTCGTGGGGTGTGGGGAAACACATTCAATCTAGAAGCTGCTAATTCACGGCTTGGATTGACCCTATACAGTAAAGGGTATGGTTATCCACGGCCGCTTTTAATTAATCTGTTGTTCTTTACCTCTCTTATGTATTCAACGTGACACTTCACTTTATTTTCATGAATACCACGAGGCGAGTCAAACGGTCCTCATTCGATCAATCGGCGTCGTTTTAGTCAATCATCCTCAAACATTTATTGCTCATCAATATAAATACAAATGTAAAAACGGATACGAGTGACACATGTACAAATATATTTTTAGATGTATTCAATCAGTAAAGAATAAATAAAATCTTTGCCCTACTCCATAATCTATCTTAATCAAGAAGAGATGGGATGTCGAATAGTTAGGCGTCTCCAAAAAGAAATAATAAAAAAATTCTGATGTGAAGTTGGTGTTTTATAGGTTTGGTACTTGGCATACGAGGGAGGTATACACTTGTGTGCACGATACCTTCAATTCTAGTCAACGATGTTGACTTGTACTCGTTTCGAGCCAATGAGGTCGACCCCACTTGTCGTGTGTTTCTGCCAAGAAAATAGTGTCCAAACATCGTGGGTGATGGTAATCCATTTTTGAGTTAGTAATAAAGTTATCTCCAACCAAAAAAAAATATCATGGGAGATAGCATCTCATGTGAGTTTCGAGGAAGCTCGCAATTTCAACTTCTAAAATTGATGTGTTTTACCTTAGATGGAGATTTCTTGCTCTATACCCTATTCGATTATCAACCCTAATTAGGAATGATTTCTATGTTCGGATACCCACGCAATGGTTATCATTTATAACGATCCCAGTTGATTAATCCAACCACATGGGTTCAATTAAAGGACATGCTAAGCTTATTCAAGTGAGTGACAAGTGTAATTTCAAACACTGAGTTCATTTAAAAGTATAGGGCAACCGTATCTAAAAAAAGTTATGGGAAATGATGGATGGATAAATTTACTATGGAAAACCCAACTCGTTAAAATTAGCGCCGATGAGGATGGTGTTATGAAATACATGAATGAATATTCATTATATTCATCTTATCTAATGTACTTATTATAATACATTTGTATCATAAATTCTAAGTACATCTCCTTATACAATGAACGTTCATCTCTATATCCAGTACATGTATCATTTGATACATTGATATTAATGATAAGTATATTCTTGTTCTCCTATAAATAGAAGTTTAGTTTTGATGTACAAACAAACAACAATAGAAACACAATAGTGAGATACTAGAAATAATACTCTCTCATCTTGCTTTCTCTACTATTTCTGGTGTTCACTTGCTTTCTCTTCTCAATCTCTTATCTATTATATATTCACAATGCAATATTTTACAACACGTTATCAGCACGAAGATCTACCGACTGAGTAAGTAAGTTTTGCAAGGTGGGTATTCTTTTTATTAATCAACTTATACTTTATCTTCTTCTATCAATTCTTTATTTTTATTTTTCTTGGCCAGAAGCCAATTTCAAATCTAAAAGTATCCTTCTACTCCTGAAGTAGAGGTGAATATTTGGAAATCCTTTTAATTGATTTAAGGATTTATTTTTACAAGAATTATGGCAAATATTGAAAAACCCAAATTCCACATCCTGGAAGTGAGTGGAAAGAATTATCTATCATGGTGCCTTGATATGGCAATGCACCTCCAAGAACAAGGTCTCGCTAATACAATTACATAGGATGGAACCTCAAATAAAAAGAATAAAGCAAATGCACTGATTTTTATTCGTCGTCATTTGTATGAGAGCTTGTAGACTTAATATTTATCCATTCGAGACCCTCATATCTTGTGGAGGAGGTTGAAGGATAGGTATGAAGCACATGCTAACTTTGAGAAAAATACTGGCCATTTTAAGAGCTATAAACACAGGCAAGAACATAATCCTAGAAGGGATGGCAAAAAATTTAACCGCCTTAGAAAATCAAACTTTTGCCTGAATCATGGCAAAGAAAAGAAGCCAAAGAAGGTGATTAATAAAAGTATTTGTCATCGCTGTGGCATGACTGGGCACTAGTCATGTACCTGTCGTACGCCAAAACATTTTGTTGACCTAGCATCTTTAAAAAATACGAGTAAGCGTAATGGATTTCATGTCATTGAAATCAATCTTACTGTCATAACCACTGTTGAGGCCAACAATATCTTCGTTGGTGGGACTCCTCTTGTTCCTGAAGCAGCAAATGCATCATTGGATTCTTTGAGGACCATTGATTACTTTGATGAGACATCAGATTAGTTGATGATAATTTGAACTTCAAATTTTATGTTGTTTCTCTTTTTATTGTTCTTTAATATGGTTATGAAATGCTTATGAACCTTATATAATATTTATTTTTGAAATTTTATTCGACTATATAACTAATATGTAACTTTTATGATACTTAACACCTGAAGTTGTCAATATAAATGCAAATGGAAAATACCGAGAAAAATGAAGATGTTTGTTTGCTTGATAGTGTAACAACACATACTATATTAAGTGCATAAGGATGGATAATGCTGGTAAATTTACATCAAAGAGTTTTGATACATATTGTGCTTCACTCGGAATCGAAGTTGAGCACCCAGTTGCATATGTTCATACTCAAAATGGATTGGCATAATACTTGATTAAACGTATCCAAATCATTGCTTGCACTTTATTATTGAGAATAAATATCAACGATACAGCATGGGTCATGCAGTTTTGCATGCAACAGCTCTAATAAGATTACGCCACAATGCTAGTCTTTTACAATCTTCCCTTCAAATGATTATTGGTTATGAACTAGATATTTCACATCTACGCACCTTTGGTTGTCCAATATAGATGCATGTAACACCGCCAAAAAGGATGAAAATGGGTCCCCAACGCCGTTTGGGCATTTATGTTGGGTTTAATTCACCGTTTATCATTAGGTTTTTGGAACCAACTACTGGTGATCTTTTTACTACAAGATTTGCAAATTGTCATTTTGATGAGACTAGGTTTCCATCAATTGGGATACCTACAACTTCCATGACTGCAAAACAAAAACCAGTTAAGGTTTTCTCTTGGAATGAGAAAATTTTATCTTAATTAGACCCAAGGACTGCTGAATGTGAAAACGAGTTGCAGCGCATAATCCATTTACATGCTATAGCCAATAGATTTCCTGACTCATTTAATGATTCTACTAAGGTAATGTTGACACCTAAATTTTGATTAGGTTATTAATTAGGCCTTAATTTCTTTTATTTTTCCTTTTTTTAGATAATAAATAACAAATAAAAAAAACAACAAAAAAAATCAGTAAAAACAAACTAAAAAGAAAAAAAAGCGACGGGCGGGCGCAAGACCCAGCCCCCTTTTTCTGTTTCGCGTGGGCCCCTAAGCCCATTTTCTTTCTTTTTTCTTGGCCCGGCCCTCCCTGCTTGTCTTCTTCCTCTGTTGTCTTCTTCCTCGATCAGCTAAGCAGCACACGCCGAAGGCCAGACGCGCGCGACGTCAGAAGGAAGGAGAGGATGGCGACGTGCGACGCTGCAGGCGGAAGGGACGTTTCTTCAATGCGAGGCGGCCTAGCTAGAGCCACCTCGCCGAATGGGACGCCGGTTCGGCCAACAAAGGCTGTTCGGCGTGCGAAGACTGGCGGTCGAAGCTCCGTTGACCGGCTACCCCCCCTCACCTATAAATAAGCCTCTCCCAACGACTGCAAAGGGCACGCCGAGAACGATCGAAGGCTACAAAGCTTCGAGCTTCCTGCTGAGAGACTTCAGAAGGGGAGCCGAGGTCGAGCAAGCCCAGATCCGAAGGCTCGCGGCCGGAGAGGGAGAAGTTCTGCCGGAGAGACACAGAGAGAGGGAGAGTCGGATCTAGGGCTTGCAAACCTCGGACAACCCACTGAGAGACTTCAGGGGAGGTCTGAGGTTGAACGGCCAAGGATTCGAGGCTCACCGGAGGAGAGGGTAGAGAGAGAGAGGGAGACGGATCAAAGTCGCAGGCCTTAGACAACCCACTGAGAGACTTCAGGGGATCCGAGGACTCGCGGTTGGAAATCCGAGGCCCGCCGGAGGTTGAGAGAGAGAGAAATTGGAGGGAAAGGGGGCCACGCGAGCCCTGCCTTCGTCGCCGCCCTTGTCGCGCCATTGCCACGAGCGGGTAGCATACCACCTCTGTCGCCGTCGCCGTTGCCGTCGCAGCCCTCCTCTTTGTCCCGTTCTCATGGCCGCTGTCGTCGCCGCCGCTGCCGCCGGGACGCCTCGTCCCCCTCCCTCGGTGCCGCGAATCGGGAACCCTAGGGTTCTGATTTTCCGGTCCGTGGCCTCGGGTCATCGGATCGGACTTGGGCTACGAACCGGGTAGGGTTTCGAAATTTCGAGGGCGGCGAGAGTCGGGTTGCGATTCAGATCGGATCCTAGTAGGGTTCGCGGGGAGTCGGGTCGGACCCGGGTAGTCGGGCCGGGCCAAGCGTCCCCAACCGCCCGGCCACGGCGTTGTTTTAATAATAATAATAATAAAAGACAAAAAATCCGGCGTTTAAGTCGGCGGACTGGAGTCGGACCCAACCCACGGATCCGGCCGGGTCGGTTTTATTTTGTTATTTTAATATAAAATAATATTATAATAAATAAAAAATAAATATTTTATTTCCAAAAAATCAAAAAGTGTTTTATTTTCGAAAAAATATTAAAAAAATGTTTTAATTTCCAGAAAATCCAAAGATATTTAAAAAAAATGTCGAAAAATGTTTTATTTTCTAAAAAATCAAGAAAATTCAAAAATAATTTATTTTCCAAAAATATTTTGAAAAGTATTAAAAAAATATTTTATTTTCCATAAAAATAAAAATCAAAAATCAAAAATATGCCGAAAATCCAAAAAAAGCCAAAAATTCATGAAAAGGCCAAAAAATTCAGAAAAAGCCAAAAAGACTTGTATTTTTCCAAAAAAATACCAAAAAATCCAAAAAAAAATCCCTTTTATGTCCAAAAAATTAGAAAAAGACTCAAAAATGTTTTTCCTCCAAAAAATGCATGGAAAATCCCTCAAACATCCAAAAAGCCTCAAGGTTTAAACAAGATTAGGTACCGAAAGGGCATTAGTGATTAACTAGTGTAATCAAGTCCCCGATCCTAATTTCTCTGGTTGCGCAGGAGTGAGAATTTCTCCCGATACTTTGCTTGGGTTTCTAATCAACCCACCCCAAATCGATTAGTGGCAACTCCATTTTAAAAATTGATTTACAAGTTAAAAACTTGAACCATTAAGTCGTGAATTGGTGGACTTGGGAGAGTCCGAGCTTAACTAATTTCAGCCGAGCCATTAGCCTCCTTAGGCGCTCGTACCCAATCGCGGGCGCCGAAAAAAAAGAGGTCGCAACAGGTAACGAAGTCTCATATTCCAGCTGCAAATACTCTAGCTAGGATAGTTGTTCCCAAAGAATAGGCTAAAATGGATCAAAATCCCCCACACTTGAAGTGTGGTAGACCGATAGGATCAAAAAATACTGCTCCTCGAAAACGAATGGGAAAGAATTAGGAATCTGCTCTAGAAGGGCCTAGCGTTGTGCTTGCTCCCAAAAAGTTTATTACCCTTGAAGAGGCGCAAACCCATGAAAGGAACACTAACCCCGGGAATACCGAGAATTCCATTACATATTGTAATGAAATCTGGGATCGAAATGAAATAATCACTAATGATGCTTTTGCATTCTTAGTTGCTCATAAAATTATAGATGATGATTACGAGCCACAATCTATTATTGAATGTCGTCAAAGGCAATATTGGCCTAAGTGAGAGAAAGCAATTAAAGCTAAATTAGCTTCCCTAACTAAACAAGAGGTTTTTGGATCTATAACTCATATCCCCAATAATGTAAAGCACATTGGATATAAATGGGTATTTATCCGAAAACGAAATGAAAAAAACGAGGTTGTCAAGTATAAAACCCAACACATTGCCTAAGGATTCTCCCTAGAAACATGGGATTGATTATAATGAGACATATTCACCTATGATGGATATGATTACATTTCGTTTTCTTATTAACTTAGCAATCTCTAAAAAATTGGAAATGCGTCATATGGACGTTGTGACGGCATGGCTCATTAGACTCTAATATTTATATGAAAATTCCAGAGGGATTCAAAATGCCTGAAGCATGCACTCCCGCAATTTATTCTCAATAAAATTGCAAAGATCCTTATATGGATTAAAGCAATCCGGACGCATGTGGTATCAACATCTAAGTGAGTACCTAATTAAGGAAATGTACAAGAATAATCATATATGCTCATGCGTGTTTATTAAGAGATCAAAAACCGGATTTGCCGTTGTAGCAGTTTATGTCGACGATATAAATTTAATTGGAACTCCAGAAGAGTTAGCTAAAACTATTAAGTATTTGAAAATGGAGTTTGGGTAGAACCAAACTTTGTCTTGGTCTAGAGCTTGAGCATAAAGCAAATGGAATAAACGTCCATCAATCAGCGTACGTTGAAAGATTGCTTAAACGTTTCAACATGGACAAAGCCCACCCATTGAGCACCCCTATGGTTGTAAGCTCTTTAGATCCCCAAAAGGACTCATTTCGTCCTAGAGAATCAAATGAAGAGATATTTGGTCCTAAAGTACCATATCTCAATGCAATTGGGGTTTTAATGTACTTGGCACAATGTACGAGACCAGATATCGCTTTTGCGATAAATTTATTGGCACGTTTTAGTTATGAGCCAACCGAAGACACTGGAATAGAGTTAAACATATTTTCCGTTATCTCCGAGGAACCATAGATTTTGGATTATATTATTCCAAGAATTCCACTAACTCTGGTTTAGTTGGATATGCTAATGTTGGATATAGATCCGATCCACATAATGTTTGCTCTCAAACCGGGTATTTATTTTGTTATAACGGCACTGCTATTTTTTGGCGTTCTACAAAGTAATCACTAGTAGCTACATCTTCTAAAACCATATCTCAATGATTGGGGTTTTAATTGCTTTATATGCTTTTGCGATAAAAGCGTTTTAGTTAAACATATTTTCCGTTATCTCCGAGGAAAGATTTTGTGTTTTTGGTGGATATAGATCCGTCCACATAATAATATTTTGTTATATTCATAATTCTTGTTGCTTAGTAGCTAGAAGAAAGTGTGTTTGGTTAAGATCCGTTATAATACATAAATTCTCCCACTATAATTTATGAGGATAATGCTGCTTGTGTTGCACAAGTTAGGGGAGGATATATCAAAGCTGATAGGACCATGCATATCTCGCCAAATTTTTCTATACTCATGAACTCCAAGAAAGTCGACAAATTGATATTAAACAGATTTGATCCATAAATAATCTTGCAGATCTTTTTACCAAATCATTGCCAACATCAACTTTTAAGAAATTAGTATATGGCATTGGTATACGGCAAGTTCATAAGATGTAAGATTGATTAGCCCCAGCAGTGGCTACATGACTCAATTAAAGGGGAGATATTATGAACTATGCATTACAACATTAATATGCAGCGAGTTCACAAGATACAAGATTGATTAGCCCCAACAGTGGCTATATATGCATTGTACTGTTTTTTCTTTTTGTCCGATTTTTTTCCCACAGGATTTTTCCGGCTTAAATTTTTAATGAGGCAATTAATGCATTCATAAAATGGAGAGATCATAACATTTGTGCTCTGCACTCTTTTTCCCTTTTGTCCGGTTTTTGTCTCACTGAGTTTTTCCGGCTTAAGGTTTTTAATGAGGCAGTATCATTCGATGCACATTCATAATGAATACAATGAATATTCAAGGGGAAGTGTTATGAAATACATGAATATAATGAATATTCATGAAATACATGAATGAATATTCATTATATTCATCTTATCTAATTTACTTATTATGGTACATTTGTATCATACATTCTAAGTACATCTCCCTATACAATGAACGTTCATCTTCCTATCCAATACATATATCATTCAATACATTGATATTAATGATAAGTACATTCTTGTTCTCTTATAAATAGAAGTTTAGTTTTGATGTACAATAGAATAACAACAGAAACACAACAGTAAGATACTAGAAATAATATTTTCTCCTCTTGCTTTCTCTACTATTTCTGGTGTTCACTTGCTTTCTCTTCTCAATCTCTTATCTATTATATATTCGCAACCCAATATTTTACAACAGATGGGCCTTTTTCATTGCTTGATTTTTCTCTATTTTTTCCACCTTAAATCTATGCTTAATTCTAGGTTTTCACCTAATGAAACCTTTCACTCATTTGTCCCAATCTCATTGGTCTTCTTGTTAATAATCATACAAATCTTCCACTAATTAATTATTAAATGTCTTCATTTAATAGTAACTTTGCAAGAAGAAAATTACTTTAAGAGTAGTGGAGGAGGAACCCCCCTTCCTTAAACCCAAAGTAATAATAAGGGTATGAAATACACTCTTGAGCTATAAATCTCCCGACATCCCCAACCTACTTATTGCAAGAACATGGAGTTAACATCTTTGTCATAATCTATATAAGCTTGATCCCATGCACGATCGGCCAAGACTCATGAGCTCAGCCATTACCTCCCCCACGAGCAATGCACTCAACCACAGTTAGGCCATGACCAAGGAATGATCCAGGCCACAATTAACGCCCTCAGTCCCAATCCACGTTAAACTAAGCTCCCAATTTTGTTCAAATTAACTTAAAGGATGCTGTCTTATGTGGGGGGTGGCATGATGTTAATATTCTTTAATCCCTATAAATAAAATTGCTTCCAAAATGACAGGCTCCGCCGCGAACAACGGCTTGATTGAATAAACCATTAGAAAAGGCTACCTACTTTGCAAATCATCAAGACACCTTTACACATAAAGCAATCCCCCTTTTCTAAAAGTTTTTTAAAATTTTTGAGAAGTCTTAATACGTAAAGCAATCTTCTCTTTTTTTTTCTTCTTATTTTAGCTTTTTGAAGCCTCTCCTTTTTTCTTTTTTCTCTCTTTACGTTTTTTACCTTTTCGATTTTTTCATTGGATCGCCCCAAATTCTAAGGAGCTTGGATTTTCGAATAGATAGACTTGATTCGATAAAGCTACATGCGCTCAGTTTGGCTTAAATCAACCTGATTGCAGCTCTCTACTTTTAAAATTATGCAATAAAATTAGATATTAAATTCTGCTACTCAACTAGCATAGCAAGCCACACGGGGCCACTCCCGTCAATAATGGGTATCGTCAAGATTGATGACTTGCTCCTGTCAAAACACATCCCGATGGTTATATTCCATTGCCTTAAAGCTAATGAACCCGACCTTGCATTGGCCACCTCTCCAATTTTTTTTTCAATTTTAACAACATCAAGCGTTCAAAATTTTCAACCCGATTAATGTTACTACATACTACAGAGGTCGGCCTTATTCCCTGCATCAAGCGAGATCAGCTTGAAAGTAATTGAAATCGAGACGTCGAACTCGAACCGTCGGATGTTCTACGTTTGGAATCGATCGATCGGTTGACGTGTCAACATCTCAATCGAACTTTCTAGTGCCCCTCGCTACGACTTGTCAAACAGAAAGCCGGTCAACTCACCGATTTTAAAAGGAAAAGAAGGTGGAGTGGGCCCCACACGGGACCCCCTCCCCAGGCGAGGCTCCCCCACCAACGCAACAGCGCTCCTCCCACGCCTACCGTCGGATCCGAGAACGGCTCCAGATCACCCCCAAAGCCACGTCTCCCTCTACACTCTTCGTCTTCGTCTATTTATAGCTCTGCAGAACTCCCACTCGATGCTCTCATCATCATCATCAGTTCATCAGCACCGAAACTTCACTTCGCAAAGCTCGCACTCTCAAATTCCACTGCTAAACCATCATTGTCGAGATGGAGTCGTCAAGCGCTCTGATGGCGTCCCTGAAAGCCCTACTCGTGTCGGCGGTGTCCATTACCGCCGTCGCCCTCCGAGCCTTTGTCCCATCAACCTCCGCTGACACTCTGGCGGCGCTCCTCTCATGCTTCAGGCCTCCATGCCACTTTGTCATCGTCAACGGCATCATCATCGCCATCACTGCCACCTCCAGGTGCTTCCACCACCTGCAGCCAGAGGCTGCCGCCCTAAGGAGGATCGCGGTCGTGGAGGTCGTGGAGGCGGCACCAGTGATGGAGGCGTTTGATGAGTCTAAGGATTTTGAGGAGAAGAGAGTGGTGGTGGTGGTGGTGGGGGGAATGGCGGGGTATTCTGTGGCAGAGATGGATATAATGGTGACTGCAAAGGGGAGAGGAAGGTGGCGTCCGAGAGGTCCACGTCGACACCGCGGAGGTAGGTGGACTCATCGAAGAAAGCTCTGGTTTCACCGAGGTTCGTCCACCGGAAAGCCGCCAACGGCGACCGCCTTCAAGGTAAGAAGGGCAAAATGAGGTGATATCAACTTTTAGATTTTGCAATACATGTGAATAAGAAATTGGCGAGGATGATGGGACTGTTTCTTTTGATTGGCTCAACTTGCAAACATATTTGTAATATTCTCTCTCTCTCTCTCTCTCTCTCTCTCTCATTCAAACGTCATTTTAATTGGTTATGATGTGTGACATTCCTAGATTTATCACTGAGCTGGCGATGGGATTTGTACTAACACATTAGCATAATCAAGAGAATTGATTATCTAGATCAATCTTATGTTCCTACAAACCATGAGTGATATCAAGTAATATATTGTGGCTTCCTAAACAATCTGAAATGTTTCAAGAACATAATGAACCTGTCAGTTTTTAGCAACCGTGTAACTTGATCCTTCTGATTCACTATATCCCAATTGAACAAAGGCCATTGAATTATTGGTCAAGCCACAAATTCAATCATATGTCTAAATCTAATTGACATATATTTCTTGAAGACATGAACCATTCATTCTCAATTATAACGCCGGTCGAGGATTTGAATACAACGTCATAATTAGATCGCATATGATATCAATATTGTATATCTATATATGACAATAAAACAGATTCTATATTGCGCACGCATATACCTTCGTATGTGAACAAATTATGACCATCAAGTATAAAGACGGTTCGACGAAGCATCAATATGTGCATTCGTGAACCACTGCCATCCAACATACAAGTCAGTATCGTGTCTCAAGTCTAAGGATCTTACACTAGACCAAAGCGTGAATGATTAATCATTGACCCCACTAAAAGCTTCTATGTTGTCAATCGTTATATGTATGTCATGTTCAGTGAACTTGTCCAAGATAAGTACATATGTTCTAACTCGAATATCATAATATCTAATGACTTGTGACTCATCATCACCTCAGGTATCCAATACTAAGTGGTGAAACTTGAGAACAACTGATCTCAACAAGATCATCAATATCCTCTTAATGATCTATCGACTGGGAATGGTTTAAAGATTTAGCATAAATATAAAACTGTCACACATATTCTTAACCCTTTAACAATAGGTTCAATCCTAACTACTTATGGACTCATTCATGGGACGATGAATGATTATTTCTCTGCCACTAAATAATCCCTAACATGTAACTATTGCGTGATTGTTTTATGACATATAGCTAACAATCTCCCACTTGCACTAAAGCTAACCTATTTTATGCCCCAAACCCATCTTGCTAAGATATCTCTCAAAAGATGACTAGGGCAATGACTTAATGAAGGGATCCGCCACGCTTTCCGCGGACGTTATTTTCTACAAGGTGACAATCACCTCTTCTAATGATCTCTATGATAAGATGGAAGCATCTGAATATGCTTGGATTTCTAGTAAGACCTTGGTTCCTTAGCGTAAGATATTATCCCATTGTTTTCACAAAACAATGTAATCAACTATTCAATGGAAAGAACCATTCCAAGTTCCAAAATGAACTTCTTCATCCAAGCCGCTTCCTTCGCTGATTTAGAAGCAATTACATACTTTGCCTCAATGGTGGAATCAACAATTATGCTTTGTTTGGAACTTTTCCAACTAACCGCACCATCATTGAGCTTAAAGACAAACCTAGACATTGACTTATAGTCATTAGGATCTGATTGAAAATCAGAAATAGTATATGCTTCAACTCTAAATTCTCATTTTCCATATATCAATAACAGATATTTAGTCCTTTTCAAATACTTAAGGATAGTCTTGACTAATATTTAATGCTCTTCACCTAGATCAAATTGATATTTGCTAGTAACGCTTACAGCATGCATAATATCAGGTCTTGTACATAGCATAGCATATATTATGCTATCAATAACAGACGTATCAAACACTTTTACCAACTGCTCTCTTTCCTTAGGAGTATTTGGAAACATATCCTTTGAAAAAAGTATTCATGCCCAAAAGGCAATAATTCTCTTTTGGAATGTTGTATGTTGAAACATGTCAACACTTTATCTAGATTGTGAGAGGCCAATCATTTGTCTTGATCTATCTCTATAAATCTCGATACCTAGAATGTTGATTGCCTCTCTCAAATCTTTCATGGAGAAATTTTTGTGACAAGAATATCTTGATCGATGATATTATAAGGATATCATTTCTGATCAATAATATGTCATTTGCATACAAAATAAGAAATATAATTGCACTCCCACTAACCTTTTTGTATACACAACGTTCAAATGATTTGATTTAGTGTATTAAAAGCTCCACTAAATCTGAGATATGCATCTGAACCTGATCAAATTTTGCGTTAGAACGTCTCACTGAATTTGACATTTGTATCTGAACTTAGTCAAAGGCTACTCCATCGGTTTCTTCTTGTAAGTTTACTTTCTGCCCAAATCCACTTTCTTGGATGAACTGATTCTCTAGAAATGAAGCATGTTTACTAATCAAAACTCTTTGATCAGAATGAAAATAGAAATAATATCCAAGAGTTTCTTTGAATATCCAATGAAACAACCTCCTTTAGAAGTTGTTTGTCTTCAACTTATTTGATATAAGCTAGATAACCCCAAACTTTAATATGATTAAGACTTGGTTTCCAACCATGCCATATCTTATAAAGCATAGTTGAAAAGGACTTAGTCGAAACTCTATTAAGTAAATATGTGGCTATCTCGAGGGCATATCCCTAAAGGATATGGGTAAATCGATATAACCAATCATAGATCACACCATAGCTAACAAAGTGTAATTTGTTCTTTCAGATACACCATTGTGTTCTAGAGTTCCCAAAGGTGTCCATGATGATTAAATGCCATTAATCTACCTGCTAATTCTGAAACCGTTTCAGAACATTACACATTTATTCAGAAACTACTTCAAAATATTAATTTGGCCTTTGATTTTGAAACCATTTCAGAACTTTTAGACACTTATTCTAAAACCATTTAAGAACATTAATCTTAGGCATAGTTAGTGCCAAATAGTTATGGCATTTACATTACTTTGCTTATTGACATTGGTAATTACATTATAAAAAATTTGTAATGGTATAAAGATTATTGGCCAACAAATCAAAACCAACAAATCTTTTATCATGATACCCTTGACACCATAATACTAATAGGTCCCTTTTTCAGTCTTGGGCTTTAGGCATGTAGGTTATTTTGTAAGCTTCTTCCATTTCTTTTTCTTCAAAGTAGTCTTACTCTTTTGAAGATGAAGCCTAATTATAACTGTTATAGTATGATTAGTATTGTGCATTTCTTTCTCATAAACTACCAGCATAACGTGTAACTTAGCAAGAGTTTTCTTTATCTTATGCATGAGAAGCTCTGGACAAATCCAAAGAAGGATTCAGGCAAAGACTAGAGTATCAAATCCACTACCAATCCATCATTCATAATAAGATTTAGCCTGGCTAACTCCTCAATGTGCTAAATCATCTTCAGAGGATGATCATTCACCGATAATCCCTCAATCATTCTCTTACGGTATACTCCCTTAGATATATTCAACCGTTCTTATCGGGGGGAAAATCCTTCAAATGCTCGATGATCGAGTAAGCACTTTCTATGGTCTCATACTTCTTCTAAAACTCATTATTCATAAAAACAAGCATGTATGACCTAACTTTTAGGTTATCTTTGCGCCACTTCTCATAAGTTTTGCACTCTTTTTGATACTACCTGGAAAGTATTTTCTAAGTTTCGATAAAGCACATACTTGATCTTCTTAGAATTGAGAATATTTCTCAAATTCCTTACCCAATCGCTATAATTGGGTCCCGTCAAACAATTCTTGTCAAGAATAAAAGCAAGTAGGTTTGTCATAACCATTTTCAGAGTAATAAAAAAATCATTGTAGAAAAATAAATTGTTAGCCATTGGCTTTCAACAAATATTTCATTTTGTCATTTGAATGAAATATTATATCTTACTATTTTTTTCGGATCCCGTACTCCTTAGCATGGGAAACTACAATCTTCGTTGGAAAAAGATCACTAGTGGAGATTGGAGTCCCATCGGTTTATAGTTCACCTCACCTAACATTTATTGGCATCCTTTAAACTTAGTGAGTGGATCATCATATCCAACACATTACGTGCGAGTTCCAATCATACTTCGACCTTTAGATCACAAAAGCTTCACCTAACAGTTATTGGCCTCGTGATCATAGTTAAGTGTACCTCATCATCTCATACAAGTATCTAAGACAAATGATTCCTCACCTAACAGTTATTGAAAATCATTCG
This sequence comes from Eucalyptus grandis, assembly GCF_016545825.1. Taxonomy (NCBI): domain Eukaryota; kingdom Viridiplantae; phylum Streptophyta; class Magnoliopsida; order Myrtales; family Myrtaceae; genus Eucalyptus; species Eucalyptus grandis. Next base: position 27,041,497 of record NC_052619.1, read on the forward strand.
GCCCAAAACCCCACATCATCAGATGTATAATGGAGTGATCCATATTCTTGAATAGCAATTGACTCCAATATATCCATAATCAGTCGATCAACCATCAAAACATAGGAATAAACCACAATGATGATATGTCATGAGTTCAAGCACTCGCTACAACTTAACACCAAAAATAATGAGGTTTTCTTTATAATCAATGGTCTCACCATACATATTAACCGATTAATATGCATATCGAATAAAAATCCAAAAGTCACTTTAAAAGAATTCTCATAACAAATGAGAATTGATCATCATATCATACAAACAATATAAGCCAATTAACAATTAAAAGCATGAAAATGTCTAAGGATTGGCTCCGATACCACTATTGGTGTTTGTTTTGATAAACATGCATACATGTATATGTAAACTAAGATCAAAATCTAATCGCAGCCAAAGTAAAAGTACTTATACACGTGTTTCAAAAGCATTTTCGTGCATTTTAATAAAAACACATGGAAGAGAAATGGACCAATCATATTAACCTTGTACCTTACTCCAAATTTTGTTCTGACGTTCTTTGGATTCTGAGTACGAACGTCTAATGTCCTTACAGCAATGGTTATGACATTTTTCAAACTCTTACCACAAATGTCTTACACCTTTTGGTAACATCAGTTATGAAATTCTTGGAATTTTGACCACACAAACATCTACTGTCTTCTAGTAATACTAGTTCTGACGTTCTTCGGATACGAAACATTTGATCTTTCGTACTGCAGGTTTTGATGTTTTTCAAATCCAACCTCACGAGTGTCGGGCCTCTAGTTCAGACATACCATCAATCTCACATTGAACAAAAGAAAGAAATTGAGAGATCTTACAACTATAATTGTGCTAGCAATTGCTCTCATGTGTGAATGATTTAGTTGATCATTATCAACAGTCTTAGTTATTGATTGTCAATCATCAATCATCATGTGATCTACTCTCTATATTACCTTTTGTAGTAGTGTAGATCACATTTAAATCGGCTCATTAACTCTAAAACCATGTTAGAATTAATTTGGCCGTAACTTCTAACAGACGTAAGTAAGTTCTGATACCATTTTAGATATTAATTCAGGCATTAACTTTGTAACTATTTTACAGGGCATTACTCCAAACATTTATTTGTAACCATTACAAGTCTTCATTCTAGGTATTAACTTTGTAACTGTTACAAATACTTAATTTGACAGTTACATCTAAAACTGTTTCGGAGCATTAATTAGTCATTTAATCTAAAACCGTTTTCAGATCATTAAATTATCCATTGACTCTAAAATCATTTCAGATCTTTAATGTGACCATTAAGTCTGAAACTGTTTCAGATATTGATTTAACTATTTATTCTAAACTCACTTCAGATCATTAATGATACCATTGATTCTGAACTCTCTTCAGATCATTAATGCATCTATTAATTACAAACTTACTTCAAATTATAATGCATTTATTAATTCTGAACTTATTTCAAATTATTAATTTGGTCATTGAATCTGAACATCTTTTAAATCTTTGATTCAATCGTAAAGTTTGAAACCCGCTTTAGACCTTATAAGATCGGATGCCCCTTTGTCAAATCTTTTATCTTTTAGCTCGACTCAATTTGATTAGCTCAACTTGCAAACATATTTGAAACATTCTCTCTCTTTTTCAAACGTCATTCTAATTGGTTATGGTATATGATATCCTAAATTCATTACTGAGCTAGTAGTAGGCTAATATATTAGCACAATCAAGAGAATTGATTGTCTAGATCAATCTCCTACTCCTACAAACCATGAGTGACATCTAGCAATATATCATGACTACTCAGATAGTGTGAAATATTTCAAGAACACAATGAACCTGTTAGCTTTTAGCGACCATGTAATTTGATTCTTCTGTCTCACAATGTCCCAATCGAACAAAGGCCATGGAATTATTGGTTAAACCACTAATTAGATCATATGCCCAAATCTAATTGACATGTATTTCTTTGAGATATGAACCATCCATTCTCAATTATAACCCCGGTTGAGGATTTGAATACAATGCCATGATTAGATCGCATAGGACATCAATCTTGTATATCTATATATAATAAGAAGATTGATTACATGTCGCATACGCATGTGCCTTCGTATGTGAACAAACTATGACCATCAAGTATAAAGACAGTTTGATGAAGCATCAATATGCACATTTGTGAACCATAGCCATCCAACATACAAGTTAGCATCGTGCCTTAGGTCTAAAGATCTTACACCAGATCAAATCGTGATTGATTAGTCATTGACTCCACTAAAAACTTCCATATTGCCAATCGTTATGTGCATGTCACGCTCAGTGAACTTGTCCCAAACAAGCACCTATGTTTTAGCTCAAATATCACAATATCCAATGACTTGTGACTTATCATCTCCTCAGGAATCCAATACTGAATGATGAAGCTTGAGAACACACTAATCTCAACAGAATCATCAATATCCTTTTAATGATCCATCGATCGGGAATAGTTTAAAATTTTAGTATAACTATAAACCTGTCACACATATTCTTAACCCCTTAGGAATAGGTTCAGTCTTAATTGATTTTATGGACTCATTCATGGGACGATAAATGAATATTTCTTTGCCATTACATTATCCTTAACATGTAACTATTACATGGTTACTTTAGGGCATATAGCTTGTCACGCCCCGAACCTCGAGCGCGCGCACATCCCACTGCGGTCGATCAAATATGCGACATCCCAGGATACGTCGCCGACCCATTCATTTCATTACGTATGCGGAAGCGAAACAAATCCCCTGACAACATTTAACTTGGGATAGAAAAGCAGGCAATCAATCACAATACCAAACACTCATTTCCAAACACATAGGTTTAAATACAACTCTGGACTGTCTACAAAATAGACCAGCTCGATAAAAGGGGAACCATCCTAAAACCAACTAGCATGACACGTTCACCGATACTTCAATCTCCACCTTTCCAGACTTAGGGCTTCGGGTCCTCCACGACCGCCATCTAGAGACCTGAAATTTTAATCCCACAACCGGGATGAGACGATGTCTCAGCAAGTTCAACCCCCTAAACCCCTATTAGAAAGAACATACACCCCGGGTAGCCTAGCCACATTACATAAAAGACTTACCTCGCCTCAGTTCCTTCCTGCAGGTTAGCGCAATTCAAATCACTCAACCACAGATAGTAATATGAACTTAAACAACCGGAACGCATTCTCTTTCATATAACCAACAACCGCGGGGGTCCTGATTATAAGACTAAATCGTTATGACACGTCACATTCCATGCCACACAATTCCGTCCCATAATCCGACACATCAATAACACTCAACATGCATTCCAATTGATATTCACTGCCACACAAGGGCATAGCCTACTCGCAGTTCGGCTATCTACTAACACTAATGCCAGGCATCGCCTCCCCCCATGGAGCGCAGCTTCGTCATTACGTCGACGGCATTCCCGAAGGAGCATGGGTCCGGTTGGCCTAGCCTCTACTGCGACCCGAGCCACGTCACTCTCTTGACGGCATTTCTAGCATAAAAGGATCCGGTCGGCCTAGCCACTACGCGACCCGAGCCACGTCACTCTCTTGATGGCATTTCTAGAAGAACAAAGGTCCGGTCGGCCTAGCCACTCTGCGACCCGAGCCACGTCATTCTCTTGACGGCATTTCTAGAAGAACAATGATCCGGTCGGCCTAGCCACTTCTTTGCGACCCGAGCCACATCACTCTCTTGACGGCATCTCTAGCGAGAATAAGGATCCGGTCGGCCTAGCCACTACTGCGACCCGAGCCTTTCAACTAGCACACGACAATTCGATACCGATCCCTGAATACTTTACATTTCACTCACATAATCCAATTACGATATTAACCATTAACAATCCAATTTCAATGCCAAACTCGATACTTGAAATTTTCTAAATAAAATCCATACTTTTCACAATCCACACTCAATTTATAATATCCAATCATCAATTTCGAAATCGACTACACAAAGTGGCGCCGGTACGAAATTCGAGAATTTAGGATTCTAACAAAATTTTCGGAATTTAATAATTAATTAAATTTATTCCGAAAATAATTAAATAATAATATTTTAATAATTTCGAATAATATAATATTATTAAATTATTAAACAATTTCGAAATATTTAAATAAATCAAAAGTAAATTCCTTTATGTCACATCATAGTTTATATTAATAGAACCACTCACTTAACCTTAAATTAAACACAATTTAAGTTAATCAAACACCTTAATATAATCTACACTTAAATAAATTAAACTAACCACCTAATAACACTTAACATAAACTAAGCACCCATAAAGCATCATTAACCCTCTAATCAAGGTTTAGTGAGTTAAACTCACCGGATTAGCGAACCGAGCGGACCAAAACGACGGGGACAACGCGAGGATCGACTTTCCTCAAGGCGGGCCGAGCATCCGAGCTCGGGAAGGTGGCCAAAACGGGCCAAACATGGGCTGCCATACCCATTTTCTTGGTTGCTGATCGGGGCCGAGAGGGAGTAGATCCGGCGCCGGAATGGGCGGAGGACGGCGGTGGTAGCTCGTGCGGGCGAGGCGGCAACTCCGGCGGGTCTCCCGGCGACGGCGAGCTGGCTCCGAACAGCAGTTGGACGGAGGGCTGGAGGCGCGAGCCGAGGCGGCGGAGAGACGAAGCGGCCAACGAGCGGCGCGCGGGGGCGACGCTTTGTGGCGGCGGCGGCAACGGCGTGCGAGGCGAGGACGGCGACGAGCGGCGGACGGCGGTCCGGCTGGCTTGCAGCCAGCTTCGACACCTCCTCAGATCTGCTGGGTTTTCAAGCAGAAACCGAAGACGGAGAAGAGAAGAGAGAGGGCGACGGTGGCGCGGCCGGCGAGCAGCTTGGTGGCAACGACGACGAGTGGACGGGCAAAGGCGTGAGGTCCGGCGACTTCTCCGGCTTCGCTGGTTGCTGGGTTTTCGAAGAAGAAGGAGATGAAGAAGATGGAGAGGGCTGAAGGAGTCGCACGGTTGGGAGAGGGTGGTGAGAGAAGGAGGAGAGAGAGAGATGGGACCCTTTTTCTTTTCTCTTTTTCTCTTTCTTTTAATCCCACACAATGGCCCACCATGACATCATCAAGTGATGTCATACCCCACTATCTCTAAACCTCCCACAACATTTTCCAATGGGTCCATTTTACTTTTCCGCCGGGGCATGAAACTTTGTACATCAATTCCTTCAATTCCAATCAATTCTCTCCCAATTGAATTAAATTGACTCTCATAAAATTAATCCAATGTCACCACACTTCAATTCACATCTTCACTTGTCCATAGAACCAACTTAAGTCCCAAAAGTACGATCAAAAGCGGACCTACTAATTTCTCGAGCCAAATTAGCCATTTTCTGATTTAATTGCTAAAAAACTCTGATTGCAATAAATAAATAAAAAAAATCTTCCAAAGATAAGTCAATAATCCTAAACTGATTTGTGACACACCCAGACTTCCAATTTCTGAATTCGATCTCAATTCAACGGTTAATTTCATTTTGGCACGATACTAGCGCAGCCCAACCTACCGGGTAGCCTTTAGAAACTTTCATGCATTTGACCTGTGGTTGATCATCTCAAGCCACAATGTACATCTTTGAAACATTAGTGACTTTCGGTTGTCGGGGTAATCTCAAGGTTTCAAATACGAACACAAAGTACCAAATCGACAGGAAAGTCAATCTAGTGCCGATCGACAAGAATTGTGCAATCTGGTGGAATTACCCACACTCGATCGCATGTCTCTGTCGAGTCGACCTATCTCCAATCTCTAATCGATTTTTAATTGTGCTGTAATGACCCTTGCAGATTAGCTCGGTCGAAAGATCGCTTCCTGATCAAATTCTCAAGTCTGATGCATTAGAAATTCTTAACGGCTTCACCTAATAGACTATTTTTCACATGAGTGGCCGACTCAAGGAAATGAACTATATGCGTGCCAACGAAATGCCCGTCTCAATTTATTGAAAATAGAATTGGAAAATCGGGATGTCACATAGCTAATAGTGCAAACCGCCATAGTCATAAGGACGAAGGAGATTGGCATAGTGAATAGCAACAAAACTTGTGGGACTTCCAACTTGGTCGACAACGAGCAAACCCAGTAATTGACGTACGATAGTGATTCAGAGTTGTGGCAATCAAGCTTGGATTGATTAAGGCCAAGCTCGTTGCTAGTGAGGAACCAAGCTATAGCATGGAGTTTGGATCGAGCCTTCACGGTTGAAGATGGTGGGAAAGCGTAGTGAAGCGAGACCCAAGTGAGTCATGAGTTTTCCTCTCTCTATTTTAGGGTGCCATGGGTCCCCTTCAATGGACACCCTCTCTCTCAATCTCAATATATATAGTCCTACTTTCCTCTCTCCATCTTTCATGCTCTCTTTCTCTCCATGGTGGCTCTCTATATTGTGGCCATGTATTCTCAATCGTGTGCCTCTCCTTTGTCGTGTAATGAGTCCCTTTTATAGATAATGGGCTTGAACTATCAAGGAAAGTTAGCAGATTTTATCTCCTCTGCTGTTGGACTCTCAAAATATTTTGTCCTTTCCTTTTGGGCTCATGCACAAAATCTCCCTACCATGCAATCTTTCTTGTTTTGAGACAAAGAATATATCACTCAATATATCTCCCACATCCAATATTCTCTCTTGATATTTCATCTAAAATCTTCCAATCTGCTACGAAAAATATCACTCAATGTATATATTGCACAAATATATAAAAGATTTACCAAATATCATAAGAATAATACGAATCCTTTCCAAATAAATCACCACTTCTCATAGGTCAATTTTCAGTCTTCAAAGAATAACGGGCTTGGGCCAATTCGCTCTTTTTGTGTGCTTAGTCCAACTCATCAAATTAAAGCTCAAAAACATTAATTCAAACCCATATGTCAATGGTCCAATGCAAATGCAATAATAAAAATGCTCCTAAAACTATATGCTATGCAATTTAATTCTAGTTTCTTTGTTTAGGGATCAAAAATTAATGCCTAATTTTTTATATAATAAATAAATGATCATGTCACTAAAATTTAGATATCAACAATCATTATCATCTAAAAAAGAGGAAGATGGCAAAGCGCTTGCAACTGAAGCACTGTCTGATATGAAATAGCCAAAAGAGAAGTATTAGATGCAAAAGCTGTTTATTCACTATATTGTGCTTTATCCCCTACTGAATATAATTGAATTTCTTCATGTGAAAAAAAAAAAAAAAAATGGGACAAGTCAAGTTAATTTGATCCCACTATATATCAAATACCCTAATCGAGTTAATTTCTACTAATATGAGATCACAAGCTAAACTAACATTTGTAATTGAAATTTATTTGGCCAATTTGAAGCTTAATTACTTCAAGTGGATGTTAGTCTAGAATGAGTCAAGTCGAATTGGCTCAATCGGAACTCACTAACTCGATTTCGTAACTTTTGACTAGAACCAATCTATAAAATTGAGAAGTTCATATATGAATTTGCCTAAATTAATGCTATCCATGTATATCCAAATAGAAGATTGAGGATGATCGAGCCTATTTCTCATTCAAAAATTATGCTAGCAGACTTCGATTGCATTGTTCAACTCTTTATGTTTGGAATTAAAAAGATCATGGGGCAACTTAATCAAAGGGAGATTCGGTTGCCCATATAAACGAAGTTGGATTTCCACAAATAGTGTTCTTAGCTAGGAAAGACTATCCTGTCTTTGGATCTACAAGGAAATAGTATCTCTCACTACAACTGGTTGAAGGAAAGAGTATTCCTTCCAAACGGTCAGCTTGGAAATAAAGGAGTATAAAAGGAGGTCATGATGCTGAAGCAAGTATAAGATCTTAAATCTAAGATTTCAAAGTTTAAAGAAAGCTTCGATAGTACACACTTGTTTTTGTGAGCTGATCATCATCAGTCTTCACTAGTCGGAGAAGCAAAATGGCCAGCATGGACAGCATTGTCGCTGGAGTTTCCCCTACAGGTTTGAACCAAATCGACCTATCGAGCTCCGACCTTCAACGATTGGCCTCTCTAGTGAAACAGGTTTTCCATTCCCTCGAATTTTCTGCTATTTCAATTTATTTTCCGTTACCGAAACCAAGAAAACTGATGTTTTAATTTGTGTTGACACTGACGGACAAATCCATTTCATTGGCCGCAGGCGTGCACGGATTCAGGGTTTTTTTTATGTCATCAATCACGGAATAAGCCAAGATTTAATGGACGAGCTCTTTTCCCAGAGCAGGCAGTTTTTTGATCTTCCATTAACTGAAAAGATGAAACTATTAAGAAACGCAAAGAATAGAGGATACAGTCCTCTGTTCGATCAAACCTTAGACCCTCCAAATCAGAAAAAAGGTTTGATTTTTCATAGCTCCCTGTAATCAGCCGGCAATTTAATAGCAGCACTTAGAAAAGGAAGGGGGGACTAAAAGGAAGTGGGGACTCTTCACCACATAAATAGTAGCTAGTTGTTTGAACTTTGAAATACTAACACGGAATGGGAGAAGTACATCTCAGGAACCAAAACTTGGCACAAAGGGACACTTAAGTGCTAAAAATTAGGAAATTGACACTTAAGTACTACTTTTTTTTAAAAGTGGGACACTGTTACTCCCGACGAACCTCATCAAAAATCTTATGTGGTAATTTTTTATTATTTTTCTCACTTACGTGGCTCACCGGAGAGTTGACTCAACAAAACACCGCAAAAACGACATTGTTTTGGTGTGGATTTAAATTTTAATATAAAAATTAATTTAATTAAATTATAAAAAATTAATTAAAATTAAATAAATAAATAAATAAAAATTTAAATGAGGAAGGAGGCAGCTAAGGGTTGAGCCCCCATCGTCGCCACCTCCCTGCCGTCGCCAAGAAGGGCCTGCGACGTGGGGGGGGTCGACCGGGGTCGTCGAGCCTTGGCCAAGGGTGGCAACCCCGGTGACCCTCCCTCCACCGTTGCCGGCCCTTCTCAACAGCGGCGAGAGCTTAGCCCTCAGCCACCTCCCTTGGCTTTTTTTTTTTTAATAAATATTTTTTTATTTTTTAATGTGTTAAATAATTTTAGTTTTAAATTTAATTTAATTAATTTTTTATTAACTTTTTACCACGTCAGCATCAAAACGACATCATTTTTGTATTATCTAGCCACGTTAGTGTGCAAAACGATATTGTTTTGCATTTACTTCACCAGAAAATCGTCACTTCAACATTTTTGCCGGATTTTATTGCCGTTAGCACTTAAGTTATCAATTTTGCTCCAATTTTAATACTTAAATGTCATTTTCCTAACTTTTGACACTTAAATGTCCTTCGTGCCAAGTTTTGGCACTCCAAGTGTTTGGACTCAACACAAAACCATGAATTCTATAACAAAGATTTAATTGAAGCTTTGTTACTTTCTATCTAGCTATCATCTTCAGAAGATCTTTAAGTAGTACTGATTCCATTGCCGTTTTATAGGAGATTACAGGGAGGGGTACTTCTTAGGAGTGGACGTACCAGAATATGATCCCAACGCGCAGAAGCCTGATTTTGGACCAAACGTCTGGCCTTCTGAGGGTAACCAATTGCTTAATATTGTCCAACTTAAAAATGCTGCTGATGATCACTACTTAATTTAGTTTCACTATTGTATTTTTTCTAGATATATTGCCAGGGTGGAGGCAGACTATGCAGGAATATCATAGTCAAGCATTGTGAGTCTTTGTTCTAGATGATTTAAAGCTGTACACCTTAATTTTTTCTGTATAGAGATCCCCTGTTTCTCTGGCGTGGTGTCTGCGACCTTTTCGGTACCGTAATAATCCCCACCTTCCCTTCCACATGCATCAGATAGTGCCATGTTCTTTTTATCAAAGCGGCCTAAGGGAGTTAAATTGCCTCTGACTTCTTAACTGCATATGCCTTCTTGAGCTGTTACCTATGATGGCCAAAGTATAAGTCTCTTCTAGTAATTTGTAACTGCTGATTAAACAGTTTTTCTGGGGGATCTTTATGTAGCTATTATGCCCGAGATTCACTATTAATCACATTGCCTAAGAGCCTTAACTCAATTGTCTACTTGCTTACAGTGGTAGAGCTGATATTACAGTCACAATTTTCATTACATAAAGTCTCCAACTCAAAATTAGTTGACTTTTGGATACAGTTATACTTTAAGAGCAATGCGCAGATGATCTATGTAGCAAGATTCAGTGTAATTTGTTGGTATCAAAGTGATGGTAATCAATTTGGTAATATTTTAATTTGTAAAATGCGCATTCAGGAATGTGGCGAAATTAGTTGCAAGGGTTATTGCTATAGCACTTGATCTGGAAGCTGATTTTTTTGAAAAGCCAGAAATATTCGGTGAGCCTATTGCAGACTTGCGCTTGCTGCATTATGAAGGTAGATTTTACTTTGCTAAACTACATAACAAAAATCCGCAATTCTTTCTTCTCATCCTGTTGATATTCCCTTCATTGTTTAGGTGTAGTCTTTGATCCCTCCGAAGGAATATATGGAACTGGGGCACATACAGACTTTGGGTTTCTTACCTTGTTGGCAACGGATGCTGTCTCAGGTCTCCAGGTATTTGCTATTCTCCTATAAACCCGTTGGTGCAGATTTTATGCATAGTTATGGTGCATTGAACTGATCTAACTATTTTAGATTTGCAAGAACAAAGATGCGAAACCTCAGATATGGGAATATGTGCCACCTATGAAAGGGTAAAGCCCACCTGAATTTCAATTGTGAATTTGAGATTATTATATTATCGATGTCATATTTAGAGTAATTTGGACACTTTTGGTGGAAGATCATCATGTTAGGATTTATATTCCAGTGATTTATGGTTTACAAATAAAACTTGGAATGACTTTGTCTCAAGTCTTGCTCTTCTTGTTTGTTGGGGCATGGGCACGACAATGTGTTTCCCGTGATACGCATGATTGGAAAATTGCTTCATGCCGATGTTGAGTGGAATCCAACACCAGTATTAGTGAATACATTTTTTACGATAGTCCTTCTTTGTCTGACCTGATCTGCTATCGTGGTTCTTGTTCGTACAAAGGCAGCGATAAGCCAGTTTAGAGAGAAAGTATTATCGTGAGATGGGGATAAGGATGGATTTCCAATTAGAAACTTAGAGAGGCCCTCATCCACTTCTCCTTTCCTTTCTGCAATTTGCATCTATGTAAGTATACATATTAACCTTGATCAATTTAATCCCTCCGGTGCCTTGCTGAACAACCTCGTTCTCTCTCTCCTCAAATACTCTTAGACCAACGCATATGATGGTATTCCGCCATTCTTTCCTGGTTAATCAGGTGCAAGTCCACAGTCATAGAACTACCATGCATCATAGACATTCTACAGTTGTTTCTGCGATTGCCCTCTTTTAGTTGTTCAGTTCATTGCGTAGATTCATTTTTGCATAATTGTTTCACTAGTAGACAGAAGAATTTCATGATAATCTTCAAAAGTAACATTCTTTCCATTAATTTCTTGTACAGAGCATTCATAGTGAATATCGGTGATATGCTAGAACGATGGAGCAATTGTATTTTCAGGTAATATGCTTTAATAAAAGTCTATACAGATAAATTGGTGTGAGGAAAGCTTTGAACATGAAGGTCAGAGATTTTCTTATGGCAGCCTACTACGGATTGTGTAATCTGTCCCAAATTCCACCAGACTATCTTCTGTTGCACCCTCATGGCTGTTGCTGATATTAGTGGCCCATTAGTAGTACGAGGGCATCTGCTCTTGACATTGGTTAATTATAGCTGAATTGCCTCAGAAAAGAAATCCTACTTAAACTCAATTATTGAAGATGGCATGATATGTTTGATAACCTGTGTTAATTTCTAAATAGTCCTCTTTATGAATGACAAACTATAAAATTGGTATGCTAAGTGCTCTTATCAACACTCAACTCTCACTGGTTTAACTTTTGGATACTAATCTTTGTATGTGTTCTGGGATTGCTAACAACCGATAAGGTTAACATGCATCATCATGATGCATGAAAACATGTTTAGTGATATACGACATGAACTTTTCCCATGAATCTGATAGGTGTCCTGCAGTTCTCCATATTTAGCAAGGTCATTCCATATTGTTTCATTCGACTTGCCTTTTTTTGCTTCTTTTTTGTCAAATCTATACTTTTGCTTTGCTTTTCAATCAGGTCCACGCTTCATCGAGTTATAGGGAATGGTCAAGAGCGGTATTCTGTAAGGCCTTTTGCTCTCTCTCTCTCTCTCACCCCCTCTCTGCTCATCTTTTTAAAAAATTCTGCCCCCACATTTCTGCTCATCTTTTTAAAAAAATTCTGCAAAATCATCAGGAGATCTTGAAGCTTTGTCGATAAAATTTTAAAAAGGGCAGTAATAGGAAGATTAGAGCATAATTGAAGCCAAGCTTGGATTGCTGTAAGTTGATTCCGAAAATGATCCTAGGTTTGCTATCATGCTATAGTGGCAAGTCAATTGGACTAGTGATCAAACTCGTAGGAAATTCCTCTCAACTTGAGATTATCTTCAAGGATGATCCAACCTAAATTTTTACAAAAGAAGCCTAATTGTTTTTCTATGCCTAGTTAGCATCTTTCAATCATTACCTTCTCCATTCTCAATGATTTTTTTTGCTGATACTCTGTAAAATAAATCCTTACGCACATGTTCTCATAAAATGCAGGTTCCATTCTTCATGACGCCCAACCATGATTGTCTTGTCCAGTGCTTGCCAACATGTACTTCAGAAGAGAATCCTCCCAAGTAAGCTGCCGGACACATAAGTTACTTCTCTATATAACAACAAGACGATGCTATTGTACTTTCTCTATCATCAGTTCTTAGTCCTAGCATTTAACTTCTTCTCCTCCTGATTCAAATTGTCTTTTTGCATCATGTTTGAGTGCCGATACTCTGATTTGAACGTGCATGTCCAAGGATCATCGAAATGCATATGCTTGGACATTTTGTTTGTGTGTTCTCGTGAGGCATTGATATGATCAACTGCATGCTTGCACGCTCTCTTTATCAGGTTGGAACCTTTTCCTTTGGGGATTTGGGCGCTGTATTTGTAATAGCTACTCCAATAGTTATTAGACGTGGTACACATTAGCAAATTGATGCTGGCAGTGAGTCCTAAACTCGTTCGAAATTGCATCATGTGCAGATTTCCTCCTGTCCTATGTCAGACCTACCTGTCCCAAAGGTTGGGCGATATTCTTGCTGATTTGAAGGAGTACAAAAGGGAAGGAGAATGAGAAGATGCATCCATTTAACGTGAACTCCGGTTATAGATACATAAGCAATGTACAACATCACATGATGTTTGTTAATGGAAATAATAGTTCGGTGGATTGAGAACTTTATATTACTTGCCTCTATGATTTGGCTCCTATATTAGCTATTTATTTGGCCTTTTACATGATCTCGTTTGGTCTGAATAGTTCTACAAATCCAACCAGAAGCAACTCTTTAAGAAAGGAAAAGAAAAGAAAATGCCACACGATGTCTAAGCACCAATGTTGACACCTAAACTTTGGCCACCCGTTTCATTCATTCATTACATAAAAATTAGGGATTAATTTTTAACCCCTAAACAAAAATATTGGAATTAAATTGCATAATATATAGTTTTAGAAGCATCTATTATTTTTTTATTATTGCATTGGATCAGCGATGGTTTGAATAACAAACCTTTAGTTTTGCAAGTTGGACTTGATTTGCGGTGAGAGAATTTGGCCAAGCTCGTTATTTTTTAAATGGGCCGATTTAAAATGCCAAGGTGGCAAATCGCTAAATAAGGTTGACATCATCTTAAATTCAATTCTTAGGAAACATTGAAGCGAATTCGAGAAGTAATATCAAGAAATCTTTTAGTCACATGGCAAACGCTTGTTATAATTCTCAAGATATTCTGGTGTGTGCTTAAAAGGGCAAACAAGCAAGAGCTAATTCTGGAAAAAAAAAAGAGAAATAAAGAGGAAGACATCTCGTTGAAGAAAAGGAGGGGATACGGGCACGATGAATATATGGAGGCTCGAGAACTTCTAAAGCTCTGTCGAGCTTTTCCAGGCTCATGTGCATGTCAGCCTTCTGATGATCTGGAAGAGGGTTCTTTTTATCAGCTAAAACAGCTTTCTTCGCCATCGTCAAAGCTCCCTCACTTCTCTGCCAGATAGAAGGAACGTTCCAACTCCTCGTCGAAATTTACAATTATACATATGTTAAATAAATAAAAAAAATTCAGAGTATTTTTCGAATTAGTAATTTATTTTAAAATAAAGGAAAGCCATAACCAAACAAGTAGTTATGCTTCGTTTATTTTGGAGAGATTTTACTTTCTATACACATGCTTTTATGTATTTTCTTATCTCGTCTTTGTATTTTTAATTTGTCTAATCAAGTCCCTATATTTTCACAAATTTTCTAATCAAGTCTCTTCGACACTAAATCTGATAAAATATAACTAGCCATCAGAGCATGACATGGACAACATTTTTCCAATATAAATGTCAAAATGACTAAATTTTATCCACATCGTATTCGAGAAAATATTGGCTGCAGCTCTGACTCCAACGTGTCTTCCTCCGAGTCCATTCACCGGGCGACACGTGGCGCCCGGCAGCCACGCTGGAGTCCGAGCTTCGGCCCTTTTATTTTCGTAAATATTGGAGCCAGCTCTCGAAAGTTTCTCTCTCCTCCTGCACGTATTGTCCTGTTTTACTGTTTTGCAAGGAACGGAACAGACCTAGCATGCACATTCTCTCTCATTGCATTTATTACGAAGGAAAGAGAAGCAAAGCTTTACGTTGCTCTCCAAGAAAGAGAATTTACCATTTCCCATTTCTTTCACCCGACCGAGGTTTCGAAATTTTGAATCTCAAAATCTCTCTACCCTCGTCGCGCCGCTCGCTTCTCTCTCCGGCCTCTCCCTCCTTCGATCTTCCCCCGCCCAGCGCTGCCCCTCCGTGGATCACGCTCACAGCCGTGTCGTTCGAGAACTCGAACCCCCGAAGTTGGTGTTCCGGAGGACGGCCTCCCCAACCGGCGACGCGGTCGAGGGAGCTGAGAAGGAGCCCGCGGTGGAGTAGTCGAGGGACTTGATGTCGACGCGGCGAAGCCTGAGCTCGGGGCTCTTGACACAGGCGGTGAGGGCGAACCCGAGGAAGGCGGCGCGGAGGATGACGATCGAGGCGAGGGTGTAGACGAAGCACTTGTAGCTGCTGCGCCTCTGGTTGCGGCGAGGCGGCGGCTTGGCGAAGTGGGCGAGCTAGTGAATGCGAGAGAGCACGGGTCACTCACTGAGGAGGTTGATGTGTTCCTGTGCCGTCGTCTGAGGTTTTTGACGGTTAGACGTGCAGGACCGTGTGAAAGCTGGGTCTGAGTGGGTCTGTGCTGTGCTGCTCTGTTGATGTCGCTCTTTGAACCTCCGTCGGTGATGACCCGCGCAGGGCGTTCGAGGCGGCATAGGAAGGTGCTAAAGCCCAAGGCAAGATCGACGACAGCGAAGGGTGGAGGAAGAAGAGCAGATGGCTAGTTATGGTGGACAACTGCATCAGTCAAGAGCATGTTTTCAGGATCATCTCACCACATAGGAAACAGATTGAAGAGGACGAGATTCATTTGGTTTTGGGAAACAGAGAGGAATAAGACTTTCTGCTGGATCTGGATCTGGTCATCCACACTAACTCCTAAAATCTTGCAAATGTAAATAGCGATTGATTGTATTATGTAATCTCCCTCTCTCTGAGCTCATAATTTCCTGCGCGTGTGAATATGGGTGCATGTCTGTGTGCTTGTATGAATATGTTGGGGGTGTGCAATGAGGAAGGATCAGCTGGCTTTGTTTTGGGTTTCATGCGCAACTTTAGTAGGAAATGATCTGAGAATCTTTGATCTCCCAACAACACCTAACTTCGGCGACCACTATAACCAAAGCAATTGAATAACGCAAAGAATCTTTGATCTCCCAACAACACCTAACTTCGGCGACTACTTTAACCAAAGCAATCGAATAACGAAGGGAGAGAGAGAGGGAGCTTGAAGGAACGCCTCGCCGTCGCCAGTCGTCCGCCCGAGAGCCGCCGTCCGCCGCAGCCCTTTTTCCCATTCAACCCGGTGGGTTTCCCGAAGCATGCTCACTTCGTTTTCATGGGAACTTCGATTCTTCCAGTCCTTCATCGGTGTTGTAACGCGTTATGGCGCCCTCTGTTAGGGACCCAGACCTGTGTTCGAGCCTTGATCTAGTCTAAAATCTATCGTTTCAGCGGTGCATATTAGATGTTCGACAAAATGCTTGAGTGAACGGCCGAATCCCACTTAGTCGGATCGATCGTTAGAAGCCTAGTTTAATGCGTTTGTTCTTATATTGTGAATCTACGTCTGATATCATTCTTCTCTCTTTGTTTCCCTGCGATTTTTATGGCATATGCATCAAATGCTGGGTTCACCGGAAAGCAAAACCTCGTCGGAATGCAAACCCCTCGCCAGCGAGTCCTGTGGCTTAAGGCCGTCTTAGTTAGCACTTGTTCTATTTTATTGCATTCTTGACTGTTTATTTGCTGGAAATCTGGGATCGAAAATTTTAGCTTCGGTATAGTTATTTGCTTTGATCTGAAAGACCAAAGATTCTTAGATCATTGTCCATTTATCTGCATCAATCTGGACAGCTCCTCTGGTTATAAAGATTGACCCTTGAGCGAAATTGACTGGAAATGATTTCTGGAGACAAATGATCCAATCTGCTCTCCCAGATATAGATTGAAAAAGAACGAGAAGTAGCAAGAAAAAGATTTGAAGAGGAAGATAGACCAGATATAGTATTATATGCCTTAAAAAGCTCTCTATTCATGATTCCCTGAATCGTATGAACACGATGATAATCATCCCGCAAACCCAAAAAGAAAAGCGAAAGCACCACCATCAAGAACAGCCTCTCAAGAACAGCCTCTCTCAGTGAGTGACCGTGCTCTCTCGCATTCACTTGAACTCCGACTTTCGCGATGCCTAAAGAAGATCCGACAAGCCCAATCGTGCCCTCCGGACCCCGCCTCCGGAGCGACGATGTGGAGCTCGCCCACTTCGCCAAGCCGCCGCCTCGCCGCAACCAGAGGCGCAGCAGCTGCAAGTGCTTCGTCTACACCCTTGCCCCGATCGTCATCCTCCACGCCGCCTTCCTCGGGTTCGCCCTCACCGCCTGTGTCAAGAGCCCCGAGCTCAGGCTTCGCCGCGTCGACATCAAGTCCCTCGACTACTCCACCGCGGGCTCCTTCTCAGCTCCCTCGATCGCGTCGCCGGTTGGGGAGGCTGTCCTCCGGAACACCAACTTCGGGGGTTCGAGTTCTCGAACGGCACGGCTGTGAGCGTGATCCACGGAGGGGCAGCGCTGGGCGGGGGAAGATCGAAGGAGGGAGAGGCCGGAGAGAGAAGCGAGCGGCGCGACGAGGGTAGAGAGATTTTGAGATTCAAAATTTCGAAACCTCGGTCGGGTGAAAGAAATGGGAAATGGTAAATTCTCTTTCTTGGAGAGCAACGTAAAGCTTTGCTTCTCTTTCCTTCGTAATAAATGCAATGAGAGAGAATGTGCATGCTAGGTCTGTTCCGTTCCTTGCAAAACAGTAAAACAGGACAATACGTGCAGGAGGAGAGAGAAACTTTCGAGAGCTGGCTCCAATATTTACGAAAATAAAAGGGCCGAAGCTCGGACTCCAGCGTGGCTGCCGGGCGCCACGTGTCGCCCGGTGAATGGACTCGGAGGAAGACACGTTGGAGTCAGAGCTGCAGCCAATATTTTCTCCATCGTATTCCGACATGGCCTGCGTTTGCTACATTTTCCACGCACCTCCACATGGACATCACTATGGCATCATCTAACGGCCATGTCAACTAAATTTGGTTGGATTTGGTATCGGAAAAAATTCAATTAGAAAATTTATAAAAGTATAAGAACTTGATTAGGCTAATTAAAAGTCAATGATCTAGATTTTATATATATATATATATTAAAAAGCGTGAACTGGTGATTTATGTGATTTTAAATGTTTGATTACCTCTTTGAATCTAATTAAACAAAATAAACAATCAATAATTAGTTCCATAATTCCTTACATATTTTTGGCAAGACTCAATTTATTTCACACCACGAAAAGCTTTTCCTTATAGCATGCTCTAATATTTTTTTTCGAGCAGATAAAAATATGCTCCATTTTTTTTTAATATGCCTCGGAGAGCTTTAGGTTTGTTAAATTTGAGAAAACATCACCAAATTTTTTTAAAGAAATTTTAAAAAGATGGAAAATTGTTTTAAATTAGAAGCTCCTTTTCCCCCTTCGAAATGCACTTTCTTGGTCATTTATTTTCTGAAGTACTATATCTGGAATAAAAAGCAAAATTTTCAAATTACAAAATATGCAAAATATGCAAAATTCAATTTTTGATCAAGCGAAAGTATATAAAACAAAGTTTGCACGAACTATACATACAATGAAATTGGCCTTCCGGGACAAGAAAGCTGAGACAGGAAATGATTCTACCCTTCAAATATTGCCAAATTTGGAAAGACAAAGAAAGAGCAACAGCAAGTCAATTTTGGTATATTGATTGAGCATTGGAAAAAGAAGATTATAATTACATGTCCAAATCTTGCCAAACATGATAAGAAAGATTAGATTAATTGATTAACAATCAAAACCATCAAACACTCAAAACTGCAGTCTTATCAATCTCCCATGATGAAAAAATAGCTCAACGTCAACATGATAAAAAGCTTAACACCTCTCATTCTTATTACTACTTTTTCATAAATATTGAAAAAGAAAAAAAAGAAGGAAAAGGTCGTTATATGTTTTAGCATGCTCCAGATCTGTTTCAGTCACCTTCTTCTCTCAATCAATCCATTTCCGTGTGCAAAACATGTGCTCCACCATCTCATGCTTCACATTCTCCTTGTTTTTGTTACTTGAAGAGAGAGCGTCTATGTTCAACAAGGAAATAGTTCTGCTGGAAAAACCTAAGGAGAGATTATGGTGGTATCTTCTTTCTTGTTATTTGATGTTCTGTCCCTTAGCTAAATACATCAGAAACATTTTAGAATGTTAAAAAGGAAATGGACAAAGCAACGTAGGAAATGGAGTTCATGGGTGGTCGAAACATCAAAAGGGACAGGCTTGAGGAAAAGGATTCCACACAGACAAGGACTCTTTTTTTTTTTTTTTTGGGGGTAAAGGACAAGGACTCTCTCTTTGCTTCTGATACTCTCAAGATAGCTGAATAACACAGCAGTGACTACAAAACTCTTTCTCTCCATCCTCTTCGACCTGCCCGAAACTCCTCCAGTAGTTAGCATTTGCGAACGTGTCGAACATGTGCACCATCGACACCGTTCTGGGCGAGGGCCCAGAGGTCCGATACCCGACCAAGAAATACAAACGGCTCCCGATCGGTGCAACTGTAACGTACGTTGGTTGGATGGGTGGCCAAGTGCCGTCTGCAACGTCTAATGGGTGGATAGGCGGTGACCATGCGCCATCCGCACCATCCGATGGGTGCCCCGCTGGGGATCGAGTCGTTTGTTGCGATCCGGGGACAATGTTCCACATGCTGAGCTCGGGATCGTAGGCCTCGATGTGGCCTTTCCATACCTTGAGGCAATCCCCTGAGCTGAACAGCCTCCCATCATCAAGGGCGAGAATCTGGTGAGGTGGAACATCCAATTGCCACATTCTCGCCCTCAGTTCCCATCTCCCGGTCTCGGGATCGTACACCTCGGCTGAGCTCCGCTCCGCGAGGCCAGGCGACGAGCAGTCCGAGTCTGACCTCTCAGCGAACCCGCCGACCACGTGGATCTTACCGTTCCACGAGACCCCTGCACATCTGTATCGCAACGTGCTCATGCTGGGCAAAGAAGTCCACTCGTCTAGAGTCGGATCATACGCCTCGGCGGATGAAATTCCCCTGGCATTTGTCGAAGTGGACTGGCCCCCGGCGACATATATTTTGTCGTTGCATACGGTGCACGCGAAATCCGAACGGGGGGTTTGAAGAGGTGCACAAGTAGACCATCGATCGGTTCGAACATTGTAGCGCAATACTGTGGATAGGACCTCGACTTTCACGTCCACCAAGTCGGCGAATCCGTCCGAAACATGAACCATTTCCTTGTAGCATAATCGGCCACCAACGATGTAGATCGAGTCTCGGAGCGAAGCCATGGCGAAACCCTTCAAGACATAGCTCTCGGTTATCCCGGGAATTGGGCTAACGTAACTCCACATGTGGCTATACGGGTTATAGCACTCTATCCAGTTCGATATGTTGTTTGTGGTTAGTGTTGGTTGCCTTAGGCAAAACGAAACGTACACCCGGTAGCCGTGGCGATCGATATCCGGGGACGGCTCTCGTGTTAGGGGTTGTGGGGGGAAAGGGATCGAACCCATTGAAGGGGTAGGGGGAGGTGACGAACTAAAGCTCGCTTTGACTAGCTCCTGGGGTTCTTATGATTGGCAAAAGGGAAATATCAAGTAACGATTCGGTTGAATTATATAGTGAGGAGGGCGACCGGATAGCACGAGAGGAGCGTTGGTCTTGCCGATATTGACTAAGAATATCGTCTAGAAGGATGAGGCAGCATCCAAGCGTGTTAGATAACAACTAGGTGATTTCCCTTGTCCTGGCGCATGTTTTGCGAACTGTGGAATGTAGTTTGGTGGGTTATTGCCTAATGCATTGTCCTTTTCTCGTATCATGGCTGATGTAACACGGTAGGACTAGGAGGATCCAACCCAAGGGCTCCATCAGTGGTGGCTCAAGAGAAGAATCCTCATCCAAAACAATGCGATCCTTCTCCTCCATCTTTCTTGGATGGGACCGTCGTCGGCTTGCTAAGAGCTGATAATAACATCACACAGGATTTTCAATTTCGGAATCATAGCTCTTAACGGAATGTACGTATTGGAAACAAAGAGAATGGACGATATGTTCTATGCTTTGTCCGTTCGCATATGCATAGAGTAAGCATTGCATATTGGCAGGAGTGTAATCCAACTCCCAAGATGCATGAAACTGAGAGATTCAATGAACTTGGTGATTGATTCAATGACTTCATTGCAACTATCTGCACAAACTATGGGCTTAGGGCTCGTTTTATAATGCTTCTGTTTCTAAGAACCATTTCTTATAAAAAATTATTTTTTTTTATTCTGTCGCGAGAACAATTTCTAAGCATTTTAAGCCGTTTGGTAACTATCCAAAATTTCAATTCCCGGAATAGAATTGCGTTTAGTACCGTGCTCAAAATTTCTACTCCAAATTATTTTCATTTAATCTTTAAATAATTTTATTACTTTATTAATTTTTTTCTTTTTTCTTCTTTTTTTTTTTTTTCCTTTCTTTCTCCTATTCTTCTTCTTCAAGTGGCCGGTCACCGGCCTTGGGATGACTACCAACCGGCTAGACGAGGACCGGCGACCTCACCCAGCGTCACCGACCCTCGGCGAGGTCGACCCTTGTTGGCCGAGCCTCACCGGCAGCTAGGCAAGGCTAGGCCCTACTCTAGGCGAGGCCTGCTTGGCCACCAGCAAGGCCAAGCTCGCCCAGCCACTGATAAGGATATGTTGAGCTTGAGCCTCGCTGAGGCTGGGTGAGACTCGCCTGGCCACCAGTGAGCTCACCAGACCTCACCCTGCCATAGTGAGCCTCCGACGAGCTCGCCGGACCGGTTGCTAGCGACCGGTAGCAGTGGGCGATGGACGACGGACAGCGAACGGCAACAGACGGCAACCACAGCGGTGAAGAAGAAGAAAAGGGAAGAAGAACAAGAAAAAAGAAAATAAAAAGAGAAAATATGGACTTGATTCTAGAATTGTTCCCGGAAATAAGAATCAACTTTTTTTTTTTATTCTTGATTCTATTCCACATCTACTTCTGAGAACAAAAAAAAATAGAAATCTATTCCCGAGAACAAAAGAATATAAATTTTTACTATTTGGCCGGTTACCAAACAGGGCCTTAGAGTCCTATTTTTCACTCCAATATTGAAGCTGTTATGAGAAAAATCAGCTAAGTGTCTTAATGAGTAAGTGTTCAGCATACAATCATTACTTAAAACTAGAGCTATACGTTTTTGGCAGAACATTTTAGTTATTGCTTTTGCATATCGTTGCTTAAGCACTAGACTGATCGTAATAATGCTTGCATGCAATGGTGTCATTACCATTGCATTTTCTTTAAGGGAAAATGTCATTAATAATCCCTAAACTTTCATCTAATGTTTAATTTCATTTATGAACTTTCAATTTGCTCAATTTCATCCTTGAAATATTGACAAATGTCTGATCTAGTCCCTAGATTATCTGGAAATTGACCAATTTCGTTAATAGCTTTAGACTAAAGAGGAAAAGTTGATGGAGGGAAGAATTATTGATTGAATTCAAAAATCATCTGCTTTTGCTCCTTAGCACTAGTATGGTCGAGCCCCTCTGTTCCTTCTCCTTCAGTGAGTGCTCAGTTCATTGAACTACACGGATATCCTACCTATGCCACTTTTGCCATAGGATATCAGCTTTATGTGTCAAATGGAGTGTATTCATCTCCACTTCTTGCTCCCTTTCTTTCTTCATTGTTGTATGTCTTCTTACTTTTTTTGGTTCTGGAATTTGCTCCGGGTAGGATCTAGTATAATCGGCATACAAAGGTGAAAATGTCAAAATCGACTCAAAAGATAACCAATTTATCTGCTTCTAGGAAGCAAGTCCTTTAATTGCCGAATTATGAGTAATATCCCATAAGTCAATTCCTAGGTCATCCATAGCGTTCAAGGTAGACCAAACACAAGCTCTTCAAAGTTTTCAATTGTGATGCTCGCACGGCTCTTCACTTATTCCTCTCTTTCTAAATTCTGATTGAGCAAATTCAAAGTTTTTGCTTGACCGAGCGGTGGCGCACCCACCAAGACCCCAAGATGCGAATTGTCGCTAGCATCAACCTCAACCCAACCATCTTTGGTCCAATCTCAATTCAAACATTTTGAAAAGTCTGATGTTGACGAGGAAGAATCATCGATGTGAAAAAGAGGATCACAAATGGATAAGCTATTCTAACCAAAAGAAATTAAATGAAAAATGGACAAGCTATGCTTTCTACTTCCCCACTCATATCAGTTCATCTCTTCCGATCCAAGTGTGTCGCCAGGAGAGAGGAGGCTTCTTTGAAGGTTAGGGCTTCAATGCACTCAGTCGAGGACGCGCTGATCGATTTCACAAGCTCGGTGGCCGAATTCTCCTAGGGAATTGTGACGTATGCTGGCGATGGTACCTTCCGATTTTCCCTCAAGGATGGATTCGTCAATACTAAGCTTCCCGGAGCCATTCTTCGGTGGCTTCCACTATACAGGTTCGTCTTCTCTCTTCTTCCATTTGTTTGGTGTTGCCGGCTTCCAACACTCAAAGCTTTTGCTCATCACGGGGGATTACGCTCAGATCTGGTCAAGAGGGCTTTTGAAGCCCTAATTTGTTCTCCCTTATATATTGACTCATAATTTTAGTAATCCAACTCATTTTGGGGAGAAGTGCCAAAAAAGTCCTAAACCTTTTGGCTTTGTGCCGATTTAGTCCTAAACCTTTTTCTGGTGCCGATTTAGTCCTAAACCTTTTACGTTGTGCCAATTCGGTCCTTTCCGGCCAATTTTGGCGGGATTTTGCTAAGCGGACGCCGCCCCGACGTGGCCTGATCGCGCGACGTGTACAATTTTTAATAATATTTTTAATATTTTTAAACATTTTTATTTTTTAAATATTTTTCTCTTTTAATTTTTATTCTTTTCTTTTTTTTCTGCTCATCTTCTTCCTCCGGCCCGGTCGCCGGAGCTCGGCGACCGGCCAGAGGCGATGGCCGGCAAGGTCGAGGTCGACTTCGCCGGCCACCTCGCCGATGGGCCGCTAGGGTGGCCTCGCGGCCGGGCGGGCGAGGCCGCCCTCGAGGCCTGGGCGGCGAGGGTGAGCCCTGCCAGCTCCTCCTCGCGCCGGATCCGGCGAGGTCGAGTTTCGCCGGCGGTGGGAGAGGCTCGACCCTCGCGGATCCGGCGAGGGCGAGCCTCGCCCGCCCGGTGCGAGGCCGCCCTCGAGACGGGTAGCGAGGCTCGCCCTCACCGGATCCGGCGAGGGTCAAGCCTCGCCCACGGCCGGTGAGGGCGACCCCGCCGCTCCTCCTCGCGCCGGATCCGGGCGAGGTCGAGCTTCGCCGGTAGTGGGCGAGGCTCGACCCTCGCCGGATCCGGCGAGGAGAGCCTCGCCCGCCCGGTGCGAGGCCGCCCTCGAGACCCGGGCAAGGCTCGCCCTCGCGGATCCGGGCGAGGGTCAAGCCTCGCCCATGGCCGGCGAGGGCGACCCCGCCAGCTCCTCCTCGCGCCGGATCTGGCGAGGTCGAACCTCGCCGGCCTTGGGCGAGGCTCGACCCTCACCAGATCCGACGAGGGTGAGCCTCGCCCACCCGCACGAGGCCGCCCTCGCCGAATCCGGCGAGGGTGAGCCCCCGCTCCTCCTCGCGCCGGATCGGCGAGGGTCGAGCCTCGCGATCCGGCGGGCGAGCCTCGCCCGCCCGACGCGAGGCCGCCCTCGCGGCCCGGCGAGGGTGGCCGGCGAGGTCGAGACCTCGCCGGCCGTAGCCTCTGGCCGGTCGCCGAGCTCCGACGACCGGCTGGAGGAAGAAGATGAGCAGAAAAAAAAAGAAAAAGAAAAAAGAAAAGAATAAAAATAAAAAGAGAAAAAAAAATAAAGAAAAAAATTAAAATACTATTAAAAATTATACACGTCGCGCCGATCAAAGCACGTCGGCCGGCTGGTCCAATCAGCAATATCCGGTCAAAATTGGCCGGAAATGACTTAATTGGCACAACGTAAAAGGTTTATGACTAAATCGGCGGCACCAAAAAATGTTTAGGACTAAATCGACACAAAGCCAAAAGGTTTAGGACTTTTTTGGCACTTTTCCCCAGCTCCCATCATCAATCAATGCTCCACTTCATCACTTAACAATTTGAGCAAACAAAAGGACTAGATTAAATATTTGTCAATAATTTAAGGATCAAATTGAGCAAATCAAATGCCTAGGGACGAAATTGAACATTACATAAAAGTTCAATAACCATTTGTAACATTTACCCTTTTTTAAAAACTTAGACATGAGCATAAGAGCCCATGAAACAAATATCGCAAGCTCATTTACAGTAAGGCAAGCAATACTTTTAAAGTTTATGAAATTCAATTCCAATGATCATCAATTCACAAAAGTATGAAGAGTTTATTTGGTAACATTTCTGTTTCAGGAGATAATTCCTTTTTAGAAATAGTCTTTTTTTTTTTACTCCCTAGAACAATTTATAAATAAAAAACATGTTTGATAACTATGTAAAATTTCTAACCACCGGCCTTGGTGGCGAAGTTGGATAAGACCTTGAACCTTGGGGGAAAGGTGCAAGGGTCAAAACCCAGTGGAAGCATCGGCGTCTTAAGCGTGATGTCGGGGTGGTGGGTGGGCATTGCTTGTCAAGATCACCTGGGTTTACTTGGCGCTATGTATGCACCGCCGTAAGGTGACGAACTACTGACGGGGTTCCCTGGATTACCAAAAAAAAAAAAAAAAAACTATGTAAAATTTCTAATCTCAGAATAGAAAAATACTAGGAATGCTTTTGATATGATCTACAAATTTTTTTGTAACATAATATTTCTTTTAATTTTTTTAAGAATTTTTAAGAATTGTTTTTCTTTTCTTTACTTCGCCATTGCCGCCATCACAGTCAGCAACGACTAGGGAGAAAAGAAAAAGATGACTTATTTTTAGAAATTATACCCGATAACGAGAAATTATTTTTTTCTAATTTTTATTTCTGTTTTAAATCTATTCCCCAATCACATTTCTATTCCGAGAATAGAAAAATTAATTGACATTATTAAAAGGATTTCTATTCCTTTTTTACTCCGGAAAATAGAACAGAAAAAAAAAAAATAGAAGCATTGTCAAACAATGCTTAAGTCTAAAAATATCCACTTTTATACTAAAGTTCTAATCAAGGTCTATTGCAGAACGCTGTATAAAATATGCGAATGCTCATCCAAAAGAAGCTCAATAAATGGAAGCATTAATACGTGCTTAGTACAAGGGATTGGGTCCTTCAATGAGGGGTAAAATTGGCTATACCAAAAACAAAAGTCGAAGACGATGAATGTAGCATCTGTTACATTTTTAACATAGTCAATGAGCATGCATGTAACTCGGCCTTCCATGTGTTTCGTCGCCTGATCCCATCAGTGTCCGGTAATCTACAAAAGAGGTCAAGGAGCCTGCCCACCAAAGGGGTACTAATCTCTGAATGGGTTGAGGACTAATCTTCTATGTTTGTGATCCCTCGAAAGCACAAGCAGGCCACGTTCGAGGCCAAGTAGTTAGAGCCGGATAATGTACAACGTGCTCTCTTCTCAACTCAAAAGTTTTTCCTTAATATTACAAGCAGTCTTCAATTTCATCTGGAACGTGCAACTTTTCTATTGCAGCCTGTCAACAAATTAAATAGATGAGAGGAGAAATCAAGCCATGCTTAGCAGGAGGCAATAATGAAAATCTTCTCAGCTGAAGGAGAAGCAAATTATAAGAGTCAACCAAGTCACCTGCATATTCTCACATAACCACAAATCGAGCAGATTTCTTAAGATCAAGAAGTGTAGGATATTATATTCAATATAGCAAGAAAAGAGAAGTCAAATCACCTTAAGGGTTGCAACATCAGTTGCTGATGGTTTCAAATCCAGAGCAAGGCCAAAATGAAGCATTGCCTGAGAATGCATGTTTCGTGACTTGTAAATCTTGCCCATGAGAGCATATACACTGCTTTCTCGAGGGGCATATTCTTTGAGCTCCTCTAGGACTTCTAAAGCTTCGTCAAGCTTTTCCAGGCTCATGAGTATATTAGCCTTCTGATACACAGGAAGAGGGTTCTTTCTATCAGCTAAAATAGCTTTCTCCATGATCATCAAAGCTTCCTCACTTCTCTGCCAGATGAAGGAATTGAAAATTCAGACACAACCAGAACATAAATTGTTCCTCTTAAATCAAAGTATCAAATGCTTCAATGCAATTAGTGATCCAACCTTCGAGGCATGCAAAGCTGTTCCAAGATATGACATTATAACTGAAGAACAGGGATTTATGTTGAAAGCCATGCGGAAGTGATGCTCTGAGAACTCAAACTTCTCTTGGCGAAGATAAACCATTCCAAGCCCATACCACGCATTATAGTGTCTTGCATCAATCCTGAGGGCAGTCTGATAACTTTGGATTCCATTCTCATAATCCTCTAAAGAAACGAATCTGTAATAAGCATTAAACTTAAGATAAAATGATATGTAGCTGGAAACAATTAATTAGCAGTTTAGAAGATTTTGTCCAGCATCTTTAGGTGGATGAAAACTATAAAGGGGCAAGAAAGGTGAAGACATACTCATGGCCACACAGAGTGTGGGCATAGGCAAATTTTGAATCCAATTGCACTGCCCGCTGGAAGTTCTTCAAAGCAGTTTCGTGATCGTTCTGCAAGCCGAAGCAATTACCCATGGCACACCTGCATTTCATTGAACAAAGGAATAAGCCTAGGGAACTAAAAGTGCTTGTAACTAACAGCCCATTCCTAGCAGAGACCCACAAAGGTCTATAAAGCATAGTCCTTGAAAGTCATAATTTTAGATTATTTGAATACATTTATGCAACAGAATAAAAAATCGCAGTTACAACAACCGACAGATCTATATAGGTATTCAAAGCAGATCTATAACAGTGAGCATCAAAGGAAAAAAAACCACCATGACCATTATGAAACTTTTTCATTCAATTCTCCAGAAGTGGAAGGAAAAGCAGCAAAGTTACTTGGTTCAATCAGTACAAAGCAGTCTCAAAGAAGTCAATCTTCCCACACTAGAGCCAGAAAAATATGCAGCATTTTACAAGGCTATGCTCTCTATTGATGGTAAGAATCTTATGCTGAAAATAGCGACAATCCTATCCTCATTCAAGAGAAAACCAATAGTCAAGTGACGCATCAGAACTGATACATATGTGAATTGCTTTAAGTACTGGAGAAATATTAATGTCAAAATCAGTATCTAAGGCACAATGCTACTCATGGAACAGTTGCTTCTGAACTGACAATTAAGTTACTTGATCTAGGGTAAAATTACCAAGCTTGAGGAGCTAGACGATCTGTCGCTATCAGCTCTTGAGCTAGGTAACTTAACTTCATATCTTCCTTTAAATGCTGCAAAGAGAGGAAAAAGAACATTCTAAGAAAACTCAATCAGGTGAAGAGATCAATTTACCGATAATCAGGTGTCTTAAGAAACAGAACACCACAGATAGGAACCAGACTAGGGTTACTTGAATTTGCAAAGCTGGAAATTAGACAGGGTCAAAATTTTCAATCAGACAATGGAACAAAATAGCTGAAGGATGTAGCACTTACGTAAAGAACAGTTGAGTAAATATCCATTCCTTCTAAACTGTAAGGTGTAGTCCTACGAGCGAGGTTGAAGGCTCGATCCGCTTCCATATAATCAACCAACTCAAAATATGCTTTGCCAACCTGCGTTTTGCCATGCTTATTCACAAAATATATCTTTACTGCAAGTGCAACAAAGTTGCTGATAAGAAAAAAAAAAAATGTCGATGTGCAATGTTTCTGCTTTTTTCCATCACCTGGCAGCAAAGAATGTTTCATCTTCTTACTGAATTCGAACCACCAAAGCACCACAAACAATTTAATTTAAACAAATTCTCAAGATCTCACTGTAATCTATAAACCATAAGATTGCAGTTAAAAAGAAGCCGACGAAAAAATTCTTTTTTAATTATATATCCTGTAGTTTCTGTATTCATCTAATTAATAATTACGTAAAACCAAACATGCAGAAAAAGATGATAGATCTCACGATGGGCCACTTCCATAAATATTACCTGTGAAAGCACCCAGCCTGTATTGTAATGCTTGTGTGTAAGTCTCGAGTAAACATCTAGTGCATCCTGCACAAAAGAAAATTACATTCAGAAAATAAAATGCTACATAGAAGATAAGAATGCCATCTTTTGCTATTACAAATGCAATTCAGAAGTACCTGCCATCTGTACAAGCAAGAAAGCCTATAGGCCTCTCCAAATAATCTTAGAAGACCTAATACTTCTTTTGTGCCTGTTAACACCCTTGTACTAGTCAGTACAGACCCAGCAACAGACATACTTGCTCCTTCTTGATCAAGAGATCTATTGTCCCCTGAAGGACAAAAACAATTCCCTGATGTAGAACTGGAACGAGAATCATCAGAAACCTCATTCCGTACTCCTAAAGAATGTGATAAAAAAGGGGGTTATCAGAACAAAATAAATGAGGACTACAATTGAAGTAAAAGCAGCAACAGTGGAAGCCGCGTGAATGAAGGAGTAATTTACTGTGGATTTGCCTAAACAACCAAAAAAGAAAAAAGGCTCCCCCAATCTGAAAGAGGATCTTGAGCAGGTTAAAGATATTCCGGCAGCAATATGCAAATTTAGGACACAGAATGAGCTCTCTCCGATGCATCTCCCTCAATGACACATGTAAACACCAAAAGGAGGAGACTTGAGAAAATAGCACCACATGAACATTTTCAATATGTTTAGTCATAGTTTTGGGACTTAACATCCTTTTATTGACCAGAACATAGATGGGAAAAAACGTTGAAAGATCACAGGTGCTCACTTCTCTAAACATTTCTGAGCTGTTCATAAGAATAAATTCAGTTTAAAACCCTTGTGAGCTAACACGATGCCTTTCAAAATCTTAGCCCAGCTAACCAAACAGCATGGACTCTCAAAGGCGTCAACCATTGTGTCTCTGGGTCTTGTTCCCATTCTTCAATGGGCACTAATCCATTTTCTTCAAATTCTGCATCGACCACCATTTGCTAAGTATCCCACATCGCTTGTTTATAGGGTTTAAAATGATCTTATATATATGTGGTCTCTCTCCACCAAAAAGCTTAAGCTTTTAACAAGGCTCCTGTTTGTCAATTCCATGTGCTTTTCTCAATCTTTTTCACGTGTGAGATGGGGTGTTAAAGTATCCCACATTTCTTGTCTTTAGGGATTAAATTGGCCTTATACTCATGTAGTTTTGCTCCATCTTAGAGCTTTAACTTTTGGATCAGACAGTCTTACAAATCCCTAGCTGTTTCATGCATGACATCCATTATCACAACCCCCCATCCATACTTCTCGACATTTCCCTATACCCGAACATCTATTTACCATCCTTAGTAAGCTCCAAACAATTCGCTTTACAAAATATCTCTATTAACATACCTAATATAAGAAACTGGAAGGGTTTATCTTATTATACCCAATACAAAAATAATCTAGATTCCTATATCTAAAAAACCTACAAGTACTTGTTCTGGTCCCATCAAATTTCAAGGTGCCTAGTCAAGTACGCTTCATATTCACCAGCATTCTGAATTCAAAACCATCATATTATAGATCCATGAACATATGGGCCTTACAAGATCAAAGTAACTAAAACTTAAATTAATTGATAAAACTTGAAACAGAACCATGCTTTTACCATCAAAGTGGTCGACCATGCTCTCTTTCTACAAATCCGATGCAATTCCATCAATGTTAAGTAAAATTAAATGGAAAACAAATCATTCGTTGACCAGAACATCACCTTCATCAGAATTCTCATTGGCCCAGGACTGTCCTTTTCGTACAGTCACAGCACGGAGCGCCACAGAACTCAGTTTTGAACTTCCAAGATACTTAGAGGAGTTGCTAGTGCCATTTCCAGAAACTGATGTTGCATTTGTACCTGCATTTGCCCCTGCATCTCCAGCAAGTCTTGTACTTCGTCGAGGACCAGAATCAGAGAACAATCTTCCTGAAATCTGTAAAAGAGAAATGTGATTTACAATAAAATCAACTTGGTCTCAGCTTTATTAGTCAGACCAGATATGTTCCCCCCAATATCAAGATGAAATGGGACATATGCTGTATAAACTACATATAGCCATCAAATCACTATTCTATAGGTAGACAATCATCAGAGCACAAACTCTGAAGAAGCATGAATTCATCCAAATTATTCAAAAGCAGAAAGCCCAGAGAAATGACTGGTACTATCCAACATTTGAAACATAAAATACATCCTCTAGATGACTAGTGGTCTCAAAAGCCATAAGATTCTTGCTAAACAAGTGAGATCTCACTTTATTAGCCTACTTTACTTGTTCTCTTATTTTCGTTTTGGAGTGGGATACTACTCAGCCTATTGTTCTGCCAAGGACTCCAGAACATCTATAGTCCACCTCTTGTACCTCAATTCACCTGTCAAGCCCAAGAAATTGAGTATCTAGTGAAAATGATAAATCAAAGCCTTAACAGGAGGCACTCAAGCAAATATACACCTAAAAATTGTTTCAATAGGATGATAATACCCTTTTATTAACTTAAGACGCAATCTTCATATGGTCAGCCCATCTAAGCTGTGGCACAGCCATACAATTATAAAGGATAGAAGCTTCTAACCTTTCGAAATTTTCCTTCATCTACAAACTTTCTTCGAGGTGCTTGAATTGTTGAGTTTACGGTTGACCGTGAGGAACTCTCAGCACCAAAAGCACTCACATATGGTCCATTCGGCAGTAAATTTCTATACGGTAAAGGAGGTGCAGCACCTGACAACTGCAGAGATTTTAAAACAGAGACATCCAGATGATTTGTACAATACTAATGATCAGAAGTTAAAAGCCAAAACTGGATGAGACATAGCTTTATAAGCTCATGCTCATTCCAATGAAGAACTCAACATGAGAAAAGAACTCCCTATTCCATTCGTATGAGGACAGTAAGAAAGTGAAGATGGTGAAACTTGGCTGAAAATTTAGACCAACATATTATGACATCCTTTGAATAGTGTCTGCCAGCACTGCCTGCCATACACTATAGCACGTCGCAACTTTTTTCCCAACTAAAACATGACTCCAGCACACAGAGAACGAATGAAGCATGTACACATGACTTTCATTGAGATGAATAACAAAATGAAGAATCAAGACCTACTCAAGGATGACACAAGTTACCTGGACCGTACCAATACATCGAATGAAAATGGTTAAAAAAAAAATGGTACAGTAGGGGCATACTTGTTTGGACATGGAGTTTGAATAAAACATGATTTTTCATTTAAAACAATTTTGATGATACAATATGATTAAATCATAATTAAAACAAGTTGTGAACCAAGAAAAAAAATTCACGGTTTAATAATATATTTTTACTGAAAATATTACCAAAATGAATATATTGTGTGAAAGTAACATATCACTTGCATAGAAACACTGGAAATGTTCATTTTCAAGTTGCAAATCTATGGTGCACCATAAGAGGGTATGTGCATTTATTCAAAATCACAGATTGCCAGCGAATAAAGCTTAGTTGGCATGGTGAACATCAACTAATAAACCAATCAAATTTGGAGGAGGTCAGTTAGAAATTACAAATAACAACAAACATTACTTCAAGTGAAATGAAGCTCTTAGCTCGTCACATGTTTTACAAGACATTCATTTATTTATGATTGGGGCTGGCAATTTATGCAACATCATCATATTTGCATCAAATATTCATGTCATTTCATATTGTTACTAATATAGTATGAATTTTGTTTTTTCACTAAAAATTGATTAAAATGTGTCTATGCCTGCAGTTTCACGTTAGACAAGTTAGATTTGGGCTTCTCAATAGATATGCTTTATCTTTTTTATTACACCTCCCTTAGGCTATGGTAAGTAACGAAAATATGGAAGTATTAACTTAATTACACTACACATACTTCAACCTATTAGGACCAAAAAAACATTACCTTACCTGTGTAGCTATCGGGGAAGGAGTATTATATAAAGATAGCTGAGCAGATCCACCGTTTAGAGGCTGACTAGCAACTTGGGAAGATGCAGTACCTCCATGGTAACTTCCAGCAAGATCTCTTGTATTATTGCCTAATGTCTGTTTCAGTTGCTTAGGGCTAACATCATCAGTTGAGCATCTGGCAGAATTCAAGTTTCGATCCTCACAAGACATATGTGCGTTTGGAGGGGCAAGCCCATTGTGCAGGTACTGCTTATGGATACAAAGAGCAGCTGCCTCACCAAAAACTGCAGCCGCTTCTTCAGCAGAACCTACACAGAGTAATGAAAACACGATGAACAGGACACCTAGGTGGAGAAAATCCTATTAGTAAGAACCCAATAAGAAGGTTAAAATTCATGAAGCAAGTGGCGGTCCAATTTAATTGATAACTAGCGTAAGATCAAGTTGCTGTAAATAGAAACAGCCACTATCCAAGAAAGGCACATGCTTCAAACTAAGGCCCTATTTATTCTCTCCTTTTGTTCCTCGGAATAAAATAAAATAAAATAAAATAAAAATAGAAATCCGTTTGGTAAAATTTTTGTTTCCAGAAATAAAAATCTATTTTTTTTGTTCTTAGGAATAGATTTGGAACAAAATTAAGAAATAGAAAAAGTTGCTTCTTGTTTCCGGAAATAAATTCAAGAATCAAGCCCAACTTTTCTTTCCTTTCTTTTCTTTTCTTTCTTTCCTCCTCTCTTCTTCTTCTTCTTCCTCCCATTCCTAGCTAGTCATCGGCGACCAACTCGCCCAGCCGGTCACCAGCCACGGCAGCCGGTGACCGGCCACAAAGAAGGAGGAAGAAGAAGAAGAGAGAAGGAAAAAGAAAAATAAGAAAAATATAATAAAAATATTAAAAAATTAAAAGAAAGAAAAAAATTTAAGAATCCTACTAAACGCATTTTTATCCCGGGAATATAAATTTTGTGCAGTTACCAAACGCATTCTTTTGCCTAAAAATTGTTTCCGGGAACAAAATTAGAAAAAACCATTTCGATCAAAAATTATTTAGGAATAGAATGATTACCAAACGCATTCTTTTGCCTAAAAATTGTTTCCAGGAACAAAATTAGAAAAAACCATTTCTGATCAAAAATTATTTCCGGGAATAGAATGATTACCAAATGTGTCCTAAATAGACAAGTACATCAACAAACTCAATCCCACTTATAGCCTCATAGCAAAAAAATATGCACTTGCCACATACATGTGCAATTTAAATTTAAAATAATACACTCGACACGGAATTTACATAATGTATGCTCGTTGGTTGTCATCGTACCCCACATGAATTTAAAAATACACATATGGGAAAGTCAGAAATTGCTTATAGTCAGAAAAAGATTATCGCTATGCACATGAACCATTTTTGGGTTTTTTTTACACTAAACAGGAGAACTCATCTTAAATGTGAGAAGTAAGAGCAGACGAGGTCAAATTTAATTTCAAATTGTTTATAACTACTTCCGAGTCCATCGACAAAGCACTTCCCATATATAACATCAAACCAATCAATATTGAAATATGCCAATTATTATCACCAAACATCATAGTCACGTGAGATAACTAGGGTACTTTAATACAAACCTAAGGCACAGAGCTCCTCGTATGCAGACCAGAGTAAAGGATCTATTGACAAAGCTTGCTTGAAGTGATGGACAGCACCTCTCTTTCTATCAGTATATCTATGAACAGAAGCAAACTTGGATAAGGAAGCCTCATATATATACACAGAACAATTAACTAGCATCCATCACTGTATGTCAATAAGTCAAAATTTATGCCATGTAAGATCCTATAAGACTAACAACAAAAAATGTAATTCTGAACGATTCGACATATAATTAAACAAAATTGACCTGGAAAACCACAGAAACTACAATGTATGGAGATGCTCTGGTAGAAACATGAAAGAAAGGCAAAGAGAACTTTCGTAAATTTAAAGAAAAGCCTAATACTGGTGGCATCATTGACTCCGTCTATCGAATTGTCGGTGTGCCATGAGTCAGAGCATGTGTTCAGATCGTGAAAGAACGAGTGTGTTATGGTTCCTATTATTGCACTGACGATATATCATAAAAACTAATTTAGCATTGCTAATACTTATAGCTCTCAATCATGCGACCTATATAAGCCACCTCTAGACATATAGAAGTCAGGATTCACCATGGTGCAAGTACACCATTAAGAATCCCAACAGTGCAGCGTAAATGGTGCCCAGAAGAGCTAAAGCTTCAGAATAGATTGTTAAAGGGTAAAGCTTTTCCTTCCACTAGCTTATCCACCCTAGCACTTTCACATTATTAATTTATAGAGTGGACAATATGCACATGCCTACTTCCCTTCTATTGTGCTGACAAGAGTCCATCCTCTTACCTTTTCTTTCTTATAGAAACTCACATTACTACTTCACTTTCCTACTAGAACCACAGCTACAAGTTACTGCCCTTGAAAATGCAAATTTTGAACATAATTTTTTATATATAGGTGGTTCCCCATCTGAAACTGTTTTATATGACTATAGCATCCCTCGGAACCTTATTTTTGAAATCTAGTTTATTTCTCAGGAAAAAAAAAAAAAATCCAAAGAAAATTATATTTTCAACTTTTTTTGCTTCTTTCATATTTGTCCACACCATTGATATGACCTATCTCTCTTCTGCCAACTACAAAATAGCAAACCATCTTAACGACTTCGGACGGTGACAATGCAATTAGGAAAGGATGTTATCAGGATGACTCTGCAAAAAACACGAGAGCAACCTGTAGATAAGCCCGAGAAGGTAGTGACCAGCAGCACCATTAGGAACCTGCCAGGAGACCAGAACAGCAGTCAACAAACGACCACATCCATTAACCCAAGCCGTATGCAACAAAATTTCCGTCAAATAACATGGGCTTAGACTGACATAAACTGAAGATGCTTTTTATCGCGAAACAAGTTGGGACCAACAGCTCCATTTGCATATGCAGGTCACGTACCTCTGCCCCGGGCTCATTAGCATTGCACAACGCCGCCTCTGCCTCTTTAAGCAAATCCATCTGGAAACACGATATTGCAAACAAGTAGCGCGACTGAGGCATTTGAGTCCCTTCACGTGAAAAACACTTGAATTGATCAGGAAAACGAATTCCCCCAGAAACATATTAAGTAAGGATGATGCCCTGGAATCACGGGTCATTCAGCAAAAGATGCATAATTAGCGAAACACGGAGGCATGGGGGACAAGCCCTACCCTTTAGAACATGGTAAGCACAGTAAGCTTGATTATTGTGCAGATAACAGCCAGCTAATAGCTGCAGATTCACCTGAAAGCAACCAAGCGACCCAAAAAAAAAAAAAACAACGAACTTCAACATAAAAAATCGGGAGCAGAATCAACTTAACAGAAATCAAAAACCAATGCAACACCATCGCGTAACGACCCGAGTAGAAACGGAGGGAAAATCGAAAAACTCGAGATTCATCATCCGAAGCTTCGTAAACCGATGCGAAGTTTCTAAACAGCATTCCGCAATCGCGAAATTCACGCCGACAACCGCACCGAAAAGGCGCGGGGGGACTCCAGGGAGCGAAATCGGACGCCGGCATCGGGCAATGCGGCCGCGACGGATTGCGACCCGAAGTCGAACCGACCCGACCCGAACCGACCCGGTGTTGGAGCTCTGCCCGCGACCGATCGGACCGGAGGAGGGAGAAGGAGGATGGGCGGGAGGGGGGCTTACCTCGGGGGGAACTCGGCGCAGAGGCGCTCGCACATGAAGACGGCGTTCCGGTGCATGAAGCCCCGCAGGCTGCTCCGCACGCACTCCGCCAGTATCGCCTCCATCGCCGCCGCCGCCGCAGCCGCTGCTGGTCGCTCCTCCTCTCGCTCTCGATTCGGCCGCCACTGATGCCGTGCTGCTCCGGCGGGGGCTTCGCTTCTTCTTCTTCTTCTTCTTCTTCTTCTTCCTCCGCCGTGGTGCGCCTGCAGCAGGTTCAAAAAATTTGTGCCGCACGTGCCGTCCCCTGGCCCCCGAACGCCTCCGGTCACGTGCGTGAGGGCTCGGGTCGGTTCGGGTCGGGTCGTTTTGTCCAGAATGTTTTGGGCTTCGGGCTCTTTCTGGGCCGGGCTGGCTTGGACCGTGAGTCTGTTGCACTGGCTATTTTGAGAGAATTCCAAGTAAACCCCAGCATTCATAATTACTAGACAGCTCTTTACGGAGTTAGGTGCGATTCCGGAGCTAAAAGCAGGAGGTACCGCAATCTTCTCCGAAGGTTTCCTTTCCTCTTTTGCTAAAAGTTCAGTTTGGCTTAGAAGACTCTGCACCCTTAATTCGTGAAAAGAGGTTTAAGTTATTCTATTGTAACTGAAATAAAGCATGCTCGCACGAAAACTTCTGACATCACTTACATCTTCACAAGATATTCAGCAGATAATTCTCGATTTTCGATAGATAATTTGACTTGCTCTCGAGATAAATGGGTTATTTAAGTTTATTTTGAATTTACTTTTCTTATTTAAATGATTAGATTTTTATTTTTAAGACGTATACAAGGAAGGATAACGTCATCGTGCATGATGTCGATAACAATTTGAATTTAAAATTGGCACGACATTTGCTGACAAGGACAAAGCTTATAATACATATGATGTTTATACAATTTGCAAGGAATTCGGAGTGCAAAAGGACAAAAAGCAAACAATATATAAAGGAATATTGTGAACATGCACATTTTTTATAATTGTAAAGGATGTTTATGAGCAAAGAGATATTTATAGGATTATGAAAATAACCAAATAATCTCAATCGAAGATGGAGTTGGGATTATAGCCAAGTTTAACGATGATAATTAAAAATGTTTGATACGATTATATCAACACATAATATATACTAATAGAAATATTTTGGCTTATTTTGGCTAAAGTCGGTATGAGGGCTGCAAAAGCATATTTCTACCTTAGTGGTGAAGTGGGGGATAGGAGATTGTAGGCTTTACATTGCACAATTCTCAAAAAAAATTACAATCAAAGAAAAGGGACTTGATTAGTGCCACAAATCAGAAAAGTCGCATTAACCAATTTAATTGCATACAATCTAATGGAAACTATGTTTCTTATACATTTCAATTGGATAAGGAGGAAAGACCGATCAATTTTCTTTTAGTCTGATGGTACACTAAAGATGGAAGTTTTGGAGATCTTGTGGTATTTGATATTACTTTATGTACAAAAAAAAAATACAATAAGATTGTGCACCTTTGTTGGCTTGATTCATCAGTGGAAAAATGTTTTCTTTGGTTGGGCATTTCTATTGGATGAAAATATTACTTCTTTTGTGAGGGCATTTCAATCCGTTTTAAAGGTAATGAGCAACAAAGCATCAAAGACTATTTTCATTGATCAAGATCATACAATGTCACGTGTCATTAAAACTGTCCTTTTGGACGCTAATCATAATTTATGTGCATGGCATATTAGAAAAAATGTTGCGCATCATATAGCACATCTTCTCGGAAAGTTGGCCTTTCGTGATAAATATTGCAATAAGCCTTTATATTAATGCGAATCAAAACTTGAAATAGAGAACAATTGGAAAGCAATGTGTCACAAGTGAAACTTGGAGGACAACAATTATTGGATAATATTTATCGCCTACATTATAAATAGTGTCTTGCATTTGGTCGGGATACTTTTTATGGGAATTAGATCTACACTAGGAAGTGAAAACACTAATAATGCCTCTCAATATATGGCTTGTAAGATCATGACTTTATCTGAATCTATAAGTCATTATGAGAAACAAGCAAAAAAAAAACAAAAACAAAAACAAAAACAAATGTGTACTACTTAAGTTGTAGATGATTTTGAATGTGCTCGATGAAAGCCGCAGATTATGGTTGAAAATAATAAATAGTAAAACACACTGCACATGTCTACACTGATGTCATTTATAGGTTTTTCTAGGACAAGCTCATGCATGCTTTTATCTAAACATGTTCTTAGATCAAGAGTTAATAGATTGTCGCACACTTATATCGTGGGAATTGAAAATAGTGAAAGACAGCATGTTGCCATTTTTGACTCGAGAATTCTATCATATATGGAGCTAAAAGTTATTTGAAATGCAATGATAGTTATATAGGCATACTTTTATGCATTTTAAATGTTACAAGTATTCCCTCATAATACATTTTGAAGAGGTAGACAAAAGCTGCAAAATAAAGTACCAATTGTGATAATGCTAGAGAAAGCTTTCACAGCGCAATAAAGTCAAAGGCATTTTGCTTGAAGAGGTTAATTTCTTAATGGAAAATGATGAATCTGAATATGCAGAAAATTGTGGAATTCAAATACTTGATCCCATTTGGAGAAGGCCAAAAGATGTACCAAATACTTGGTCGAAGGGTGTTAGTTAGGGAGAAGCAAAAGAGATATGAATCTTCATGCACAAGAGGCGAAGCGAAAGAGAAAGGAATCTTTATGCAAAAGAGGCACTTCATACTAGGTCCAAGATAGGTGCAAGATATGAGAAAATCCTTTTCTTTTCTTTTTGTGGAATTACACCATTTTTTTTTTCATACTGTAGTTTTGACTAATCCTTATCCTTTGAAATTTGTCCTTTTTTTGCACATGAAGATGGCAGCAAGCGTTAATGGTGTTCTATGACATCAATAAATAGAAGAATTCTTAGTTGATGCTTGTTCCATGCTCAATTTTGCTTATTAGAGAGCATACTTGTAACAACTATTTATCTTGTATACTTTAGAAAGCTTCGAAAGCATAATTTCCTTTTTGGCAATAATATGCGCCTCTTTCTCTTGCTTTGACAATGTTGATTTTTGCGAATATTGAGCTTTGTTTTGTTATGTATTGCCTTCTTTTTTAAAGAATCTGCTGTTTCCACTCCCTTTTTGAGTGCTTTTATATTTCACCGTCCTTCAATCAGAAGCAGTAACAACCGAATAAAGGGAGTACCTCCGGTACAATTGCCACCGGCCCCCATTCTTATGAGTACGGTCATCTTTTAATTGGTTACGAACTTCCAAAGGGTTTCTTTTCTTCTATCATCTAGAACATCTTCTGAATTTTTGCAATCATATCAAGATTTCAAAATTTTGAGGCATTTTTTTTTTCTATTGCACCTTTTGCATAATCTCCTTTAGTAGATTTTGCTTTTGGGTGATTACATTTTATGAGTCACATGATTAATCAAAGGTTACGTGATCTTATTAGATAATTGTCAAAATCAGATAAGCCAATCTCAAATAATCATCGATTGCATATTTGTCTCGAGAAAAAAAATCATTATACTCTAAATTTTTTAAAATCATATCTAAGCTAACCATCAATATTGACTCTTATAATTACTTATATACATAGAGATCACAATTCTAGTAAATAAAGATACGATGACTCCATATGATATTATTAATGACATAATAAAGCCCATTCTTCTTCTAATTAACTTTCAATCTCATTTCATGATTGCCAATTCATCATTTTCATCGGAAGCCTCTTTAGAATCGACTACATCCACATCTATAGGTGAATGGATTCGACATTCCTCAATCTGATCTTCAACCCATTGTACAAACCCTTGATAATTATTTGTCTGAAAAAAAAATTAGCGTAAAGCAATATCTAGTATTACAACATGTCATTATATGTACAATATACTAAATTGATATACCTAATACACAAGTTGAGGTATAATATAATCTTCTCAATTAATAAGATTCTTTAAACTTTTTTTATTGTGCCGTGCCCTGTTTCAAATTATTTCAATCACTTGCATGAGTTTGGGTGGGGTCGGGCCGAGCGAGCTTTTTCCCAAATGTTTGGGCTTTGAGCTCTTCTGGCTCGGATGGACTTGGACTATGAATTAACACAAACTATTTTGAGAAAATTCCAAATAGACCCCAATATTAACAATAGATTCATAAAATGCCCCCTTAATAGTTTTTCTCCCCAAATTGGACCCCGTACCGCACAAAACCGTCTTCAAATGCCCCAAATCTCATCGGATCATTCGGGTCGCAATGCTCCTCCATCCCACAACTTTTTCCGCCGCAAAATCAAAATCATTTGCGAAATGAACGATCTATACCCACCATCTTGCACCAAAGAACATTCTCTAATAATAATTAAAAAAAAAGGAAAAGGAACCCCAACCGAGCAGCACGGATCTCACATAAATCGGATCTCAAAGAAATCAATTCGCAAGAATGGAGCACTCGAGAGCGTTTCGACGAGATTTAGGACAATTCAACACGGGCTTTGTGTCACTAGAAAGCCCAATTTGGTAAAAGTAAATTGCTGTTTTCTTTTTTCTTTTTCTTTTTTTGAGGGAGGGGTTGAGGAATTTAATATTCAAGTACCACTGTGGCGGACGCCGTGGAATTTTCCACCGACTATTCACGCATCAATTTCCGCATTGGCTCGAAAACTTTGACCCGTCAACGCACTTTCATTAATTTTTTTTTTTTAAACGACAAAAACAAAAAAGCACGGACGTCGGCACGTGCGAGTGGCGCGTGTCGGAAACTTCACGTAAGGTGAGCGGACGAAACGTGGCGCCAACCTCCGCCCCCTACAAGTCCACCCCTAATTTACATCGCTATTTAATTCCTTACTTTTTTAAAAAAAAAAAATTAATATTTTTAAATTTTTTTAAATTTTTTTAAAATTTTCTTAATTTTTTGAAAATTTCTTATTGGCTGGGTGGTAGTGTGATCTAAGCGCAACCGCAAAACCGGTGGGGCCCGCCCCGCGGACCCGGCAACCTTAAAATCCCAATTGGGTCGCTCGAATTAATTTTTTATTATTATTTTACTTTTTGCCGTTTGATTATTTCCAGCATCACCGTACATTTCGGTTTCCGCTCCCCCAATCAATGCCCAAATAATTGTCCGCCCAATAGAATACCAGGGGCAAGAGGAAATTATCCCTATGTCGAAACAAAAATTAAAAAAAAGGCACATGCCCAAGGCACATGCCCCTCTTTTTTTTTTTTTTGTTGGCCCTAAAGTCTTTGCGAATTGACCGGTTTCTCGATTTGGTCGGCCGGTGAGACCGATTGTACTCTATTTCGAGGTATGACAAGATCTATCGAGTAGATTGCATGGAAAATAATTGGGAGGAGAACGCGGTGAAATAGAGAGGGGTTGCAAAATCGAATCAGATGAGTTTGATGAGGCTTCGGCGTTTGCTAGGAGCGGATCGCACATAAATAAAGTGACTGAGTAGAATAGATCTTGATAGTACGCAAGAAAAAATTAGTAGGAAAATGGTCAATTAGGTCGCCTAAAAAGTTACCTTGGTGGTCTTGAACTCGAGTAATTTGTGATCGCATATAAAATTGTTGAATTCGTGCTTTTTTTTACTTTATGCATGTTAATGTAAAAAAAAAAAACAAAAGGTTTGGCATGGAAAAAAATGCATAGAGATGTGGACTAATTTAGGAAGGAAATTCAATTTGGGATAAGGTGCAAGATTTATATCCAATTTTGGAAAATATGGTACTTATGGAATTAGCCGACAGCAATCTCCACCTTTTAAAACACTGCAATTCTATCCTAAATTAGTTCAATTTTGGAAAGTAATGTATTTGCTCCCGATGCAACAAATTTCACACGCCCTCTACATCAACATTATTAACGTTGGCTTCCATTTTGATATTGAGAATTTAAGCGCTCAACATCCCCAATTATATTTCCCTTTTCAAGATTTCACACTAATGTTTGCCGTCATCAGGATTTTCTCGATAAACATGACAACGATGCAACGATCTTAATCAACGGTTTCGAGATTTTGTAACTACCCATGTGGCGATTTAACCATCTAGAGGAAATTTCTCGCACGGTTCTTTCCTAGTCATTTCTCTAGAAAACAAAACGGTCTCGAGATTCGGTAACTACACGTGTTGCAATACAAACCATCTAGAGAAAGTCTCTCGCATGGATCTTTCCCGGTCATTTCCTTAGAAATAATGCAAAGATTCTTGCGGGTCAACACAATCGGATAAGTAAAAACTTCACTTCTCCGCGTTCTTACCCATGAAGATGACAACCCGACAAAGTATCCACCAAGTAAAAACCCAACGGATGAAGCATTTGAATTTCAAATCATAATTCCCTCGCGAAATCGAAATCTGGCGTATAAAAAAAAAAGGAACGGTTTTATTTGGTCAAATTTATCCAAAAGAAAATCAGTAAAAAAAAAAAAAATGAAAAATCACCTACTCGAGAGGAAACCGCCCCGGTGTGAAAACGAGAACGAGCCGCCCGAGTCGCGCTCGCTTTTCTTTTCTCTCTCCTCGTAGGAAAAAGCTCGAAAAACCAAACCAAACCAGGGAAGGGGAGGGGAAGGAAGAAAAAGTCCTTATCCTGCGCACCCCGCAGGGGGGCCCAAACCCTATTTAAACCTGCGCACACCCCTCACTCCTCACGCTCCACAGGAACTTTTTTTTTTCTCTCTCTTACCACCATTTTCCTCCCCCCTTCCCTTTTTAACCTCTTTCCTCCCTCCTTCTCTCTTCTTTCTCTCTCTATCTCTACACGTCGAGCGAGCGAGCGAGCGAGCGAAAAGTCGTCGTCGCCTTCTTCTTCGTCTTCGTCGTCGTCGTCGTCCTCGACGTTTGGCGTCGCCGCCGAAGCTTCCTGGAAACCTCGCCCCGATCCGCGCCCGTCAAAATTCCTCGCCGCGGTTGCGTGTGAAACCGCGCTTTCCCTCTCGCTTTTGTGATTGATTGGCCGATCCGCGGGGTTTGATTGGGGTGCTCGTCGTGTCGGCAGCGCGGAGGAATTGGAGCTGAATTTGCATGGAAGATTCGCTGCAGTGAAGTTTCGCGAGGTTTTTCCGCAGCTAAGGAGGGACAGGGGGAGGGGGGGTGTGTCTTATTTTGGGGGCCTCGAGGTCGAGCGATGTTGATGGCGGACAAGAGCTGCTCAGGTTCTTGGGGCGCCGCGGCGGAATTCGGTCCCGGGGAAGAGGATAACCTGACGATCGGGTACGAGGAGTTGATGGATTTGATCGAGGAGGCGCCGGGCGGTCAGCCTGATCAGGTGCGGCTTTTCTCCCCACCCTGGATCGTGTTTACTCTGCTCGTTTAGGGGGGAGGTTGTGGGTGGGGGTTTAGAGCTGTTTTTTTTTTCGGGTTTTCTGAGGGGATGGGTGTTTCGGGGGTTTCGGATCTCCAATTGGGTCGGCGGATTCTAGAGCTAGAGATGATTTTTAATGTGGAATT
The DNA here is from genome assembly GCF_016545825.1 of Eucalyptus grandis. Taxonomy (NCBI): domain Eukaryota; kingdom Viridiplantae; phylum Streptophyta; class Magnoliopsida; order Myrtales; family Myrtaceae; genus Eucalyptus; species Eucalyptus grandis. The sequence goes on from NC_052619.1 coordinate 27,085,778, forward strand.
TTGTCTCTTGATTTATTTTGAGTGTGCTGCGTTGATTGTCAGTGCTGGTTGTTCAGTGTGCAAGAACCCAGATGAATGTTTCGATGTTGTATCGCTTGGCGGGCATGTTTCCTTTAAGATGGTATTGTGATTTGCTTTTTGTGACGGCCCAAGATAAGCACGAGGAAGCAATAGAACAGTACGATAGAGTAATTAAAAGGAAAAAAAGTTGGCAGGATTAGAATGGAAAGAGGAGGGAAGAGCGCAATGCGCGAGGTTACAAAGAATTTAGAGAGAGGAATCTGACGGTGATGAATTCTCGTATACGCTTGCATTACGTGTACAATCCGGGCATGTATTCTCCATTATGAGACTCTGTCTCAGCATAATAAGAACGGCATGACGGCACTTATTAGGTTTTCTCACAAACTCTGCCAACTCAGCTTCTTGCATAATGGGGATACTTGCTGTTGATGACTGAGCTTAGTCGAGGGTAAACCCCTGCTCTTGATTTATCCATCCCCAGATTGGTCTCGGCAAAGTCCTTTAGATCTCCTCTTTGTGTAATGACCATTACCTTTTTAGACAAAATCTCCCTGGTCCTCAAGGAACCTTTTATAACAACTGTTGGAAGTGTTAGAAACAAATTATTTTTCTGCATAAATTAGTATGAGTGGCTTCCCTTCTGAGAGCCACTTTGTATAAGGGCAGTACCCGCTTGGTGCTTTCCTGGTGGAAATGTGTTTGTCGTTTCAAAAAAGATTAATTGTCCAAGGTTGCTTCCAGAAACACTGTGGCAGATAAGTGTTAGACTGATGAGTCTCGGGTTACAAAAATTGATCAACATTTGGTGCAGAACCAAGCAAAAAAGCAGTTCGAAGTAAGATGTGCTAGGTTGTGGTGGAGAACTCCTATTTCATCTGCATCATCAACTTTGGGATCATTTATTTTGGTAATGCTAGGTAATAGCAGTACTTGGTCTGCCATGTTAACCTTTTTTTACAATAAGTTTTGGAGAACTAAACGTCTTTTTAAACATGAAAGTCACTACCACTCCGGCATGCCAGTTGTCTTCATACATTGCTTGAGTGGATCAGAAGGTTCCCAGGAGTCCGGTTAGATTTCCCTTAGGACAATAAAACGTCAAAGAGCCTTCTCCCCCACTCGATTAGGCCAATCCAATTGATCTCAGCTTTCTCCAGAACTTCAAGACAAGCATGGAAAAAATTACTCAAATGGTTAGATCCTTTATCAACCTGGATCCAAAGTGGTCTCGTAGTTCTTGGTCAATGGTCAATCCCCAGGCATCAACCAACAGGAAATCCACCTCAATGCTAAAATCTCATACTTAAGCATGCCAGAGATGGAGTATGTCATTCCGGTGATGTCCATTCACTTCCATTGCTGAATTATTCTGAGGGGTTGCTGTCAATTGATCTCATATACCATCTACAGATCAATGAGGACAACGGAAGATGTGCGTTACAGACACAGGGTTCAGGTCCACCAAAAGCTAACATTTTAGATCAGTTTATGAGGAAGGGGATAGGGATATGGATTGGATGCCTCAGTGGATTCCCATCCTTGATTAAATACACCTGTTTTTGATGAATGACTATTGAGGGATGAGGTTTAACCCCTTCATTTTTTTTTCTTCTTTTTCTTGTTTCATTGAATTGATAATTTTCCCACTTAAATGCGCCTGTGGTCCTAGTGGGCATGAATTCAGGTTGTTTCCTTAGTGGTCCCATTGTGTTAATGATGACTATTCGTCATTGTATTGTGGTCGGAATGGCTTATTTTGTGCAACGATATTTTCAAGAGACATTATGAACCCCTGAATGTCATTCTGCAGGGTACTTCAAATTATTCATCTTTCATGGCAAGCAGATCGGTTCCTCGTGGTGGCACCCACAATGATTCTCAGAGCGAAAGCTGTAAGTAATTTTTATAAGATAATCAGGCGTTGGAAGGTGCTGCTTATATCATCTGTGCAGTTAGATTAATGACAATTTGACTATGAGCTGAGTGACTCAGACTGTGGAAGGGTAAAACCTTCTGCGGAGTGAAATATTCTGGTGCACTTTGTTTGTTTGAGACTATGGACTTCTTTCCAGATTCACGAGAGAGTATGCTGATACACAGGTGTCTTGTTGCTGTGCATGCATCGTCTACTATTGCTTAATCTGATGCTAATTAATTCTTCTATTGTCAGAACTATATGGTTCACAGTTCTAGGAATTGGAATTACGATTTAGTATAGAAGTGGGCAGGAATTCTATTCTAAATTTATATCTGTCTTTTTGGCACCCATTGATGTATCTGCTTATTCTAGTATGAATGTATATATCCTAGTTGGCATATAACACAGTTCTTTATGCCTTTAACATATGTCTACATTTTACCTGCATTTTTAAAGTCTGTTTTTGGTTACTTTATGACTATTGCAGTTGCTTCCCGAGCTCCAGACATTGGAAATCATGATTTATTCAACAAGACTAGCAATGGAAATTTTGGGGCTCCTGAATATCGAAATGTGCACACGGAGATGCCTTTCCCCTCTTCAGATTTTTCTGTCTTTCAGGACCGTGATAGTTCCTTTGGAGACAATGTTTCCACTTTTGGCGATCCTCCATGGCTTCCTATGTATGGTGGCCATGGTAGTTTTTCCCCAATAAATCAAGGATCTATGATTGACGAAGAAGATGAGATGTTAAGGTTTCCAATTCACAGTCCATACTCAACTTCTAATCTGCCATTTGATGCGATGGGATGCAGCTCTAAGTATGAAGATCAGATGTTACCAAATAATGGAAATTATGTACTTGGTGTACAGGATGTTGCGCCAGAACAGCCATGCCAGTGGCCTCAATTGAGCTTGTCTAGAGAAAAGGACATAAATTGCATGAAAGATGAAAAATTCGATTCAATTTTTTCTGTGAATGATTCAGTCCGTTCTTCTGGAGTCATTGATGGACCCATTTGTGAAGAAAACTTTGGTGTTGCTGATGAGAAAGCTGTTTGGACCAAAGACTTTATGCAGGGTTCCTCTCTTTCAATTAATATGGTGAATCTGAATGACACCGTATTTGAAAAGGTTGAGGACGATGCCATTGCTAATGCATCGAAAAGGGCCCGTTATGCTGTGGATACTGCTGATGGTTTGACAACTATATCTTCCACTTACAATGTTTCAGAACAATCTTTTGCTTATGCTCAGCCATTCAGATTTGGCGAGAAGCATGTCGGTTGCAGCAAGAGTGAAAGCTCTAGTACATTGACTAAACCTAATAATATTGCCTCTCGCTCTTCGAGTTTCAGCCCCGAATCAACCGAGAGTAGCTCGATTGATTGCAGATCACGAGGTGATGATGACCCTGATATTTGTATCATTGAGGAGATGAGTCATCCTGCACCAACCCCTCAATCTGTAGCACCTGGAAATGGACTTGTATCTGACCAGGGAGCCTCTTATAATCTCTCTCTCTATAACAATGGAGTGGGTAGTACACCACGCCCCAAGGCAAATGCCTGAACAGTTAATTTTCCGAGCGGCATTGCAGGTATGATTAAATTCGTAGCATGTTGCAGGACATATCTGAAACATTATAATTCTCTCTCTGTATCCTTTTGTGTTTTGTCTTCCACATATCTTCCACGTGCAAATGATTTTTCTTTTACTTTTTTGTAGTTATAAAATGCCTTTCTTCTAAGTGTCCTAACCATTTAGTTTAGTGGTGAGATGAATTGATGAAAGCTTGTTCAGTCGGTTGAACTTTCAGTCTTTGGTTTCTTTGCTATCATCTCCTGAATATTTTATTTTTTATATTATTCCTCATTTGTTGATAAAGTACCCAAAAAATGCTGTTGGCCTGTCTGGAAGAACAGAATAGATATTATTGGAGTAAGTGTAATTTCAGGGGTTGATGCCCATGGAGGGTAGGTGGTGGCATTGTCATATCGGTAGATTTGTATGCTAGCATCATTTGGACTTTAGTAGGTGGTGCATGATGTCCAAGGGGCAAGGTGATATAATGGTTAATAAGGATCTTTGAATGGGAGATTGAATGGTAAGGTTGTCAAGTCAAGACACCTGAAGATTGTCCAGATAATAAGAGCTGTAGGGAAGGGATATATGACATAATTTAAGAGTTGCCATTAATGGATGTCTGGTATGGAGTGTATAAAACGGGGGAAATGCAAATCTAGCCAAGGAAGAGGTTTGACTCAATCTCTTTCTAGATTTGGGATGAAGAAAGGCCAAATAGCGAGTGATATAATTAGCTGCTGTATCAATTGAGCTACCCTTGGTTGATTGGGGGCTGTTATATCAATTGTGTAATCAATCCACCACGTCGATGGCCCAGCACCTCCCCTCTGAGCTCGACTGAGAGCAGAGTTGTCAGTGATGGAGATCTGTGGTGAGGGGCGGTGGAAAGCATAGTTAGTGAGAGTGGTAAGGGTGGAGACAACGACAACTGACTATGGGGGTTGTCTTGCGCAATGGCCAGCAATGCCATCACTGTAGGTGGCAAAGGGCCTCAGGGTGGCACAGTTGCACAGATGAACAGATGATGGGAGAGGAAGGCCACATGGATGGTTGAATCGCTCTGCGAGATGTTGTTAATCAGGCACTGGGATGGTACAGGGGTACTGTACGCAGGAACAGTAGCCCCATGCCCTTTGAAGAGAGATGATTATTCCTTGGCAATTTTTAGAGAGATGCATGTATTTATCCTTCTTTTTAGCTTCTAGGGGACAGATGTACTTTATAGGCCCTTCTTCATTCTCTTGGTTCTCTGAACTGCTCTTTTTTTTTCAAAAGCACAAAACAAAATCATATTTATTTGATTCTTTGTGGTGCACTTGAAGCTTTCATAAGATGCTTGGAAATTGTATACATGGGCTGACTTGGACTTGATGCTCCTGAATGTAATCTGATCTCTTACTCATTAAAGTGACGTGATAAGTAGCCCTGCTACAGTTGTAGACTATTTGCTTGCACTATGTTGTTCCAGCATGCCACTAGCAGAAAGCTAATAAACTCTGGGGGTGGACGTTATTTAAGTGAATAAAAGGATTAGTTGTCTTTTGCTTCCACCTGTTCTCTTTACATGAGACTATTGTTTGGCATGTTTTGCAGGATCTCTCTCAGCCAAAATCAGAAGAAACTCCACCTGACGGTGCTCTGGCAGTTCCTCTTTTGAGGCATCAGGTTGGAAATCCTCTTTTCTTTAAGCCCCTTTTCATGTGTTGTTTCATGGAGATCGATATGTTTAAATATATGTTATGATATATGTGCAGTGGGCACCGTAACATTTCAATTTATGTTTCATTGAGATAAGGTTCTTGTAGAGTTGCTATTTCTTTTTTTGGGCCAGGCTTGTAGCATTGCTGTTGAAGGTGTAACAAATGGCAGGGTTGTTGCATAAAATGGTGATGCCACATCTTAAAATAAATAGCCCTATAGGCATCTGTCATTATGGTGATTGTGATAGTTAAAAACATAACATGTCAATAGAGTAATGTAAGATGCTTGCTTTCTTAATTTTCTTCTATTGCTTTGCTTTGCCCAGGATTTGAAACTCAGGTCTTTGCTCCCATCCCAGGCTATGTGCCTGCTGGCTCTTCCTTAATTTTCTAATTTCTGAGTTTAATTTCACTGATTTTTTGGTCAAGTACTTTAGTTCCTTCAAATGTATTGTGACATGTAGATTGTGTCATAATATTGTGATGGGCTTTTGCTTGTGCTACTTCAAAGAGAACTCGATGACTGTTTATCTTATTTTCTGGTTGGGGTTGCACTTTACATGGATATTAGCTCTGGAGAAGACTAGAAGCATGATTTAGTTCGACTTAGCAGTCAGTTTCATGCTGTAGGACCAAAATCATCATCCGGTATTCTGATTGATGATTATGGCAAATATCTCTTGACAACCCACAGTAGATGATCTTGGGGTGCTTTACTGCTGAGAATATTGGTCTCTTAAATAATGAGAGACCTAGAAGTCATTTTCATGACTCCACGCCTGTTATGAAGTTCTAGGAACAGAAACAATTGTTATAGAAGGCAAATATTTAGCAATGATCCTTGATCAAGTCCAGTGTCATGTTGTACCATGTTGTAAAAGAAGTCCTACCATTTTGATGTTGTATATTATTGGAGGAGGCAATAATGGCCGTCATTTGCTGTTCTTCCTGCATAAATTGTTGTTTCCATGCAACTCTCTAAAGAATCTCCTCTAGTAAATATAGAACTTTTGCCATTTGGGTTTTTGACTATTTGTTGATTGGCAAGTAGTTTGTGAATCGCAGATTACTTAGTATTATCTCATATGCCCATGCAGAAAATTGCCTTGTCATGGATGGTGAAAAAGGAAACCGCCATAAATTGCTGTGGGGGAATTCTTGCGGATGATCAGGTCTTTATCTATCTCAGGTCCATCTCCTAAGGCTTCTTATGGTGATTCTCTTGGTGACTTTTTTTATATCCTTGTGCAGGGACTAGGGAAGACAGTATCAACTATTGCTCTTATACTTAAGGAAAGACCTCCAACCTTCAAACAATGTCAGGAGAATCCAAAGCAGGAGTTACAAACTTTTGATTTGGATGAGGATGAAAATGTTGACGGGGCTCCTAAATTAAACAATGCAAAGCTTGGCAGAGAGAACTTTCAAGCTCCACCAAGTGGGAGCTCTTTGGCACGAGGAAGAGGGAGGCCAGCTGCTGGAACTCTTGTGGTTTGTCCCACCAGTGTTCTGCGACAGTGGGCCGAGGAGTTGCATAACAAAGTAACGAGTGCAGCTAGCCTTTCTGTCCTGGTGTACCACGGGGGTAATCGGACAAAGGATCCTCTTGATCTGGCCAAGTATGATGTTGTCCTTACAACATATTCAATTGTCAGCATGGAGGTCCCTAAGCAGCCTCTAGTTGATAAAGATGATGATGAGAAAGGAAGACCAGCAGATCATGATCTTCCTCCTGCTGGACTTATATCTGGCAAGAGGAAGAAAGATGCTTTTAATCACGGTAAGAAAAGATCAAAGAATGGAAAGAAGATGGAGAATGAATTGCTTGAGTCTATTGCTGGACCTCTTTCAAAGGTCGGATGGTTTCGTGTTGTCTTGGATGAGGCTCAGAGTATTAAGAATCACAGGACTCAAGTAGCTAGGGCTTGTTGGGGTCTTCGTGCTAAACGCCGGTGGTGCTTGTCGGGAACTCCTATTCAGAATGCGATCGATGACTTGTATAGCTATTTCAGATTTCTCAGATTTGACCCTTATGCTGTGTACAAAACATTCATTGCCAGTATAAAAACTCCAATCCAGAGGAGTCCAACTAGGGGATACAAGAAGCTGCAGGCAATCTTAAAAACAATAATGCTCCGGCGCACTAAAGGTTTGCTGCTTAGTGTCAAAATGTGTGTGCATTTCTTGCGTTTGCTTGAAATAAATCTTGCTTTGGATTCTACATTGTGTTTTTTCCTTGTTTATATGTTGTATTTTACTGGCAACTTAATGTTTCTTTGTCTTTGTGGTGGTTAAGTTGGTTTTATAGTAATGATGTCAAAACCTTTTATCTTCATGCTTATATGGGACTCAACTATGTTATGTATCGTGTCATATTTACTCTTCAATATTTTTGTTTTAGGCTCACGAGTTATCTTGTCACTGGCATCACCGTCTTTGATTTGTCCACATTCTTTGTTGCAAGGCTGTAGGTGGTGTAGTTCACTTAGTTAAATGTGTTTTTTGTGGGTTCCTTCTCATTTTCACCTTTGCTTGTGCTTCTTCCCCTTAACATAAGTAGGGTCAAAGCTTCCCTGAGTACAAGGATTGTCCATGTTGAGTTGACATTGTGGTAAAATTGTTCAATATTTCTATGTTTCTGTTTCAAGAGAAAGTGCTAAATTCCTTTTCCCATGTTACGTGACATGTTTACTTCCATCTCTGTTTTTTTATTTCCTGAGAGGCTGAGATTAACTTTATATTCATGGTGGTTGTTATCTATCAATTCCTTACAATGTGTAGGTATAATTACTGATTAATCATGTAAATGTTTACCCTGTTTCAGGCACACTTCTTGATGGTGAACCTATCATAAACTTACCACCAAAGTTGGTGGAACTGAAAAAGGTGGAATTTTCGAAGGAGGAGCGAGATTTTTACTCGAAATTAGAGGCCGATTCTCGTGCTCAATTTCAAGTATGTGTTTACTTTTCTTCATTTTTGAGCCTAACATGTTGAAGGATGACATTCGTGAACAATTCTAATATCGCATAGCTTCTGCCCGTTTGCCCAATTGTGTTACTAACTCTGGAAGATATGTTCTTCTACCAGGAATATGCAGCTGCTGGGACTGTCAGAGAAAACTATGTGAACATTCTGTTGATGCTCTTGCGCCTTCGACAGGCTTGTGATCATCCCCTGCTTGTGAGGGGATATGACTTGGGTTCTCCATGGCAGTCACTTGAGATGGCAAAGAAACTTACTCAGGAGAGGAGAGTTTTTCTTCTCAATTGTTTGGAAGCTTCTTTAGCAATTTGCAGCATCTGCAATGTGAGTAATATATCTGTCTTTGTGCGTTTGTGCCTGCGTGTGTGTGTGGATATTTGTGCAGCAGAGGCAAATACCTGGTGCACAGTTAATGACATTTTTTTTTATGGTCCTTTGAGCCCCCTGAAATAGGACTGCTAGGTTTAGGAAATGAATCACATCATAAGACTTTGGGGGTTTTGACTCTAGATCGATATAAATGCTGGAATAAAATACCTTGATTGTGCTCTCTTTTCATTAAGACATAGTGAAGGCGAGGCAACTATAGGTAACTTTAAAAGGCTGCTGCTGCTGCAGTGACATTTTGAATGGAGTAGCAGGTTATTAAATGGAAAAGATTATTTTTCATAAATTAGTAGTTATGGGCCTCCTCAATTCCTGCTGTAAACTAGTCAAGTGACATGTCGTGTTTTAATGTCAAGGAGAATCTTATCATAGAACAGACAAGGGTGAATGATTTCAATCCCATGTTATCTGAGGTCATTTGTTTGTGGACTATAATTCTTAATAAGAGAACTGGTTGTTTTCAAGTTTGGTTTATGGTCAAGTGCATTCAAATGGTTGAGTTAATCCTTAATTTGTAGGATCCACCTGAAGAGGCTGTTGTTTCGGTATGTGGTCATGTATTTTGCAACCAATGCCTTTGTGAACACCTTACTGGTGATGATGGACATTGCCCCGCCACAAAGTGCAAAGAGAGACTCTGTATGTCTCAAGTGTTTTCCGGAGCTTCCCTGAAGAGTTCCATTGTTGATAATTGTGCACAGAACAGTCACCCTAGTAATTTGGGGTCTGAACTCCTAGAGACAGTTGACCCTCGTTCTTGGGGTCACCTGCATGATTCCTCCAAGATCAAGGCTGCTCTAGAGGTCCTGCAAGCACTGTCCAAGACACAGGATGGTGCATCAAGAAATAGTGATGAAGAGAATTCTTCCAATGTGGGTAGCAGTTACTCTGACGAGACATCCCCTCCTAGGAACATATGCAAAGATAATTCTTCTGAAGGAAATGTGTCTCTGAAAAAAGGTCCAGGTCTTTCAAATAAGCCAGCTCCGGAGAAAGCAATAGTATTTTCACAGTGGACAAGGATGTTGGATTTACTAGAAGGTCGCCTGAAAGATTCATCTATTCAATATAGAAGACTTGATGGTACTATGTCGGTTCATGCAAGAGACAAGGCTGTGAAGGACTTTAACACTCAGCCAGAGGTATGGACGTGCTGTTTCACACATTTATATTTTAATATACTGATGCAACACATTCACTCTGTATTGGCTGGAAGTCTTTTCTCACATTATCTGTTGTCCTTTTAAACCTGTAGGTTACTGTTATGATTATGTCCTTGAAAGCTGCCAGTCTAGGACTTAATATGGTCTCAGCTTGCCATGTTCTCTTGCTGGATCTTTGGTGGAATCCTACGACAGAGGACCAGGCTGTCGATAGAGCACATCGTATTGGGCAGACTCGTCCTGTTACAGTTTTGCGACTAACTGTCAAAGACACAGTTGAAGATCGCATCTTGGACCTACAGGTCAGATAGCACCCCTAGCTTTTATTGTTGCTTGTTGTGTCCATGAAATTTCTGGGTTTACTGGGCAGACATATATTTATATTTCGTGAATTAAATGAAAAGTCGAGTGATCTGGAGGTGGATTAAAGTGGTCAGGAATAGGATCAGGTGTTGGTGTCATATACACGTTAAACTTTCCTCACTGATGTGCATGTTCTAGAAACATAGGAGATAAAAAAAAAAAAAAAGGCCCCTGGTCTCTTCTTTTTCCCCCCAAATGAACTTGCCCATGTCACGCATGCTTTTCAGTTTAAATTTAACCCAAGTAACTTTGGTCACACCTGCATTTTTGTCACTGAAGAAAAAAAGACGGAATCCATTCTATAGAGCCTTTACATGGTGAACTGAGTTAGTTTGGCCATTGGAAGTTATGTCACCAAATATAAATTTGATGTGTTCTGAAACAAATGTTTTCAATTAAATAATACATCATCAGTCGGTGCAGTTTTGTGCAGTTAGGATGTTATCAGTTCACATTTATGGGTAACCTTCATCTTGACTTGCAATATGGTTTTGCTATGTTGGAGAATTTACTGCATGGGTATCTGTATATTAATGTGTTTTTCGTTCATCATTTATTGGGTATGGGGTTTCTTTTACAAAGTAGAGTCTGGTAAATGTTTTTTTGTTTGTAATGTCATCAGCAAAAGAAGAGACTAATGGTCGCATCTGCATTCGGAGAGGACGAGAAAGCGGGTCGTCAAACCCGCCTAACGGTGGAGGACTTGAACTACTTGTTTATGGCGTGATTCGGAAGGTCTAATTTTGCGGATCGCAACACATCATTTACTAACCTTAGTGCTGCCTGGTAGAGTTTGTTCTGAGTAGCGGCAGCGGCCTTATACTTAGTGATTTCGACAGAAGCGATTGGCTGGAGATTGATCAACTTTCCTGCTTCACCATTATTTGTTACTGTACAGCGCGCGACAGATAGCAACATCTAACAGTAAAGATGCAATTTTTTTTTCCCCTGAAAATGTAAATGATATAGGGTTTTTGTTCTATCTCTGTGCTCTCCTCCATTCCTTATTTGTATACGGAGATCACAAACTTGAGGTCAGTGAATTTGATAATTATGTCTTGCCTAGCTCGTATTCTGATCTTTTCTCGTACCCTTTACGAGAGTCTGCTCAGGGGAAACCAAGCCGACCATCCTCGACTCACTGTCATATCATTGTCATTGGTCCGTCGCCGTGCCTGTGCCCCTGCAGAGATAACTAGACCTAACAATGACTAATTCCTTATATCTTCAATAAGTCGCTAATGCCCATCAACTGCCTCAGGATCTAAAACTGAAAAAACATTCCTAGATGCGGCCGGAGGCGATTGATTCGACTCAGCGGGACTGCCCCCTATAGGGGAAAGTAACAATTGGTTCCATGACAAAAACACGGTGGAAGGAAGAGAATGTTGCCCTGGTAAACTTCTTATAAATGTCACGAAGGCAAATTGTCCCTTCGATCAAAATAAGGAATTGAAATAACAAAAGACTTTGAGAATTCTCCAATCATCATTGAATCTCGACACGGCGGTCGCATCTTTCCTCCAGCCAAGCCAGGATGTCGTGGCGCACGGCCGCGATGTTCTCCTCCGTCTCCCCGAACAGCAGCGAGTGCATCATCCCGTCGTAGATCCGGATCGCCTTGTCCTCGCTCTGGGCCTCCCGGTACAGCGCCTGGCTCACCTCCGGGTCGGTCACCGCGTCCTCGCTCCCGTGCAGCACAATGAAGGGGATCCGGACGTCCCCCAGCCTCCGGTTGAGGCAGTCCGTGACCCGCAGCAGGTCCAGCACGGTCCCGAGCCGCGGCTTCCCCCGGTACCGCATCGGGTTCATCTCCGCGACCGCCTTCTTGGCCTCGACCCGGACCGACTTCCTCATGATGTCGGCGGTCGGGACGATGGGCAGCGTCGGCATGACCCGGGCGACCAGCGAGAGCACCTGCGGGATCGGCCAGGCGGGCCGGACCTTGTCCGAGATCTTGCACATGGGCGCGACCAGGACGGCGCCCTGGTACGCCGCCGGGTCCCGGAACTGGATCAGCAGGCAGATCGCGCCCCCCATCGACTCCCCGTACAGGAACCGGGGCAGCCCGGAGAACCGCGGGTCGTTCTTGACGGAGTCGAAGTAGTCGATGGCGTCGTCGACGACGAGGTCGACGTCGGGGACGAAGGCGCGGAGGCCGGCGGAGCGGCCGTGGCCCTCGAGGTCGAAGGCGAAGCAGGCGAAGCCGTGCTGGGCGAGGAAGATCGGGGTGGCCTGGAACGTCCAGGTGACGTCGTTGCCGTAGCCGTGGACCATGAGGACGGCGGCGCGCGGGGGCGGGGCGGCGGCGGGGGGCAGCCAGGAGCGGACGAAGAGGGTGAGGCCGCGCGGGGAGGTGCGGAAGGAGCGGGTGCCGCGGACGCCCTGCTGCTCGAAGTAGGCGTCCTCGTCCTCGGGGGAGTTGCCCCAGAAGTTCTTGAGGTTCTTGTCGTTCGGACAACCACCTTCCTGCAGCGCAGCATCGTCGCCCATGAAGAATTCTGTGTTTGCGTGCGGTGTGGGGGTGATGATGATGGAGGGGGAAGAAGGGGGAGGGGAGATGTGTGGTTGGTTGATGAGGGAGGCTGGGAGGGTCCCTTAACTTTACGTTTTTGGTCGGCTGAGTATTTAATGTGCTCTATTCTTACAACTTGAGAGACTATTCCCTAAGCTTTTAGGTTTTTTTTTTTTTTTTTTTTGATTTCGGGGAAATTGCCCAAAACCACCCCCTGAACTTTGGGACCATCGGGCGTATTGTCCAAGAATTGGACTTTCATTTTACTATGGGTAATGATTCAAATGATCAATGAATTTTGACTTGATATGCAATGTGATTTATGAATTTTTTTATTTGTTCAACGTGATTTATAAACTTTAACCTGATATTTAATGTGATTTGAATTTTTAATTTATTTAATATAATGTTTAGATTTTCGTTTATAAATGAATTCGTTATACGTTCCATTGTTCAAAATCTAGAGGAATAATGTATCGGAGTTGAAAATTCAGGGATAAATGCGTATCGCTCTCAAATTTTGAGGGAGTTATTGTGTTATTATTACCCTTTGAATTTATTTTCATTTCAGTTTTTATTTCCTTTTGGGTCGTACCATGAAAAAATAATTGAATTCTCTCTCACTTTCATATTGTAAATAAAGGAGACCGCTTCATTTTCACATACACCAATGTGAATAAGGGAGTGGTTTCACGATCCACCTCATCATTTTAATTGTTTACTTTTAGCTTGACCTAATTCTTGTGGCAGGCTCATTTTGACTTTTTGTTAAATTTTTCTTTTCGGTCGATAAGTAGCATTCATTACTAAAATGTTACTGAAACACAATTAAGTCTGAAATCATTACATGATAAAGACCATAGTGGCCCCATGCGGGCCGGGGATTATGCAGCCAACCATTTGGAAGAATATTAACCCGGTGGGCTTTTGCGGCCCAATCAGTAGACTTGGTGGCCTCCTTTGGAATATAAGACATTGATATATTTGGAGCTAGGCCAGCAAATCTTTATATTCCTCTTAAATAGCGTCAACTGCCCATGGCCTTGGCTTTTGGCCCAATTCTCACTCCACAACTGATAAGTTATCAGTTTTTACTTTGATGTCTTCATGCAGATCAATTGAAGATGAAGCCGAAGACTCTCGACCACTTGTTTTCAGCAGCCTTGACAGAACCACACGAAGGGACACCGACTTAATTTTAAGGGCTGAATCAACGTGAAACTTCAGCGCCAAGCCATCGTTGATGACTCGGACCGCGTTCCTGCATATCCTGACCATTGCTCCTTCTTCCTGTTCGCTTTGCCAAGACTTGTTGATGTTGTATTTCAGAGAGCCCTTTGCAGGAAGAACCCATACCGCAAGAAGGTGTGTAATGCCTGGAGGTCGAGCTTTTGTTTTTGGATTCCATATGTTGAATAACTCAAGTTCTAATCTCGCTTCCTCCACTATCTACCTTGGAAGACGAAGGTGTTATGCCTCTTCCAGATTTGCCAAAGGGTGCCGGCCAGTAGATCCTTCAATGATGGATTGTTGTCTAATGCGAGGGTTTCAAGAAACCATTTGTTGATTCTAGTTATTTTTGGGGGGAAGGGTCAATTCTTAGATCCGGATTTGACCATACCTTTTTTGTCATTGACACAGTAAAAACAGATGCTCTAGTGTCTCTAGTTCACTATGGCATATTGGATAAAGCGGGTCAAGTGTCATCTTTCTCTGGTAGAGATTTTCCTTTGTTAGGAGTGCATTAGTACACATACTCCATGTAAAAAACCTGATGTTTGGATAGGTATGGAGCTGCCATATCAAGTTCTGTAATTTCTTGGGCAGTTGGTATGACGAGGAAGCCTGGAATTGATTGTTGTGGTTGTTGGCTGGATGTAGTGTGTTGTGTCCACTTTTGACGGAAGAGGCTCCAAATCTATTTTTTGTCCATATGATTTTGTCGGTCCCTGTAGGAATTAGAGGAATTGCAAGAATTTTATTTACAAGACTCATGTCAAATAAGCTTGATAATTTCTACATATTCTACTATTTAGACTCTTGGTCAAAAGGTCAGCCACATATTCAGGATCTCCTTCATTTGTAGGTCGTCCGATGTGTCCTCCCTCTAACCATCTATCTTCTCTTAATCGGATTTGCGTGTCATCCCCCACAGACCACTTGATTTGTGCTCTAATACCTCTATTCTTGAAAGTAGGTTTTGCCAACCCCAAGACGATCTAGATCCTTTATTTGCCCTGAAGAATAGTATAGCCCTTTCATCAACTGACTCCATAAGTTTGAAGGGGCTTGTATGAGTCTCCAAGTTTGCTTTCCCAACATGGCCTTATTGAAAGCAATGAGGTCCTTGAATCCCAAATCTCAACAATCTTTCTTGATTTTCAGCACTTCCCATTTTTTCCAATAAATTCCTTTTTTCGCACTACTTCTTTTCCACTAGAAAGATGCAACATGTTTTTCAATTGCTGTACAAATTCAAATAGGAATCTCAAATATCGACATAGTATAATGTGGCAATGCTTGTACTACTATTTTAATAATGATTTCCTTCCTTGCCTTTGTCATTAGGCTTTCTTTCCACCCCTCGAGTTTCATATTTGCTTTCGTTAGGACCCATGCAAACATCTCTTTCTTAGATTGTCCTCACTCCAACGGAATGCCAAGATATTTCTCTATTTTTGCAATGATAGGAACTCTTAATTCTTCTACCGTATTCCTCCTCAATTGTTGTGAATAGCAATTACTAAAATATATACCGGATTTGTTCAATTGATCGCTTGACTTGAGGCATAGCAATATTGGTTCAAAAGGTTTGCCAAGTTCTGGCATTCCTTAATTGTCCCATCCAGAAAAAAAAAAATCTCATCATTAGCAAAAAGTAAGTGTGAGAGAGTTGGATAGCTTCTATTTAGTTTTATGTCTTTCAAACTTCTATCCCCTAGTGCTTTGTGTATGAGCAAAGGGAGCATGTTTGTCATAATGATAAAAAGTTCAGGAGAAAGAGGATCCCATTGCCTTATTCCTTTAGTTGGTCTAAAGACTTGGAGAGGTTCCCCATTAAGTTTGATATTGAAAGTGAATGTAGATATACATGTTTTCACCAAAGAAACCCAACGATCGCTGAAGCCCATACCCTTCAAACATTCATATAGGTAGTCTCATTTTGCTCAATCATAAGCTTTCTATGTATCAAGTTTTAGTACCGCTTGAAATTTCCTCTTTCTTTTTCTGATTTTGCGTTGATGCAACACTTCTTGGACAACTAGGATGTTATCTTGTATTTGTCGTCTACTAATGAAAGCACTTTGTTCCATTTCAATCACTTTGAGTAGCCAAGATTTCAGCTGATTAGCCATAACTTTGGAAATGATTTTATAGTTGAAATTACATAAGATGATGGGCCTATATTGTGTTATAGATTCAGGGTTTGTAACCTTTGGAATAAGGGCAATATGAGTTCTGTCGAGAGAAGAGTCTAAAGTACCCAAAACAAAGAACTTTTCTATCATTTGGTGCACTTCTTTTTGATTTATCTCCTAGTGATATTGATAAAACTGTTCGTTTAGTCCATCTGGACCCGGGGCCTTTGTAACCCACAATTGGAAAACTACTGATTTTACTTCTTTTAATGTCATTGGCCCTACTAGAGCTTCATTCATTTCATCTCCGACTATACAAGGACATTGGTCTAAAATCGGCTAAAGATTTCTAGGACCAATTGTGCCATAGAGTCTATGATAGAATGTGTTTACATGTTGTTTAATTAATGGACGCTCCTTGCGCCAATTCTGGTCGTCTACTTTCAGCATGGACAACTTGTTTCTTTGCCTTTGGTGCACCGTCATAGCATAAAAGAATTTGGTATTTCTATCCTCCCATTTTAGCCACTCTATTCTTGATCTCATTCCCTAATACATATCTTCCTGTCGCCATAAATTTTCAATTTGCATTGTAAGTTTCCGCTTTTCTTGCTTACTCAACCCCTTTTCCCTCCCATTAATTAGCTTGGTAAGCTCTATTTTGAGGTGCTCAATTTGTCAAAATGCATTGGAAAATTTCTGCTTACTCCACTCAACTAAGGATTCGAAGACTTCATTCAGCTTGTGTGCCAAGTTCAATTGTGATTGTTGCTGATCATTCCACATGTTCTTAATTGCTTCTTTGCATTCAACATCCTTTATCCAGTAGGCTTCAAAACGGAATTGTCTCTTCCTTTTTTTCCATCGGTGGATATAAAGATAGTATTATAGGGCTATGGTCGGAGCCAATGGCCGGTAAGGCAAAAGCTTCTTTATTTAGGAACATCACCCTCCACTCTATATTACATAAAACTCGATCTAGCCTCTTTTTCACCAATGCTCCCCCCTCTCGGTTGTTGCCCCAAGTGAAACTTTGTATCAAGAGAGACTTCAACTATGGTAGTAGCTTCGGATGATTCATTCTAGTAATTCTTTATCATGGATTTGTATGAGAGACTTTAACGAAACTTTATATCACTGAGAGAAGTATAGAAAAAAGGAAATGAACTACTATCGAGTAGCTTCCTTTTGCAACCCACTAAATGATTGTGCTCTTATGGATGTAGAGAGCAAAGGATATGACTTTTTGTTAATTCAAAGCACCCAAATTATCAAAAATACAAAATGTTGACACGTATATTTGTATATGTTTTTTCATAAAATTTTAAAATGTGTAATATCATAGATTTTGGTGGGAAATTTTTTTTTTTTTTTTAAAGAAAGGCAAAAATGTCTTGAGTTCAACTTTCAACATTTATGGAAAAATAATAATTACGCCGAAATTAGTATAATGGAAGGATACTACAAAATAAGCATGTAGAGATGATAGGTTTATAGCCATTCTAGTGTTCAAGAGTGATGGTTTTTTTCCATTTCGATTCAACCAGCGTGCTGATTGTGAGAGTGGCGCTAATTTGTGCCAAGAGTTCGAGGATATGTCATGATTACTTTTATAGGAGATCATCGAAGATGAGATTGACTCTCTCAGCAAAAGCTAATTGGGGGTGCCGATCGCGCTCTCATGACGATGGATATCAGTTATTAAACAAAATTCCAGGTGGGAGTGCCACAAAATCTGTAAAAATTAAACAATAATAATAGAACCAATCCCATATAAAAAATCTCATACATAAGCTTAATCAAATTCACAATCAAGTTAAGCCGAATGTTTAACTTTGGCTCATGCAATTTTGGTTCTAACAAACGACCCGCAATTGAGGATTTCCAGTGTCCAATTGGAAAAAACCTAGTCCATTGGAATAGTTTTGTGGGCTTTCGGGCTAATGTCGGGTCTCTCAACCCAATAAGTGTTAATTGGGCAATCTCAATCGCTGAGGATATGACAAATTAATTAATGGAGGTAATAACATAATTATACTCACGAAAGTTTGAACTTCATCCGTAGATAGTGTGATAATAGATTACAAAGGAGAATCTACATGAGCAGTTTTGAGATTTAGGTGCGTGACATTTCGATATCATGCATAATTTATTGTACCTATCCAAAATTGTAGATTGGTATCCGGTGAATGATGGTTGTTGAGGAGAGAGGTGGTGCTTTTTGAAGGACTTGGATCTGTTCTTCGGCTAGTGAAAATGGGTCATTTGACTCGTCAGTTTTCAAAGTTGTGACGTATGAATAGAACTCAATTAAGGCGTTCGAGAGGATTACTGTCTTTGAATATTATTATGCTTCGCTTTTTAAGCTAATGCTAGCACGTTTTGGGCAAGCCTGGATAGGAGTATTTCCTCTTGGGCCTGGGCTCACGCATTTAGACCCAGTTAGATTAGCCCAGACTCGACCATTTGATGAAGAAAATGTGATTTTTATGGGCTGGTTTGACATCAAGTGAGCCCGCCTATGGATCGGGGGAGTTAGGCCATCTTGCTTTTTGCGTGCGTGCCAGACAAATTGAGAGTGAGGGATGTCCATTTCATATGCTAGCATTGGGTGCTTTCATGCACAAAGGAATCATCTAATGCATTGTACTACCTTTCATCAGGCATGACTTAGAAGCGGAAATTGCAAACATGTCAAACACTATTTCCACTTTTTAAAAACCTACAATTTGCATTCTGGAGAAACCAAAAAGATCCATATGCTCTAAAACCCTACACCCATCTCTCCCTCTCCATCCCTTTGCTGTCGCAATCTCCGGCAATAGGACCTGGAGCTCGTGCGACTTGCGGCCCGAGACATGTGGGGCCTGCGCGAGCCCGACATTCTATGTGAAAAAGCTCGAATTAATCATGTGAGCTTTGTCATAGATAGACCTCAATTTGGTCCCGATCGGATTGCCCCACCTTGATCTAGATTAGGGGTGTTAGAACCGAATCAAATCAAAATCTTGTGCATTTTTGGTATGGTTCGGTTCATGAAAACAATAACTTTTTCTTAGCTGGTTCAGATTTTTTCAGTTCGGTTTGGTTTATAAACCAATTTGAACTATTAAAATTAGTCCTAAACTAAAATATACCTTACGCTTTCTTTCTTCACTCTCTCGTCTCGACTCCTAAGAATGAGAATCTAATACCTTAAATTGAGAAGCGAGAGGGAGGAAGGATAATGACGACGATTCGATTGTGCGCACGATCGCTTCAGCCTCAAGGCTCTGCAAGGCGTGAGTGAGATGACTGAGCTTGTGCCTCTCTCTGCTTTGTCTTGACACTCTCGGTTTCCCACACGATTGCCATTCTAGCTACCATAAGCGACCCCTCAACCTCTAAGCTATTGGTGAGGGCTAGCCTCGCTTGTGGCCAATGAGGTCACCTTTGTCGGTGTTCAATGTGGCAACCCTCGCTAGATCTCGACAAGGGCAACCTCCCTTGAGGTGGGTGAGGCTGACCCTTGCTGGTTGTAGCCTCTAGCCCTTCGTTAGAGGTTGGGCAATTGGCCAAAGGAAGAAAAGGCCAAAAAAAAAAAAAAAAAATGAAAGAAAAGAAAAATTCAAAAAATTTAAAAATTTAAAAATTAATAAGGGTCCGTTTGGAAACCACTTCCCAAAGCCCTTTGGAGGCCTAAAGATACTTGGGCAAATGCCAGCCCGTTTGATAAAAAATTTTGAACCCGTTTTCTCCAAATGCCAGCTTTGTGAAGACGAAAGCCCAAGGAAGGTGAGGACCTGTGTTGGGCTTTCGGCTTTTTTGGCATTGCCCACGCGGGCACTGTTCATATTTTTTTTTCCAAAATTGTCCTCACGAGTTTTTTGTTTTTCCGGTTCTTGCCCTTGTATGCGACACTGTTCATCTTCTCCGGGGAGCTTCGATTCTGTCTGAGTGCGAGGGGTCGGCGACTACTAGAGGGACGCCGGTGACCGTCAAGGGGTGGCGTGACTGACGCCGGGGTGGCGCGCCCGAGGTGCAGGTCGCGCGACCCGGATCTGGGGCGGCGGGCGGTCTTCTTCTTCTTCTTCTTCCTCGGCGGCCGCCGGCGAGCTTCTTCTTCTTCCCGATCCGGGTTGCGCAACCTCGCGCCCCCGGATCCGGGTCGCGCGGCGTCGCGCGGCCTCCCGTGACCTCGCCGCAACCCAGATCCAGGGTGGCGAGGTCCTCCTGCGACCTCAACGCCCCGGATCTAGGTCGCTGGAGGTTGAGGTGACGTCGTGCGACGTCGCCGCCCCAGATCCGGGGTTGCTGGAGGTTGAGGCGGCATCGCGTGACCTCGCCGCCCTAGATCTAGGGTCGCCGGAGGTCGCAATGGCGTCGCGTGACCTCGCCGCCCCAGATTCGGGGTCGTGGGAGGTCGCCGGCGGTCCGCCGCCCTTGCCGGGTCAATTTTTTAAAATTTTCTTTTGATAATTTTTTTTTTTTTACCACAAAGATCCTTTATAAATGTAATTCCACAAACGCCATTTTGCTAAAAGTACTTCACAAAGAGCTTTCAAAGTACAATTTACCAAACACAGTTACATTTTGGAAAATATCTTTAACTCAAAGGTATTTGCATTTTCCTAAAGACTTTCCTCAAAAGTGGTTCCCAAACGCACCCTTAAATTGTGTTTACATCAGTATCAACTATGTCACAGTAGTAAATTCCGTCCAAAATTGGCAAGAAAGACTCAATTGATAAAAAGTGAAAGGGTTCAAGATTGAATTGGTAAACTTAAAAAGTTTATAACTAAATTGGTAAAAGTGCAATAGATTTAAGAATTTTAGGACAATTTTCCCTTTTAAAACTATAAAGCTACATTTGGTGGTCGAGATAAATTCAAAATAGGATAAAATCTATCCTATTTTACGTTTGATGTTTGTTTAAGAAATGATAAAATTGGATATAAGGGATATATATATCGAATAAAATTATCCCATGGAAATGTGGGATAAAAGTGGATAGGATTTTTAATATCCATAATTTGAAAGTTATTTTCTCGAATAACAAACTTCTTAAATTAACAAAATTAACAAAATTAAAATTATTCAACCAAAAAAATTAACAAAGTTAAAATTATATTTCAATATATAAATAATATTTGAATTATAGTATGAGATTTTAAAAAAAAATCAGTTGTTCTAATTTAATCTTATTTTTACTTATATATTCGAACTTAATTCTATTTTAGAATATAAATTCAATATAAAAATTAAAATATATATTTATATTTATTACATATTTTGGGTATATTAGTATAGTTTACTATTTAATAAAATTTTATTAGAAAATGATAGAAGGAGAATAAAGACATAACAAAGAAATTAATTAAAAGAGAGGAAAAAAGCAAACAAAAATAAAGTAAACAAAATTGACTCGAGAAATTTTTATTATCTTTGTTTGTAATTTTTTTTTATTTGATACTAATATGCCATTTATACTAAATAATGTACATGATATGATATAAATATATCTGACTGTGATTATCAAACAATGGATATAATATAGTAAAATCCATGAATTTCATATCTTATCCTATCAAGTTTTAATCTAATTTATTTGAATTGCAAAATTACCTCTATTGCTAGTGAATCAGACAAAAGTATGTACACAAACCAAATGAAGGACATTGGTGACCACATTAAACGGAAACATAATCTAAAATGAATTGACCTGAGCTTGCTTAGATTTCCCACTATGGATGCCGCCGCCAAATAACCATTGTTCAGCTTATTTGCAGGGATGATTCTTTCTACGTGCACATAAAATTTTTCAGGAAGGTGCAATGCTTTCAATGACATTTATGAGATCATCAAATCAGACAAAGTGGACTGACTGGAGAGAGGGAGAAACTATTTTTCTTTTAGAGACAAAAAGGAATATTACATCTGGGCCCGTAGAGTTACATTTTTATGAAGCACTTGAAAGTTTAAAATTTAAACCGATGAACCGTGGAGTAAAAAGCTAAAAGTTCTTAGTACTTCCTTGGAGTTGTAAATAAAACTTATCATATTCTCGTGACTTTGTCATGTACCACATATGATTGATTGCTAGTGGGACTTCTTGGCTGCACAGTGCTGATGTAAGACAAATGCATCTTTTGTGATCCAAAGGAGAGAATTATCTATCTATGCATCGGCTTCTATTATATGCGTATCGATTTATTTGTATTTTTTTTTTGCTAAAAGTTCAAAGAAAATGGTTTGCGTTAAACCAACAATTGTATGCTTTATGTAGGATTTTGGACATATCATGTCTTATCAAGTTGAAAAGATCACGTTACCAGGAAAATTACTCTTATAATATATGACAGCAAAAACAAAAAGCAAAAAAAGAAGAAGAAAAAACCAAAAATCCAAACCGAGCCCAAACGGGTTCTCAGAAAATTACTCTTATAATAAAATATAGCAAAAAGAAAGCGAAAATTGAAAATAAAAAACCAAAGATAAAAAATTAGAATTGAAGGTTCGGTTTGTATTTAGTTCGGTTCGGCAGCTTTTCCTAACAGTTTGATTTAGTTCAGTTTTTCGATTGACACCCCTATTCTAGATCAAATGTAGAGCAGGAACCGTTGCCGACTTCAAGTCCATGGTAGGTAGTGGTTGGGTCGGCCGGGTGGCCAAGAGGAAGTGGGGATGGCAGGTGGGTGGCCAGTTCGTGATTAGGCAGGACGGAGATGGTGGAGGAAAGAGAAATTTAGGGTGGGGATTGTGGGTTTGTTTATTGGGTAAGGGTATTTTAGGAAGTGAAGTGGATTACGAATTACAGGTTTCAAAAGTGTGGATGTTATATGATGTGCCAGAGTAAGCATCCTGTTGCCTTTTGTAATTATCCCTAACTTATCTATGTTGGTAAATAAGATATTTTGGATATTCTTAAGTCTTGTTATATTGGGGTCTAGACAAGCCCTAGGCTCTATCTTTTTCTGTTTGGCTTGCCTTCCCCTACTTATTATTTAAATAAAGCAAAAGTTACTTTGGAAAGGTGTAATCACATGATAAATATCGTCGATTATGATCATAAAGTTTAGCCAAAATGAAATAGACTTAATTCATTTCGTATATTATCTTGACACGACCGAAGCTAGGACAAGCTTTTAGCGTCACCTGTTTAAATCTATTGTTGCATTCATAGTCGAATTTCTTATTCAACTTGCATTAAGAAGATGTAAAAAGCTAAGATGTCTTATTATTTTTCTTTAGTGAAAGGAAAAGTGTTGGTGTAAGCTTCAAACACAAGAGGCATCTTATATTTGACTCGCCGGTATTTTTGCATCTTCCCCAAACTTTCTACTTTCTAAAGTTAAGTTCGCATGCATGACTATGATTAAAGATACACCTCCTAACACGTTTCAACTCACTAATGTTTTTTAATCAGCCAGTAAATTTTATTCATGATATCATCAATTTGGTATAGCGTGTCCAAAACATTCTTGTTGGGTGGATATGGTTGGTCTTGCGCATTTACTTTCGGTGCACCCAATAGGACCCCAATCCACAAGGAAAGTTAAAGATAGAGAAAGAGAGAGAGGACGAACATTGGAGATTAAAGTATAAATCATTATATCTAAGTAAGTGTACCTCTTATTGGGGAGATGGCCACTAAGGCTAAAATTGCACTTTTCTCAAAAGGGATTACGCGAAAAAAAGTAAAAGTTGATAAGAAGAAAAAGAAGATGATTGTGGTTTGACTTGATATGCTTAATGGGAGACTTGGCACCACTAATTTAATGAGCATGTGGCTTTAGTTTATTGCTAAAAAAAAAACAAAAGAGAGGATTTATCCTTATTTTATCCATGATTTTCACAGGTCAAGTCCATCAACGCGTTGATCGAATTGGGTTGGTCAATTTGGGTCATCATCACATGATTCGGAGTGCTTCTGGTATTTGTAATCTTACTTTGCAAGAATTTGATAGCTATAGTTTGTCGCCCTAGGATAATCAGAATACGGTATGACGCAACTTGATCATCTAACTCTGGAAATTATGCTGAGACATTGTAATATCCAAACTAATGGAGAGCGAGATCCAGAAATTTCAAACCATATATTTGTTTGCTAAAACTCTTATCAGGCACCAAGCGATTGGGATGTTGGGTGATCATTGACATTTGAAATCCGTCTAATCTGATCGCATATACGCAATCCCACTGAAGTCATTTCTGCGAAACTCACCATGTGTTCCAGTATTATGTACTCGAGTAAGATTGAAGTGGATACTAAAGTTTCAAGATGGAAACGAAGGTTCTTCTAAAGTGGAATAGATTTTAGGCAACTAGAGAGGGAAACAATCATGGAGGTGATCACTCTCACGATCCCCCACGAAGAAGAAGAGCACTAAACCCTAGAAAAAATAAAAAAAGGTAGATCTCCATTCAAACGTCAACTTTCATTTCGGGGAAGAAAAAACAAAAGAAATGCAATAAGATAAACAAAACGTGATTCATGCAAATTAATGAAAGAATTTATGCACAGAATGCTCCATTTACAATCGAGTGTCAACCTTTTAATTTTCTTGATTACGTCGGGCTATTTTTATTTTTAAATTTCAGAATGCTCCATTTTACTACGTCATAATAATGAGGTAATCTCCTTTCTTTTTCTATTCGGAGCGCAGTGTCCTTGATAAGCTGATATTTATCAAATACTGACGTCATAATACCAATTTGGGCATTTTTGCAATCGACGTTAACAGCACGATGTGGCTGAATCTGGACGCTTTAGTTGATAGTTGATGTACCAATTGTTCAGAGGGAGTAGGCTTAAAGATGTAAATTTATCCCTCCGAATGTAGAAAAACTTTATTGTTATTCTTCCAACAATTCTGAATAATAACCTCAGATTTGAATCTTCTACTTTTTACGTTTTTTTTTTCTAGTTTTTTTCTTGGAGTACCTCATAGAGTACTCGTACAACATCATTAGCAAATCTCCAACTAGATAAAAAATGAAGAAGAAGTGCATCACAAGTCTTAAAACTTATTATGAAAGTATGATCGAGTAGGAAAACTTTAAAAAAGTGTATTCAAGTTCTAAATTTTGTTAAATTGGCACAATCAGTAACTCTATCCAATTTGATTAACTAAAGATGCTGATATGGTTTTATTAATTTATTAATTAATTATTTTTTTTATCTCGTACAAGGAGTTAATGTTATTGATGCATTAATCAAAATATTAAAATGACGTCGTTTTGGTCCAAATCTTAAAACCTAAATCTTAATCTCCAAAAAAAAGGCCTAAATCCCAATTAAATTAACTTAAAAAAGGCTAAAAGTTTTTAAAAGAACACAAAAATAAAGAAAAGAACCTCCGGTGGAGGGTCGTTGCCCCATCACCAAAAAGATCGATTGAGGGGCAGTAATCCCTGACTTGTGGTCAGTGAGGGTCGCCAAATGAGGCCCCGCTGACCCCCCGACACCCCTGATGATGGTGGGGGCGACGATGCCTCTAAGAGAGGGTTTGGGTTTTTGTTTTTCCTTCTTTTCTTTGTCTTTTTAAATCTTTTATCTTTATTTAGTTTTAAATCTAATTTAACTAAAATTTGGGTAAAAATTATGATTTGGACCAAAATGATATCATTTTAGTCTTATGCTTGGAGAGAAATAATCAGAAATGCCACATCAGCATTTTCTGTTAATCATTTTGGATGAAGCTAATAAAATGACTTGATTGCATTAATGTGATAAGTTTTAGAAATTGATTATACTTTTTAAAAATTATAAGATTTAACCGCATTTCCCTGACAGCTATTAGAATTTTTAGTATATTTTAACTTCGTCAGTTGAACTTCTATTTTCAAGACTTCTAGTACGTGGCACTTAAATCTTGTGGCTCTTGTCTATCTCGTATTGTCATATGATACTCTGATAGAATTTCTATTTTCAAGACTTCTAGTACGTGGCACTTAAATCTTGTGGCTCCTGTCTATCTCGTATTGTCATATGATACTCTGATAAGATTACAGTTGTCGACATTGAATGAACTAAACATCCAATTGGTCCAGATGCCAGAAATAAAAGTGCGTTTTATCTCAAAACTTTGGGTCGTGGGATTGATCATTTCTCACCTAACAAGGGACCCAAGACGAGAAAGAAGGATTTGGATAACATGCACAAAGAAACCCTAGAAGCCCATCGTGCGCTTTGCATGCTAACGTGTCTCTTCACGGTTCAAGATTGTTGCAAGAGACCAAGCGAAGCACCGAATTCACGCATTCAACATTGGCCTACCTTCTCAATGGAGGCGAAGGCTGACCCGCATCAAAGTTAGATAGAGCTTTTGAATTCGCACTTCTCACTGTTTGCATTGAAGAGACACCCACTTCTTTTTTGGTGAATCTTTTGAGCGGCTGGTTTGACAGATGATAGGTAGATGCATGTCCATTGACCAATGAAGAGCACTTTTTTCGGAGTAAAAATGTTGAGAAGTGCTCTTTCTTTCGAGCAAAAAGGTGAACTTATCTGTTTCCCCCGATCGGGAGACAAGGTCTACTGTTCACGTGGTGGGTAATTACGGTGACTACACGGGAATATAGTGTGCGCATTATCTATGACGATGTGGATAATCGTGTTCACTGTTTCTGTGCCCATGACAAGTATGCGGAACCACAGTAACATGGGACGTTTATAATTCGAGTCTTGAAACTTGTACGTGCATTTTGAAACTTAAAACCATTACGATGACCATTTTGATCCTACATTTGCTATTTTGATGCATTTGAGTGCTTTTATTAACTTCGTTAATTTTAAGTGGATCGAAATTGCCTGATTTAGGGTCACGAGAGATCTTTCTTGAATGCAAAATAGCACCATTTCTTGATACCACATAAAATTAATGAAAACTAGAATTCAGAAGAATGAAAATGAAAATTTCTAAAATAAAGAAGTAAGGCAAAACGGAAAGAAAGAAACAATCACGGCTGTCCTTTACCAGTGAGGGTCATGACCCTTGTTGGTGGCCAAGCAAGAGTTGGCTGCCCCAACAAAGTGAAAGTTTTAGGGCTCAATTCAAGTGTAGTATTGTGACAAGTTTTAGGATTATTACTATAATTGTACTTAGTAACATGAAATATATTTAGTTAAAGTGCTAATTGCTAGGGAAAAACCGTTAAGGAACGTGGCAAAAATACATTAGACTCGTTTTCCCAGAGTTCAAGCATTTAAGAAAGAAAATTTGTCTTAAATGATATTAGAACACTAGTGGAGAGTTCGAATTTCGACACTGCCTCTCATCTTTATACTGCCATTGTTTCATAATACTTTGTATGTTTCCTTGTATCTAGTTATCTTCGGTGTGGCTATATCAATATTCTATGTTACAAGAGTAAGACACACCTAACCCGCAAGTAGGAGGGAATAATTTTCCAAAAAATCCTAAACCTATTGTATGACGGCCAATTCAATCATAAACCTTTCAATTATACTAATTTAGTCCTATAGCTTTTGTAGCTTGCTAATTTAGCCATTAACCTTTTGATTGTGTCAATTTAGTTTTCAATCTTTTGAAGATTTTCCAATTTAGTCCTAAAATTATTAGTTGAAAAAATTGGCTGGAAGGATTATATTGATAAATCTTCAAAAGGTTTAGTTCTGATTGACACATCATTAAAAGTTTAGGACTAAATTTGCACATTGAATGGTTTAAGATTACAATGGCAAATTGTCAAAAAGATTTAGGACTAAATTGACATAAGTAAAAGGTTTAGGATTGAATTAGTTGCCGTACAATTTAAACTTTTTGGACAATTTTCCCCAAGTAGGGTTGACAACAGATATGCTAGAAAGAAATGGTTGGCTTGCTTCTTGATAGCTCAAATTTTTGGGAAAAATGGTTTGATTCATTGCAATTTACTTGTTCTAGTAGTGCTGTCACAGAAAACCGAATTTTACTCCTACAATTTAAACTTCTAGAACAAAAGGATTGCAAGACTTCATCTTGCAACAGTATGGTTTGATTAATTGTAATATCCCGGTTGTAATATTGTTACTGAGCTTTGAAATATGTTTAGTCGTACTCTAACAATTTATGCTCCTAGAATAATGGTTTGCACAACTTTATCCTAGTATAGAGACGTCGAATTTGTTTCATGATACTTGCATAAGATATTCTTGGATTTTTCTTTCATTATGCAGAATGGGTTTCAAGAATTCTTTCACCCGCACATGAACCGGGTTCTCACGCTTAATATTGTTATCATAAGACTACATTCGGATGACGGAGACTTTCAAGATTTAAGATATATCTTTCATGTTTAGTTTTTGGAGATGACGGTTGCGGAATCAACTCCTCAATTAGTATCAAGGTCAGGGGTCTCGAATTCAATTCCTCCCATCCGGTTCACCTAGTTAGGGGCTCACTTTTTTGTATATGCCTTGAAATTCAGTAGTCTTCTCCCACGGAACATTCATTGGTTTTTGCAAGTTTAAACTTTCTCATCCTATCAACCCAAAAATTGGCGATGGCCAACTTCTGGCTCCTGGGCCTGGAAGCCAACTTCTGGCTAGGAAGCCAACTTTTGGCTCCTGGGCCTGGAAGAGCTTGTTGACCCTAAGAAGGAATTTCAGGATGGCCTTCGTCTGGAAAATTGGCGATGGCCAAACAACCTCTCTGTGGTTTGACAACTGGTATCCTAGAGGGCCCTTGAACCTGTTCTTTTCAGACTCTCTTATCTATAGTTCAGGGCTCTCTAGACAAGCTTGTGTTGCTGACCTCTTCTCAGATGCTGGCCAAGCTCTTAGATTGGTGCTTCAATCGTGGGGCAACCTCTTCCGACCCCGACGAATGACCCGGATCGTTGCTGTTGGCGAGGAAGCTCTTCGGGCCAATTCACTATGGCATCGGCGTGGAACTTCATCGGGAAGAAGAGGACGCGGGTCCACGGTACTCCTTTGTATGGGACAACGCCATAGTGCCTCGATATCAACTTAATCTTTGGCTCATGGCCAGATGTAGGCTTCCAACCCAGGACCTCCTTTTGGCCTATGGTATTATTGGAAATGCTACCTGTGCATTTTGCAAGAATGTGCCCTGACTCTCTTGACCACTTGTTTTTTGACTGCTGTGTCACGGCTAGCGTTGCCTTCTTTTGGGCGTCCAGATGCAATTTACCTTGGCGCAACAGAGGTTGGGGGGAGAATTTCAGGTGGGCAACTACCTATTTGATGGGGAAAGATTTCTATAAGTGCATAGCCCGTTTTTCATTTGGCGCGTTGTGTCATATCATTTGGAAAAATAGGAATGCCATCATCTTTAGAGACCAGCCTCTCTCTATTCCGGCCATTAAAAACCACATCTTTAAAGTGGTTCGCGACAAGGCTATCACCTTCAGGAACGTCGAAGACAATTTCAGAAACAGAAGGCTGCAGAGAAGTTGGAGTCTAGACCCGATTATTTTCAATGGGGACCCTTAGGTCCTAGATTAGACGATGGCCTCCTCTTTGTTTTTTGTCTCTGCTTGATAGCTGGTCGAGCTAGCCGTGCTTAGTTTGGCCTTGTTGTTGTTGTTGTTGTGCCGCCTCTGCGGCTTTTGCATCTCGTCACCCTTCCACTTCTTTTGGTACTACATTTGGAGTGCAAGTTACTGGTGACGAGATCTTTTGTACATTTGGCTTTTCTTAATATATATCTTACCTTTACCAAAAAAAAAAACTTTCTCATCCTATCGCCCTTATTGTAAAGCCCGACTGTCAAACCGTAACTATATTGACCACCATACTCTAAACATCGACGGTAAAAGTTTTACCTCAACTAAGGTAAATCAAAGGTTATGGCATGTTCTTCTTGCGTTGCTAGCTCCCATCTGTGCTCATTAGTCCGTGTACATGTTTCCCTCTCGAAAATTATGCTCGTCTCCATCCAAGTAGTTTTGGCGTTTAGCAACTTGGTTCATCGTAATTAGGCAGATGGAAATCAAAACTGTGAACTCTTGACCTAAAAGCTAAGCAACTTTAAAGCTCATGGCGGGTGTTGACGAAACGAACCATGATTTGAATGAACACACTACATGAAATAAAATACCATTTATACGTTGAAACGAGCATAAAATTGCTTTCGTGGTTTCCTCATTAAATTGAAAAGACACAAGCTGGCGACCGAGTTGGTACAAAGCCAACCACATTAGCTTAAAAAAATTTGTCTAGTTCAAGTAATAAAGTCAAGAAAAGTTTGGTTACGCAAAGAAATTCAAGTTTGAGTGGAGATCTAAATCGATTTGGGTCCAAGCTAAAATATATTAGTAATGTTAAAATATTCATAATATCCAAGAAAATACCTTCGTAATGGCTCAGATATTAAGAGGAAGTAATTATTAGACATAATGATGAGAGGA
The DNA here is from genome assembly GCF_016545825.1 of Eucalyptus grandis. NCBI lineage: Eukaryota > Viridiplantae > Streptophyta > Magnoliopsida > Myrtales > Myrtaceae > Eucalyptus > Eucalyptus grandis. Next base: position 27,116,134 of record NC_052619.1, read on the forward strand.
AGGAGTGAGACACCCAGATTGCACGGACTTGATAACCAATTTTATCAGCTGATGCGTAGAGAAAATCTTATAAACACTAGAAAAGTACCTCCTACAAATAGCATTTTCTTTCGTTAGTTACTTCCAGGCAATATAACACCTAGAAGCTAAACTCATTTTAAATCAGGGATGCCCAAGATAGAAAAAGTAATTAGGACATAAACGATGTCATTGACATCTATTTCTCAGGAATGTAAGATGAGGGCATTCTGGGGATAATTTATCTGTCTAACGTGGGCTTCTTTGTCATTAACACAAAAGACTTTCGCCAGCTTAGTTTTATCGGGTCAAGATATGCATATGTATATTATGGCTTTTGCTTTTAACTTTCATTTTCTTCAATTTGTAGAGATGAAGTCAATTTTTTATTACATTAAACTCCTCAAACTACATGTAACACATATTTATTAGTATTTAAGGTCATCCTCGGTAATATTTAAGTATGACTTAATGGATTTACTCAAGGCTAAAAAAAAGAAAAGAAACCAAACCTTCATACGACTCCTAAAACCTCTTATTCAATTTCGAATTCTGATTATCAAAACAACGCAATATCACATCTGGAGTCCTTTTGCTGGATTAATGATTGAGCTTTTCTATTGCTACACATGAGACGAAATCCAAAATATAAAAGGCCGAAATTAGTGCTTGTAGCAACTTGAATTTGTCATTTACGGAGGCCTAAACGATTAACTAGTCAAGATAGATGATCTCCATATCATTATCAACTCAAATAAAAGTTGGAATCCTACTCATTATTCAACAACCAACATGGGTTTTATCTTTTTATATTCTTTTTTCTTGGTTTCCTCGCATTTTCTTCCCACCACAACGTTGATATCATCAATTTTCAGTAATCTCAACCCACAAGGTTCGCCACAAAACAACAACTTTCTTCGCTGTGATGATGAGATTCTTTCTCTTTGTCCTTCAATCTTTTTATATCGCAGAGACACCGCCAATGTGGAATATATACCTACATCATCTTTCTAAGCGTAGCTTTCTCATGAAGGGACATTTGACTACCCAATGACGTGGGTCGATCCATTCAAAGAACTCGCAACACGTGCAATGACATGCCAAATCAAATTTTTGCTGATGGATGTGAAAGTTTACTGGGGCCTAAAGACTTCCTAACAGTACAATTACGTCACAAAAATCTTATATTCTCCCAAATCGAAGAATATATCTTCTAGTGCTTGTACTTAGCTGATTTAGATTAATCCACACACCTTATATCAGAAAAGGTTAAAAAAGAAAATATAAACAAGGAGAGATATACGATCTTGATGGTGGCAACAATATCCTAATATTCTTTTAATTAAACGGTAGGTTTTTTACTCGAATAGACCCTAGATATAGGATGGGCTGTTTGTAGCCCTAGGTTGGAAACCATGGATTCTCCGACATTCTTAATGGATGATGATAGTGAGATAGAGATGAACAAATGCCCGGGGTTTCCGCTTTTGTGCAGGGAAGAGCTTTTTGAATATGTAAAACCTAACCATCACGACCTTTCTTACCCAAGAATGAGAAAAATAAAAGAAAAGAAACTGATCAAGAGCTGCTTGTGCTCCACCTTGATAGGCAATCTTTGTCCAAGCAACTTATTTTAAGAATCTAGAGAAAGTTAAGAAGTCATATCTAGGAGGAACCTGTTACCCGTCTTTATGCTAATCGTCTTCTTCGTGGAAAAAGTGGCCTTCTTCGCGTCCTTGCCCCTTATATTATACCCTGCGTGCTATCTAATTCCTAATATATTAAATATGAGGTTTGACTACCCTTTTGGCGATTTTGGTCCCCAGGGTCTCGATTATCGGTATAGATTACGCAATCGTGTTATGGTCATGTGCAATAATTGCGAAACAAGTTCGAAGAGATATTGGAGTCAGGGATCGAAGCTCCAGGAAAAAAGATAAGCTAGGGTTAGAACATCAATTTCCATAAATTGGAGAGTAAAATCAAAATGGTCATAGTTTATAAATCATAAGTGAAGCTTTTCCAAGAGAGAAACTCAAAATTTTGTTGGTAGCATGACCCATGCTAGTGTTTATTCTCAAGGTCACAAAGATTGATAGAAATTTAATTGACATAAATTGAGACACGAGACTTTATTCTGATTCACCATTAAACTAATGTTACATCTAGTAGATAATTCTACTATAATTAGCACATTACACTCCTCTAGTGATTACATATACCTAGTGGCTATTTATGGCTCCAAACTTAAACTACTAATAAAATTTGGGCTCAAACAATAAAAGTCCTTTGATGGCTCGAGGGCGTTGCCCTTGTTGTTCCTAGACGCTCGTGTTATCCCGTTGATGGGGAGTATAAACCACACCTCAACAATAGTGTGGATGGAAATACATTTTCCTATACTAATAAATATATACTCATATGCCAGCTTTGCTCATGTTCAATTCTTTGGGAAAATTATAAAAAAAGTCATAAATCTATTGTATTTGTATTAATTTAGTTTTGAATATTTCAATTGGCCTTAAACCTTTTTACATTGGTATTAATTGAGTCAATTTGATCAATTTAGGTTAGAATTGCTCATGTGGACAATTTTTGAATTTTTAAATATTTTTCTAATTTTTTATTTTTATTTTTTCTCCCTTCTCTTTTCCTTCTTATCTTTTTTTCCTCACTGTGGCTAGAGAGGCCGGCTCGTCCAAATCTAGGTGAAGTTGGGTGAGGGCCACAACCCTTATTGACGGTCGGCGAGGGCTTTGTGGCCCTTGCCCATCGGGTAGTGAGCTTTTGCGAGCCTTGCTAGCCACAATGGAAAATAGAAAAAAGATAAGAAGGAGAAGAGAACAATATATATAAATTCAAAAAATATTTAAAGATTAAAAAATTGTCCACACCAAAATCTCCAATTATGCAACGTAGGATGACTGACATCCATGATGGTAATTTCTAGTCTAAATTAGCTGAATGAAGTCAATTGGTACTAACATGAAAATGTTTATGATTAAATTAGTTTAATTGAAAGGTTTATAACTGAATTTATATTATTGTAATAGGTCTCTAACTTTTTTGATACTTTTTCCTCAATTCTTCCTACGACAATTGGCAACTGACCAAATTAGGTGAGAAACACGACCTTGATTCCTGGAGCTGATTTCATCATCTAACATGTCCAAGAGAAACTGAAAAGAAGATTCCTGATTATATCAGCATGACTTTTCATTGCTTTTCAAAGGAAATATTATAAGGTCTTGCCACCGTGACCACTACATAGGCATCTTCATATCGAAATATTTATACAATGAAATGACCAGACGCAAATAGATATGAAATCCTCATATACTTGACTTGGTATGTTGCCATATAATTTGACATTTTCCGGGATTTCTCACCGATCTTCAGAATATTGTGTATATCTTGTAAGTTTTCACATTAATTTGGGGACTATATGATCTAGTCAAATATAAAAACCAATTAATAAATTTTCTCTACAGCCAATTAATAAATTTTCTCTACAGCCAATTAATAAATTTTCTCTACAGCTAACGCGGTAATCAAATCGAAACTTCCACATCCTTCATACATAGTAATTCCATAAGTTTGAGGAAGGATATTAGATGATACATGATGTGTTGCAACTTGATTTGGTATGTTGCCATTTAGTTTGATATTTTCAAGTTTTATCGAATCTTACAGATACTTAAAATATCGTGTATCTTGAATATATGTTCTGACATTCTATCTAAAGGATCAGCATTTCCTTATTCTGGTGAAATACAGAATCCCTTCATTACTTCTCTTTCATCGCTAACACAATCTTTTCATTTGCTCTAATTTGCTTGATAAAGGATTCGCACATGAACTTCCATGGAGTATACACTAAGGCTTTTCCTTTTTTTTTTTTTTTTTTTCCTGGATGAGGATGAGGCGAGATAGAAATTTGTTTCTCATAAAAATCTTGCTTATTACTGCATAAGATTTTATTTTTCCATTTTAACTTCTCGCGAGGAGGAGTCAGGTCAGGCTATGGCTGTTTAAGTAAGCTGGATTTTAAATGAAAAATTTAACGCTGGAATAATTTTAGCTATATTTAGTACGTAAAAAGGAAAAAAAAAGAGATTATTTCCAAGGGAAACATATTCCTTTCCAAGGAAACATATTCCCTCAACTTTGTTCCACTATTTACTTCCTTTTGATCATTACGTTTGCCTAAAATATTCTCATTGCTTACCTCAAATACTCAAGCTCAAACCTGGCGTTCTCGTCCACTAGTAACATCACACGCGTTATTCTTATGTGATGTTGATAATCCTCTGATTTTCCATAAGTGTGTAGTATAAATTCATTCTATCACTGAAAAGTGAAGCACACAAATATAAAAATAGAAGAGTAAGGAATCTATCTAGCTCCATATTATCGTAGTTAAGAATCAAAGCATAAATCTTCTCCTTTTGATTATGCAGTTAAATGATTATAACTTGTGTGTAATCAAAATTGTAAATGGGATTACATATTCTCTACCATATATAATATGAAGATGTTGCCTTAGCTCCACATATCCACTACCTGCAACTCTCCCCCTCTGCTTTGCTCATGGAAGAATTATCTAGAACATGACCAAAAAGTCCACGTCAAACGGCACACCGTTTGGCCGACCAAATCACAGTGAAAACACCTAGCCACGTAGGATCCTCTTCTCCCACTTTTTTTTTTTTTTAAATTCTTGTCTTATTTGCAAACCCTCCATGAGTGACCAGTGACTACTCCTACTTCCACTATCTCTATATATAGGAGCGTCTCTCGAGTCTTTTGGGTGTGGAAACCTTCGTGTTCGAACCACTCATTGCAGAATTCAGTGTCTCCAATTCGCAAAATGGGGTTCTTCTCAAAGGTGATAATGAACCAAATTCTGGCTTTTATAATATTTTCACTTTATTTCGAGAGTGGTTTGGCGAGGGGAAGGCATGGGAAACATCGGGAGCGTGATCCAAGTCAAAGTAAGGTTGTGGACATAGGAGAGGGAGTGGAGGATCTAGTGACGGACTTGCCGGGCCAACCGGCGGTCAATTTCCGGCACTTCGCAGGTTACGTCCCGGTGGATGAGACGAATGGAAGAGCGCTCTTTTATTGGTTTTATGAGGCAGACACTTCTAGCCCTGAGGAGAAACCTCTTGTCCTTTGGCTTAATGGAGGTAAACCTAATTTATGGACTCTCTCTCTCTCTCTCTCTCTCTCTCTCTCTCTCTCTCTCTCTTCTCTGTGTATGTTTTTTGTGAGAAAAGACTCAACTTAATTTTTCTTCTACCCCCTCCCCAAGATGCTTGCCGTTTGTCAATGGTAGCTGTCGCTAAATTATTTGGAGAGGAAGGTTAACTAACATGTTTGACTCAGTCAAGGGACAATGATTTGGTATAGTCGAATCCAAAGTCTTCAAACGAATCTGTTTGTTGAATATTATAACCGTACAAAAATGCTAAAAGAATGATTTTTATTTGTCTCAATAGTTTTATTCATAAATTAATGAAAATATCACTCGCCTATGGAACAAATGAAGCTACTAAAAGCGAAAAGTACATGCGTCTATCTTTGGATCGTACTTATAATAATAAATTTTCTAAGTTTGATCGGCATAACATGAAAGTATCTTGAATAGATTGTTCTGTGTGAATGGTGGGACTGCGTTCATATTCAAACACGCACTTACACCATTCAACACTGTTCATGGAAACAGTAACTCAGACCGATGATACTATTGCTTGGCATAAAGCCTTTTATCTTTATTGAACTGAGCATCGCCAATTAGGTCGACTACCATAATCTCCACTCCAATTTGTTGACCAAATCCACGAGGAGTCAGTACGTGTAATCTCTCCCATCGGCTGTTGTGGGTGGGTCATGGTTCGATCATAGGGGTTGGCGCTAGTTCTAATGAGGCTCATCTCTCTAGGGTTAAATCGGGAGAAAAAAGAGAGTTTTAGGTGGTCCTAACCCTAGCTATCCCACGGAATTTTCTCGTGATAAATTTTCTAATGAAACTCTCACTTTTATATGCTGGTGAGGAGCGAATTAATCAAGTCCATACCATCACGTGCGGTAGATCCACAGCTGCTGAGCTTATATATAGGTGACTAATATAATAACCTAATATTTTTCCCTCTAGACACTCGAGTTTTTATGCCGATTAAATATAGTATTATTCAGTGATATTCAAATGATATTTTCCTTGTCCGATGGAGAAAGAATACAATACAAAAAGCCATGATTGCCATAATCATCGCAGAAGACCTGGAATAAACCTAGAAATCATCTCTTCATATATTTTAAATATTCTTGCATCTAGACAAAGCTCTTCTATCCCTTTTTCCCCCCTTGTCATTTTCATGATTTGTTGCCGCACAGATCTTTTTCTAAAAGGCTCCAATTGGCACTTTATGTGCACTTTGTTCTCTAGTAAGGTGACAATATGCTCGTTGCGTGTTTCTGTGGGTGGTTTCAGGTCCTGGGTGCTCCTCTGTGGGATATGGTGCAACACAGGAAATTGGACCTTTTATAGTGGACGCTAATGGTCATGGACTAAAGTCCAATCCCTACGCTTGGAACAAGGGTATGGTTAATAGGCCTCTCTCTCTCTCTCCCTCTCTCTCTCTCTCTCTCTCTCTCTCTCTCTCTCTCTATATATATATATATATATATATATAGAATTCGATCATGCATGCACGTGATTGAGCAGTCATAAAAAGAAACCCTAAAAAAATCTTTAAATAAATAATTACTTATTTCACGACAAACTGTTGAGAGATTCCTTGACAGAGGCCGTTGACACATGTCAATGCATGTATCGAGCAAAGACGTTTGGAAAAATCCATGTCAACCTTCCCCCTATTGACCCATTTTCGTAGTGCTGCTTTTGTGATGGATAAGAAAATATAAGATTGATTATGGTACAGAAAAGGATGCGTGTTAGTGCTTGTTTTATAGTACAATGCTATGATGAGATTAATAAAATGATTAAACGGGGAATATGATATGTTTTTTTATTTGTTGATGACGCAGAGGCCAACATGTTGTTCCTGGAATCTCCTGTTGGTGTGGGCTTTTCGTACTCAAACTCAATCAACGATTATGATATCCTGGGAGATGACTTTACGGGTGATTTTCATTTATAAGACTCTCGATGCAATTACGCAGAAACTTGTGGCTGTGAACTTCGCTTCTTCCTGACCTCTTTTTTTGCACATAAAGGATCTTCTGTATCTTGTTCTATAGATAGAAATCCTTTTTTCTTAAATTCTTTTCCTTCTCTTTTAATTTCTGTTTTTCGAAACCATGAAATACTTCTCTAATTCTAAAACTTCCTGTTGATTGATCAGCGAACGATTCTTATAGTGTCCTCCATGCGTGGTTCACAAAGTTCCCGTCGTATCGAACACGGGACTTTTACATTGCCGGAGAAAGCTATGCAGGTATTCGTCGTCTAAATACATTGTTGACTTCATTTAGCAAAAAAATAGGCAATAATTACTTTTGGGGCTTGGCCACAGGAAAATATGTGCCGGAGCTGGCTGAGCTCATCCACGACAAGAACAAGGATCCTTCCCTTCATATAAATCTCAAGGGTATTCTGGTAATTAAGTAATTATAACTTGTAAGATCTATTCCTTTTTGCTACTTGTAAAAACATATATACAATGAATACGTATTAAAAGGAGAATTTTAAGAGATGGTCCATCTAATTTGTGTGCGTGCGCAATTTGCAGTTAGGTAATCCTGAAACATCTGATGCTGACGACTGGATGGGACTAGTGGATTACGCATGGAGTCATGCGGTGATCTCTGATGAAACCCACGGAGTGATCAGAAAGACATGTGACTTCGCCAGCAATAATACATGGAGCAACAATGAATGCTGTGAAGCTGTGGAAGAGTTACTTCATCAATACAATCAGATCGACATGTATAGTCTCTATACCCCGACGTGCATTGGTGATTCGGCGAGCTCGGATAACAAGTCATACCAAGTCATGATGAAACGTTCATCAAGAATGGTGAGTCGTTGGAATTGTTTAAGACCACAGAACGATGCGTCCTCTGCTTGTGAGTTTTCTCCAATAAGACGTTTTCTTCTCATTTTATTTAACATGGTGTATTACACTATATATATCAGATGCCCAGGATAATGGGTGGTTATGACCCGTGCCTGGATAAGTATGCACAAGCTTTCTACAACAGGCCTGACGTTCAAAAGGCCCTCCATGTGAGTGATGGTCATCATCTCAAGAATTGGAGCATTTGCAAGTATATCTCTCTCTCTCTCTCTCTCAAGATTTACAACGATTTTCCAAGTGAATGATCTTGCACTTTCATGGTCTCTTCTATTCTTTTCAAATAAACTAACCCTTTATGTCGTGTGATGGACGACGCACCGATTGCAGCTTTAAAATATTCCACGACTGGAAAGACTCCAAGCCATCTGTTATTCCAATATACAAGAAGCTTATTGCGGCAGGGCTTAGAATTTGGGTCTACAGGTACATAAAATATTCAGAATTTGCCACGATCACGAATGTACGTTCATGAACCTTCTACTTTTTTGTTATCTTGACTTCTTTTTCCCGGTTGGTTGCATCAGTGGGGACACAGATGGAAGAGTCCCAGTGCTGTCCACTAGATACAGCTTAAGTTCTTTGGGTTTGCCTATCACCAAGGCTTGGAGGCCCTGGTATCACCAAAAGCAGGTAATCATATAGTACCTTCGATAGCTTTTCGGATATATATCCCAAAAGGGAAGCTTAACTGATGCAAAATGCAGGTGAGCGGTTGGTATCAAGAGTACGAGGGACTGACATTTGCGACGTTCAGAGGGGCTGGTCATGCCGTGCCGGTCTTCAAACCAAGTGATTCGCTCGTGTTCTTCTCTTCTTTCCTCAACGCACAAGATCTTCCATCTGCTCGTTGAGGAAACAGCAAGGAAAAGAAGACAAAAGAGAAGAGTCTTTCATATGAACTCAGTGTACGAAATAGTCAAGGGCTACATATAGCAGGAAGAGCTAAAGTAGGAGAATAAATAGGGTTTGGACTTTCAGTTTTGGCAGCAGTGGATTTGGAGAAAAGTTATTGCAGTTCTACTCTTCTTTCAGTCTTAAGAGGCGGTCTTAGTCTAATTGAAATGTGATAAATTCAAATGGAAAACCTCAATCTTCGATATGATTCAGTAGAAGTTAATGAATTCCTAGATCAAATCAATCGAGTAAGAATGATGAATGTTTTCCTAATCTTGGAGTCACTTTGAATCCCTGTTAATGTGGGAAAATATTGAGACCGGTGAGGTTCGAAGTGAAATAGTGCAAAGAGATTAGGACGTTGGGACCGCAAATGCTTACTCTTTTTTATCATCTATATTTAAGAGGGTATCAATTATTGGTTCCTTTCACTAACTACTATATTTTTAAGTCATCAAGCAATAGCTGTTACTCAAATTGAATATTCCAACAATGGGTGTGTATGGTTGCTAACACAAGTTGCCCCTTCTTTCATGTTGTGTTAGGCGGAAACCAAGTAGAAATAAAATCAAGGTTTATCCCACTATTTTATTTTGGCTTAATTGTATAAATTCTATTATGCTATTAAACAATTTTTTTTATTAGATACTCCATAAAGCCTGAATATTTCATAGTTTTTAATTAACCCAGTTTTCATTCCTTGTTCACATCTCCTCACTAAAGCATCCGACGGTCTTCGTCGAACATGGCCTTGAACCCTCTCAATCGACACTCATTTTCTTTTTCTTGAATATGTCATCTACTTTTCGATTACATTTGATTCGTGACCTCGTCTTTTCGCAAGTGGCCGAGCCCACAGGTCTAATTTCCATCAATCTCCCACAATTCTAATTTCTACTCTCTCTCTCTCTCTCTCTCTCTCTCTCTCTCTGCCATTACTATTTTGACCTTAATTTTAACTAGACTTAGAAGTATTAAAAGGTGGACCTGTACCAATTTCCACACGGCCAACAACAAGATTGAAGCACCAAATACCATTGCATTTAAGCACGTGGAGGAACTGTCCATGAAAATTTTCACATTTTTTTTTATTAAATCATGTCTCAAGTTTAAGTCATTGAGCAAAGTCCGACTTGATGTTAAGTAAGAAAGTCAAGGCAATAGAAATCGGCCCATCTCCGGAATATATCACAGAAGAAGTCTTATTAAAAAATTAGCCATTTTCCAATTGGGACTCACATTCTTTATATTGAATAGAGAAATGCTTACATTAGTGGGAACTTTCCTTGTTTGGTCAGAAGAGAGAACACCTATCGTAAACATGAAGAGAGCTGTTCAGAGGACTTTAACATGTAAGTTCCGGTAAAGAGGACTCTCTCGGCTGGTTGGCCGCACAATTAGAAGAAGATACTAATTTGGACCGCCCGGTGAACTCAGGCTCACAGATCCCGGAATCGCATCCTCCTCCGGTGTATCCTCCGCGGCCTGGGTCCCGATTGCTGGCCGGGCGCCGACTCAAGCCTGGCGATGAAGATCTCGTAGGCCACTTCTTAAGGCGCAAGATTGATGGCCACCCGTTGAAGTCTTTGATCCCCAGGTTCGATGTGTCCGGAATTGAGCCGTGGAACTTGCCAAGTACCATGAATATGGTGTTTTATGTGTTCTCGGGTTCCCCTCGAAATTCTCGATTTGTATATAATGAATGTGTTCCAAATCTACATAAAATTATAAAGGAAAGGAACACCACAGAAGTTGCAAAACTTGTCGGGGATATACAATCGAATCCTATAACATTACATAAGTATCTCCGATATCTCGCTGAGATGCTAAAGAGCTAGGGAGGCTCAGGAATGTAGATCTACAGCTAATCGAGCCGGGAAAATTGTTGATTTCAAACTCAAATCACATGTCACGTAAAATTCCGGTGTTCTTTATTGTTGTTCCTTATTTGATTTCTATGGTGATTTCGTTTTCTCACAAAGATTTAATTGCAAAATCCGTTCTCGCATTGATTTTATGATGTCTTTATAAACTACTTGGGGTGTGTACTCTAACCTTACATACTTGTTTCATTAATAATTTATGCTTTACATATTCTAGAAAGGAATATACGTGGGAAAACCTATACTAATTGGATCTTGACCATAGTAGACGAACATATAACACTGCTATAACTAAGGGAAACACAACCTAAAACTAGATGGCTTGTATATCTTCTCCCATCTCTTCACTGGACCACTGTGGGAAGACGTTCGAAACCTAATCAAGCTATTCCTTGGGAAAAATTCGAGGCTGAGTTGGCCAGACCAGCTCTTGGCTGTGAACACCCGTGGCTTCGGTCCCGATCGCTCCGGCAAAGGCCTCAGGTGCTTGAATTTGGAGACTAGCAGAGGGACCACGAGTGCTTTCTGGATGTCACGGAACATGTCTGTGTCCGAGTCGTAGTGGTTGGAGGAGTTGAAGAGCGTGTGGAACACTTTCAGGCAACCAAGGTGGAGCCGCCTGCTCGGCTCCAGCAAGTCAGAGAGCTTCTTGTCGAGGACGTGTTGGACAAACTCTTTCTTCATCTGGTCGAGCAGCAATTGCACGAATTTGATGGAGTCCTCGATGTTGGCTTCGGGGTTTTCCTTTAGCTAGAGCAGCACAAAGTTCAATTTCCCTTATTTTTTCTGGAATGTGAGAAAATTGTAAAAAGAGGGAGACAAAATAGAAGAGTGTACATAGGTGCACAATAAGAGCAACAATGAACAAGCGCCACTTAGGGAGCAGCGGCCAGACTTAGCTCTATCACACTGAACAATTCAAATAGCCTCAAAACGCATGCTTTCCAACATTAAAAACTTGACCTGGTAGCTTTGGATGTCATTGAGCAACTGAGTGATGGCTATGAGCAATTTGGTGAGGGGCAAATTGAGTTTGGGCCACAGATGATGCAACGGCGTCGTGGGGCTTGCGAGGCGTGAAGTGGGAAGGAGTAAGATGTGTGCTGCGATAGACGTCATGCCCGTGCCGATGTACTATTGAATCCCTTCCTTTATTTCATGTTTGTATAATTTGACATGGATATAAACTATTCTCATGGCGTTCCTTCAATTACTACCTTTATCACGTGATTTCTTGGTTCACATTCACGTAAAATCTCTAAATTACTCTCTCACGATACTCTTAAACATTCTCGTTTGATTTAATTTTCCACATCTTCTATCCTGTGAATTTCTTTTGTTAATAGAAATTAAATCTAGAGAGTTGATCCCGCCCCGTGGTGGACGCGCTGGTTCGCGCCTTGCCCCCTTATTTGGGAGGGGAGGGGTTCGAAACTCCGCGCCTCCATTGCGCGACTAAAGTGGAGTGCCGTAGGAGGTAGGCCCCCGTGCTAGTGCTCCCCCTGATTTACGCCGCCAGCTGCCGATTGTACGGTGGTTCCAGAGTCAATGAAAAAAAAATCTAGAGAGTTGATGGTATGTTGCTATGCATGAATTTAACAATGTAATTGCAATTTTTTAGCAAATTTATTATATATATTAAACTGAGTTTTTTTTTTTTTTCGAAAATATAACTGAATTCAAACAGTCAAATCTTGTGAGATATACCCGGAATCAACATTTGTTCCACCATCTCTAATTATCCTAATATAGTTGCCACACTAAATTTAGCCACATTGGCGATTTGTTTCGTCAGGTGGTCCCTCTAGGAAAATTGTTTCCTCCTCCTCCTCCTCCTCCTACAGGATCTTGAATCTGGGGTAGGCTTGAGCTCATATGAGATTTGAGGCTCGAGCACAAAGGCTAAACTCGGGTCCAGCCTCCTCCTCCAGCCTCCTCCTCCTCCTCCTCCTCCTCCTACTGGATCTCGAATCTGGGGTAGGCTTGAGCTCATATATGAGATCTGAGGCTCGGGCACAAAGGCTAAACTCGGGTCCAGCGGCAAAGGAGTCAGCCGAGATTAGAGGGGTTGGTAATGAAAATCTATGGTGAGCGGTGGTGGAAAGCGGATGTCACAACTGTCGCCAAGGGCGGAAGCATAGCTGGCTGAGGTGGCAGAGGTCCTTGTTGAATCTTGCGGAAACGTGGTACAAATATAATTTACAAAAATATAACTTTCACTATTACAATATTTTCTCACACCACATACAATACTAAGACAACTCTACACAATTTCTCTCACTCACGTGCATACATAGCACACTCTACTCAACACACTCTCAAGACCCCTACACATACCCACACACCCCCTTGGACTTCTTACTCACACACTCTTAGTTGGACACTCAAATGAGGAGCAAGTTGCTCCTATTTATAGGATGGAAAGTTGGTGACTTTCCTAGCTTTCTACACTATTCTAGAAGTATTATTATTATTTTATTATAGCCTCACAACTAGATTTCTTTGGAGAAGTCTAGAAGTGGTGCAGCTTTTCTTGATGGATTTTGCTAGAATATTCTGGATAAGGGAGAGATCTAGAGAAATCCAGAGAGAGAGAGAGAGAGAGAGAAATATGGAGGAGAGAGATATGGAGAACTCGAGAGAGAGAGAGAGGCGGTGATCTTCAACACTCCCCCTCATCGACTACTCTCTCTTGATATAGTAGCCGTGCTGATATTGCTTTTGGACTCTTCAACTGTCTTCCTCCATTCAGCATGTTGCGAATCTTCCTCAGATGTGGATGGCTCTATGGCTCCATCTTCAGTTGCTTCTCTTGATGCGACTTTCCATCGGACTTTTTGAAGCTTGGGTTTCTACGGTGTCAATTCGACTTGTGCTTTAGTCTCATTTCCCTTCTTCTCACTCAATTCAGTCTTCGTATTCGACATATCTCCTATAAGAATTTTGAGATTGGAACTCATTAGATCAAGCCTCTCATTTGTGACTTTCATTTCATGCTTCAACCGATTGAGTCCCATCCGAAGCACTTTAGTGGAGATATCTTGATCCTTTTTCTCATAAAATTTCTTCTCCTCAATCTTATTCCACCTATCCTTGCACGATGGGATGTAGGGTGTAGATGGCCTCCTTTCCTCAAAGAAACCTTTCTTCTTCTCCTTCATGTGTTTGATATCTCTCTCAGTATGACCAATTGGGAACATCATAGCGGGCTTGAGATCCTGAAGCTTCTGCAGCTTCTTGAACTCACATCGGAACTTCTCTAGCTCCCTATCTTTTGCCTTGAGCTCTCGATCCTTCTGCCTTATCATCTCATCCCTTTTCTTCAACATATTCTCCATCTTTGCCTTCTCAACTTTTAGCTTCTTTATCATCTCCTGCATCTCTTGTAGTTTCTTTTCACAATTGCTTGTTGGCGTTGTTAGTTGTTCTTCGAGTTCTCCCTTGGCTTGCTCTTATTTGAGGTCGTGATAGAACCTGTCGAATTATCCAACTCAATTATACAAGCGGTTGCAAACTCTTCTCGTTCCTTCATTGCAACAGGCGCTTGAAAGTCCCATTCTTCTTCGCTTTCAATCTCCTTCTTGCAGGAAGTGATGACATTTCCTTCTTCTCGCCAATACCAACAAAATCTGGCGATATGTCCTACCTTGCCACGAACGTAACACCGTTTGCTGCGACTTTTGTTGCTCTTGTCTTCATCATCATTGTTGTCGCGATCTTGACGAGCTCCCCTTAGCCGATAGCCCTACTCTTCGGGTTGCCTTCGCCAATCTCCATGACTTTTCCATGGTTTGCCATCTCTTGCACTTGCTCTATTTCTATTCTGGCCCTTGAACCATCTTTTATTACTGAAGAGGGCACTTTCATCATCTTTAATTGTGACCTTAGGGATTTGTTTATCTAAGGCCTCTTGATTGGCCAATATATTTTCCAACTCAGTTAGAGTCGGCTCATTTGCCCATCCACGGGTGGCCGTAATAATACCATTATATTCTGGCCTTAACCCATGAATTATTATTCTTCTCATTCTTGTCTTAGAGATGGCATTCTCAGGATCTAATTTTGAAATTTCTTCGCAAATAGATTTAACTTTAGAAAAGTATTCACTTACCGTCATACTCTGTTGCAATATTGAGAGGAGCTCGTTCTCCAGGCATTGTAACTTGACATCGTTTGTCCTCGCAAACAGCGTCACCAAGTTATCCCAAGCCTCCTTCAGGGTTTTTGCACTCTTTATGTGTTGTAATAATTCGTCTCCAACATTCACGGCAAGAACATAAAAAGCCTTACCTGATTTTTTATGTTCCATTTTCTTAATTCGCTATCATTCGTGGGTGGTGTGGTGTTGCTCCCGCCAACTATATCCCACAAATCTTGACCTAGCAAGTAATATTGCATGCGGGTACTCCAATTAGTATAATTGAAGTTGTTGAGCTTCTCCATGCCGTTCACCGAACTCGAGAAATCCGCCATCGTGACTTGAGTATAATGCCCCGCACTATACCAAGTAAGTCTGGTCCCGGACCAACCAACTTCACAATCCCAGATTGTGCACTGGCAGAACTTCGACGTCCTTCGCTTCTTCGCTCCTTGGCTCGACGATCCCTGACCATCTTGCTCACTTACAATGGTCTTCGACCACTGTCTTCACACGGCCTCCGACGATCTACTCTGATACCACTTGTTGAATCTTGCGGAAACGTGGTACAAATATAATTTACAAAAATATAACTTTCACTATTACAATATTTTCTCACACCACATACAATACTCAGACAACTCTACACAATTTCTCTCACTCACGTGCATACATAGCACACTCTACTCAACACACTCTCAAGACCCATACACACACCCACACACCTCCTTGGACTCTTAGTTGGACACTCAAATGAGGAGCAAGTTGCTCCTATTTATAGGATGGAAAGTTGGTGACTTTCCTAGCTTTCTACACTATTCTAGAAGTATTATTATTATTTTATTATAGCCTCACAACTAGATTTCTTTGGAGAAGTCTAGAAGTGGTGCAGCTTTTCTTGATGGATTTTGCTAGAACATTCTGGAGAAGGGAGAGATCTAGAGAAATCGAGAGAGAGAGAGAGAGAGAGAGAGAGAAATATGGAGGAGAGAGATATGGAGAACTCTGAGAGAGAGAGGCGGTGATCTTCAACAGTACCATTCAAGTGGCGCATCCGAAGTTCATGATCTCGTTTCTTCTCATGTGCTCAAGTCCACAATTTTTAGTTTTCACAATCAAAAGTGATATCTCTCTCACACAAAAAATAATTCAGCCAACCTAAGTCACTAAAATGAAAGTAGACAGTCATCACATTTAATGGAATCCATTTGAGAGTTATATTCAACTCACTATTTTCAATGGTTCAGATTTGATTTAATGCATATATCATACCCATGGAAACTTAATCTCGATCAAATATGACCGTTGACCAATTTTTTTGTAACACAGAATTAGGAGATGGACTTGCAACTCTTTCCACACGGACAACAATGAGATTGAAGCAAAAGATACCATTGCTTTTTGAAGTGAATGAACAGTTTACACATCTTTCTAAACTACTTGGGGTGGGGACTCTGCTCTTACACACTTATTCATTATTGATACAAACCAAAGCAGCTTCAGGTAGGGGAACCTATAAGATTGGTTCATGACTATGGTACATGAAGATTTGCCACTGCTATAACTAAGCGAAACATAACTTAAAACTAGATAACTTGTACATCTTCTCCCATCTATTCGCTGGACCACTATGGGAAGGCATTTGACACCCAACAAAGCTCTTCCTAGGAAAACGCCCGAGTCTGAATTGACCGGACAGGTCCTTGGTCACAGACACCCGTGGCTTCGGTCTCGGTTGCTCCGGCAAAGGCATCGGGGACTTCAGTTTGGGGACTCGTGGTGGGACTACGAGTGCTTTCTGGATGTCGTGAAACATGTCCATGTCTGAGTCGTAGCGGTTAGAGGAGTTGAAGAACATGTGGAACACTTTCAAGCACCCGAGGTGGAGCCGCCTGCTCGGTTTAGGTAAGCTGCAGGGCTCCTCAAGGACGTGTTGGAGGAACTCTTTCTTCAGTTGGTCTAGCAGATGTTGCACGAAGTTGATGGAGTCCTCAATGCTAGCCTGGGGGTTTTCCTTTAGGTATAGCAGCACAAAGTTCAATTTCCCTTGCTTTTCTTCTTTCTGTAATGTGTGAGAGAGAGACAAGCAGGAGGGGCTTGTGAGGAGACAATCGTTAAAACAGGGAGACCAAATAAGATACGTGCATAATAAGAGCAACAATGAGCAAGTACTACCTGGGGAGCAGCGGCCAATTATAGCCGCTTGGCCAGCGGCCAGACTTAGCTCTATCATATTGAACAGTTCAAATAGCCTCAAGACGCATGCTATCCAACATTAAAAAATCTACCTGATAGCTTTGGATGTCATTCAATAAGCGAGTGATGACCATGAGCAATTTGGTGATGGGCTGGTAGGGGCTAGACCACAGCTGATGCAATGGGGTCGTGGGGCTCGCGAGGCACGAAGAGGGAAGGACTAAGATGTGTGTTGCGATAGATGTCATGCCCACATCAAGGTACTCTTGCATAGTAGGCGCACCTCCGCTTCGGCTCCATTTCGCTTCCATGAGCCATGAATGAAATGTCTCACTCCACTTTCAAACCAAACACACTATTTTAGACCATTTAAAAGAAACATAGTGCTTGATGAAGAAAATTAAAGAAAGAGAAGTATAACGTGAGAACATGAGAAGTACTATATCTTGGAGGTTTTTCTTGATGTCCTTCCCTGATTGTTTGAAGCATTTCGCTCTGAAGTCAGTGACGAGATCAACGAGGGCTTTGAATATGGTCTCGGCATGCCCACTTAGTCCTTCACCATCCCACCTGGTATAAGGTTCATCACCCACGAAAAGAGACGATCTTGAGGGTAACTAATTGAATGGACCGTGACGCTATGGGAGATGAGTATAAAAACCCAAGAAACCGTACATACACTAATTTTGTATCTTGGCACGGTCGCCTCGGTCCTATGGTTTAGTGAATGCATCTCTTGATATAAATTGTAGATATAGTAAGTTAAGAGTTAGACAAATACTAATCCTTTGGTATAGGTCCAAATCCTATTAGACGCAGTTTTTTCCATCTATTTCTTATCTTAAGAAGGATATTAATATTTTGAATGATATTAAGGTAAAGATGCTTATAATACATCGTTTAGTTGATAAACATACCTTTGAACTGCATTGGTAAGCTTCTCTAGATCCTCTAGTGAACCCTCCACGTCGAAAAAGTCGTCGGCAACGGTTACTATGATCGCACTCTTAGCAACCACTTCTCGCATGTCAGAGTTGTTAAAATATTAATATATTTTATTATGATTCCAATATTCCATTCTCAATAAATTCCCAATTGATTCCCTATATTAATTCCGATTATTGCCCTTAATTACCCACGTGTATTAAGTGATATTTGTCCGTTATTACATTACCATAATGGTCTTGATGGGAGATACCTAACGTAACTAACGGAATAAAATCGTCGTGCCGTCCTGTTTCAAACCCTAACGATACGAAAAACACACCATCAAGTTTTTGTGAAGGGGATTGAGCAGTAGAACAGGACGTGTGTTTTCTACATTGCAAATTTCTCGTGCTGTGTTGTGTGGATCCATCAAAGATCCAGGAGGTTTTCCACTTCTAGATTTCATCAATGGCCGGAGGTAAGTTGATATTATGTTTCCGCTATTCGATCCCGGATTTGTATGAATTTACCTGTTATGGACAAATTCGGGATCTTCAAGTTTTGTTTATATGCAATATCTAATAGTTGGTATCGTAGCCTTATTAGCAATCTCTGCCTTGGTGAAGCTTTTGGAATTTATTTTATTGAATTATATGTGGATAAATTTCGGATTTGTATATGGCTTGGATCGGAATTGAGAATTCCGACCAAATTCGGGCTACCCCATGAAATAATGGATCTGAATGATCACACCGCCATTAGGAAGAGAAATCTATAAATTTTTCGACATATTACTGATCCTCAGAAGAAATCGAGCGGTGAATTTTGTGGTTAGGGTTTGATAGGGCAGACTTTTTTTTTGGCTTAATTCTGGTCCATATATGGTCGTTTTTGCCGGATCTTGAATCTATTCGTTCGTCCCGGCGTTCTCTTCGAAACCCATCATCCAATTTGGTCGGACATGGGCTGTGGGAGGAGACCCAGACGGCGGAACAGAGGCGGTCGCGGCGGAAGAAGCGGCGGAAGAAAGCCCGAAAGAAGACCTCGGGCGCGTGCGTCGCACGCGCCCGAGCGCAGCAGGCGCGTGCAACGCACGCGCGTGCAGCGGGCGCGTGGAACGCACGCGCCCGAGAGGCTGCAGCGGGCGCGTGGAACGCACGCGCCCGAGAGGCTGCAGCGGGCGCGTGGAACGCACGCGCCCGAGAGGCTGCAGCGGGCGCGTGGAACGCACGCGCCCGAGTGGCTGAAGGGGCGCGTGCGTTGCACGCGCCCGAATGGGAAAAGCACGCGTGCGTTGCACGCGTGCCTGTGGTTTCTCATTTTTGCCCCTCCGCTTTAGGAAAATTGCGATTCTGCCCTTGCCCGCAAAATTCTCAATTTTGCCCCTCCGCCTTTATAAAAAATTGCGATTCTGCCCTTGCCCGCGCAAAATTCCGATTTTGCCCTTTTTGGCGTGAAATTCCTGTTTTACCCCTTAAAAGTAAAATTCCAATTCTGGCCTTGCGTGCAAAATTTCAGTTTTACTCCCTTTGCACGTGATTTTACTGTTCTACCCTAAGGTGCAATTCTATGAAGAAAATTAAATGTTTAGTGATCCGTATATATTTAATTAATTAAGGATTAGCCACAGCATATTTGATTATATTAAATTATATACATTAAGAGCCTTTGGATCACATATGGTTAAAGACAATAATTGTAATTATTCACATTAATATTATGAATTTTATCCCACAGGAATTTTCAATATATTAATGTGATTAATTAGGATGAAATATTATTTTATCTTTCTTAATTTACCCACAGGGATTAAGGAAGGGAATATAATTTGATAGTTTCATCATGAAGTAATTATGAATCAATTTAAATTAGAAACTTAACCCACTGGTAGTTTTTGATGTTATATGATTCATATTTTAAAACATGTTTTACATTGGTAAAATATGATCTAAGTTTATTTGCCTCAAATATATTGATACATAAGTTTCCTTTGATTATAATGCAGTTTTACCACCTACGATTAATTCGGTATAATTGTTCCCGAGCTTACGGGAAATAACTTCAAAGAATGGAGAGAATTAGTTCTTCTCCAATTGGGGTGCATGGATCTTGATTATGCTCTTAGGTCGACGAACCACTTGAACCTACCTGAGAGTAGTACTCATGTTGAGCATACTCATTATGCTCAATGGGAGCGGTCCAACCGTCTCAAAGTGTGATGTACATAAAGACAAAACTCTCGCTAGCATTCGTGGTTCGGTCATTCAAAGCATAACAATGCCAAGGAATTGCTGAAGGCCATTGATGCACAATTTGAGTCTTCAGAGAAGGCGCATGCCATGACCCTAATTATGAAGTTCTCATCATTGAAGCTACCGGTGTAAGAGGTGTGCGTGAGCACATCATGAAGATGAGGGACATTGTAGCTAATTTGAAGAATCTTGAGGTTGGGATATCGTAATCCTTTCTTGTATACTATATCCTAAATACTCTCCCACAAGAGTATGCTCCCTTCAAGATCTCTTATAACACACATAACACTAAGTGGTCAATTAATGAACTCATGACCATGTGTGTTCAAGAGGAAGAGAGGCTACTTATGGAGAAAGGAGAAAGTGCTCATATGGCAACACGAGATAAGTATAAAGGGCAAGGCAAGCAAAAGGGGAAGGGTAAGATGTCTCTACCTCCCCAAGCTGGCATTAAGAAGGAATCCAAGTGCTTCTTCCGAAAAAGAAGGGGCACATGAAGAAGGATTGCGCCAAATTTAAGGCGTGGCTCCAAAAGAAAGGTAACCAACTCACATGTGTATGTTATGAAACTAATATGGTTGATGTGAGTCACAACACTTGGTGGATTGATTCTGGTTCTACAATCCACATTTCGAATTCCTTGCGGGGTTTTCAGAACCAGCGGAATCCGGTGGGAAGTGAACAAGGCATCTATTCAGAAACAAGATGCGCTCGCGTGTGGAAGCTATTGGGACATGCAGATTAGTTCTCAGTAGTGGTTTTGTTTTAATTTTGGAAAAGACCTTTTATATTCCTAGTTTTTCTAGGAATTTAATTTCAGTTTCAAGACTTGTACCTTTGGGATACTCCTTTGAATTTTCAGATTTAATATTCAATTTATCGTATAAATCTGAAATTGTTGGGAGTGGTATTTTGTCCGACGGTCTCTTTCGAATTAATTTACAAGACAATATCGTTAATAATGCGATGCACGTTCATGATAATGCTGGGATAAAACGATGTGTTGTGAATGAGAATTCCTCTATGTTGTGGCACCGGAGGTTGGGACATATCTCCATGGATAGAATTAAGAGACTAGTAAATGATGGAGTACTTAATACTCTAGATTTTACTGATTATGACACTTGTGTGGACTGTATAAAGGGAAAACAGACCAACAAGTCAAAGAAAGGTGCTAAGAGGAGTATAGAAATATTAGAAATCATACATACAGATATTTGTAGTCTAGATATGGACTCAAATGGTCGAGATACTTCATTTCTTTCATAGACGATTATTCACGATTCATGTATCTCTACTTGCTTCGTAATAAGCACGAAGCACTAGATGCCTTCAAGGTATTTAAAACCGAAGTAGAGAAACAATGCGACAAGAAAATTAAGATCGTGAGATCGGATAGAGGTGGAGAATACTATGGTAGATACACTGAAGATGGACAAGCACCTGGTCCATTTGCGAAGTTTCTTGAAGAGCATGGGATTATTGCCCAATACACTATGCCTGGTTCACCAGACCAAAATGGTGTCGCAGAAAGAAGAAACCGAACATTATTGGACATGGTGCGGAGTATGCTTAACAACTCCAAACTTCCTAAGTTTTTGTGGAATGAGGCTCTTAAAACAGCTATGTACATATTAAACCGAGTTCCAACCAAGGCTGTTCCAAGAACGCCTTTTGAATTATTCAAAGGTTGGAAACCGAGTTTGCGACATGTACGTGTTTGGGGATGCCCATCTCGAGGTAAGAGTCTACAATCCACAGGAAAAGAAGTTAGATCCAAGGACTATAAGTGGGTATTTCGTTGGATATGCCGAAAAGTCCAAAGGATACAGATTTTATTGTCCATCTCACACCACTAGGTTTGTGGAATCAAGAAATGCTAAATTTCTTGAAAATGATCCGATTAGTGGGAGCGATCAATTCAAGGACTTTGTCCACGAAGAAGGTCATTCAGATACTCAACCTTCCACCTCAGATCTTGGATTGGTTGTTTCTTCTGCGCCCCTTCGTTCAACCGGTCATTTGAGCAACCAATCATTGAAGATCCACAACCAGTGATATTGATCCAAGAGACCAAACTGTTCAGCAATTACTGATACTTTGTTGAACTTCCAAGAGAACAAAGCATACTCCTCAAGAGAATGTTGATGCGGCATTAAGAAGGTCTACTAGAATGAAGAAATCAGCGATTCCTAATGACTACATTGTGTATCTACAAGAATCGACTATAATGTTGGAGCTGAAAGTGATCCCGAGTTGTTTTCACAAGCCATGAGTTGTGATAAATCTAATTTATGGTACAATGCCATGAAGGAAGAGATGAATTCTATGGCATCAAACGAAGTCTGGGATTTAGTTGAGTTGCTTGATGGTGCAAAGGCCATTGGTTGTAAATGGGTCTTCAAAACTAAGAATGATTCATCATGCAATATAGAGAGATATAAAGCTAGACTCGTTGCCATGGGATTTACTCAAAGGGAGGGAATTGATTACACGGAGACGTTTTCTCCTGTATCCAAGAAAGATTCTCTTCGTACTATTTTGGCATTGGTTGCTCATTTTGATATGGAGTTACATCAAATGGATGTGAAAACGGCATTCCTCAATGGAAAACTAGAAGAAGTGGTTTACATGAAACAACCTGAAGGATTCTTCTCTAATGCTGGTGAGCATTTGGTATGCAAGCTTAAGAGGTCTCTATATGGCTTGAAACAAGCATCCCGCCAATGGTACTTAAGATTCCATGAGATCATCTCTTCATTCGGTTTTAAAGAGAATATCATGGATCAATGTATATACCAAAAGGTCAGTGGGAGCAAAATTTGTTTCCTTGTGCTATATGTAGATGATATTTTACTTGCAACCAATGACAAGGGGTTGTTATATGAAGTGAAACAATTTCTCTCTAAGAGTTTTGATATGAAAGATATGGGTGAAGCATCTTATGTCATTGGCATTAAGATCCATAGAGATAGATCTCGAGGTATATTAGGACTATCTCAAGAAACCTATATCAATAAGGTCTTAGAGAGGTTTCGGATGAAAGATTGTTCACCAAGTATAGCACCCATAGTGAAGGGTGATAGGTTTAATTTAAACCAATGCCCGAAGAATGATTTTGAAAGGGAACAAATGAAGAACATCCCATATGCTTCTGCTGTTGGAAGCTTGATGTATGCTCGGGTTTGCACTCGACCCGACATAGCCTTTTGCTGTGGGAATATTGGGAAGATACCAAAGTAATCCAGGTATGGACCACTGGAGAGCTGCAAAGAAGGTGATGAGGTATCTTCAAGGAACAAAGGGACACATGCTTATGTACAGACGGACGGACAACTTGGAGGTAGTTGCTTACTCGGACTCAGACTTTGCTGGCTGCATTGATTCCCGTAAATCAACATCGGGATATATTTTTATGTTATTTGGCGGAGTTGTATCTGGAGGAGTGCAAAACAAACCTTGGTTGCCACTTCCACTATGGAGGCAGAGTTCGTTTCCTGTTTTGAGGCCACCTCACATGGTGTGTGGTTGAAAGGTTTCATATCGGGGCTTAGAATTATGGATTCCATTGCTAGGCCATTAAGAATATTTTGCGACAATTCAGCTGCAGTTTTTATGGCTAAGAACCACAAAAGTGGTAGTCGAAGCAAGCACATCGACATCAAGTATTTAGCCATCAAGAGAACGTGTTAAAGAGAAGAAAGTGGTCATAGAACACATAAGTACTGGATTGATGATAGCTGATTCTTTAACTAAAGGCATGCCGCCAATGAGTTATAAAGATCATGTTTCTAGAATGGGCATTGGTCCAATTATGTAAATTTTTCTTTATATGGAAGAATTTATGAGACTTTTATTCATTTATAATGTTTTTCTCAATACAGTTGTATACATTCAGTTATTATGAGAAAAATAATTACGTTTGACCTGGAGTAAACATAAGATTTATTCATTAAGTTATTTGATCACATATGGACTGATGAAATACATTGTGATACACGGAAGACAATACTCGCTCTAAGAGGACTCATCGCCGTGATTCATGTGTTTTATTTCAGTATGAAGTTTTGTGGGTTTGGGTTAATAACTCATTTGAAGGAATATTGGGATCAAGTGGGAGAATGTTAAAATATTAATATATTTTATTATGATTCCAATATTCCATTCTCAATAAATTCCCAATTGATTCCCTATATTAATTCCGATTATTGCCCTTAATTACCCACGTGTATTAAGTGATATTTGTCCGTTATTACATTACCATAATGGTCTTGATGGGAGATACCGGTAACGTAACCAACGGAATAAAATCGTCAGGTCGTCTGTTTCAAACCCTAACGATACAGAAAAACACACCATCAAGTTTTTGTGAAGGGGATTGAGCAGTAGAACAGGACGTGTGTTTTCTACATTGCAAATTTCTCGTGCTGTGTTGTGTGGATCCATCAAAGATCCGGAGGTTTCCCACTTCTAGATTTCATCAATGGCTGGAGGTAAGTTGATATTATGTTTCCGCTATTCGATCCCGGATTTGTATGAATTTACCTGTTATGGACAAATTCGGGATCTTCAAGTTTTGTTTATATGCAATATCTAACAAGAGTTGCAAGGTAAAGAAATGGAAGTGGAGACAGCAAAATAAGAGTATGTTGTCTTCTCTCGACAGAACTCCATCTTGCTAAGTCCGGTTGTTTCAGACCACCTAAACTCATCCACTAATGAAGAGTCGTTAGAAATAATAATTTGCTAATTAACAACCTATTACTAAACCGTATGCATATGTACCCTTTTACTACATCAAGCTCCATTCTATAAGCAGATTGTCTCAGTACGAAGTCCTGCAGAGCAAGTTGCAGAATATCTTGATTCTGAACCAACGATGACCTAATAAAATCAAAGAAAAGCAAAAAGTCAATTGCATGTCATAGCATAGTAATAAATCAATATTATAACTTTCCTTTTTAAGACATTACTACCTATGCCAAGATAATTTTCCCATCCATAGTACACAAGCATCTTTTTCCTCCAACCACATCCTATGTTCTAGGTGGTCTAGGCGAGCCATCCATGGAAGACCCAGTTCGTGCTCAATCTACACGGACATTTCAAGCGTTAACTGATGCCATAACTTATTATACAGAACGAAAAGAAGCACTGAATATTTACACTAACCATTCTGCGATGACTCGAAGAGATGATGCATTCGTCTCTTGTTTCTCCCGATAAGATTTTCTCAAGAAGCTTCCTTGAGAAAGTTCTCGCTCTCTCTAGTTGTTGTTCATCCGAAAGCATAAGATTGCTGGCTCTATAAACATTAAGGAGCACACTCGAGAAGTATTCATAATGTTTTTCAATGTGATCTCGAACTTCTTCACGATCTAAAAACCAACAAAAGCTTGCTGCAAAATGTAGAGTATAATTAAAATTAATGGAATCACTTCAAGATATCATCCATGAAAGACCCCAAGGAAAAGGAACTATTGGAGGAACTAAGGAAAAAGCATTAGAAAAATTTTAAACCTATTGCATTTGTGTTAATTTAGTCCTAAATTTTTTAATGGTGCCAATTGAGTCTTAAACCTCTTGACCCAAAGCCAACTTAATCTTTTGCAGCTAATTTTCGCTAACCATGCCATGTAGGTCGGCTGATGTTGACATATGCAACTTTTAATAATATTTTAAAATTTTTCGGACTTTTTATTTTATTATATTTTTCCTTTTCTTTTCTTCTATTTGTCTTTCTTTTTCTAATCTTCCCCTTCCAATAGCTAGTGGCCGCCAAGGCGAGGGACCTTGCCAGCTACAGGTGAGGTGCCAGATCCATTGAGGATGAACCTCACCATGGCCGGTGAGGGGGGGCTAGAGGTTGGTGAGGTCCCTTGCCTTTGCCTAGTTGTTGATCTCCAATGACTTGCTAGAGGAAGGGGAAGGAAAATAAAAATGCAAAGAAAAGAAAATAAAAAAGAAAAAGAAAAGAAAAGCTAAAATCAAAACTATTAAAATATTAGTAAAAAATGTCCACATTAGTGCCGGTTGTGCCACATAGGTCGGCCGTCGTTCACATCAATAATATCTAACCAAAATTAGCTGGAATAATTGAATTGACTCTAAGTTTAAAGATTTAGAACTAAATTGATACAATTGTAGTAGGTTTAGGACTTTTCTAACTCTTTTCCTGATGAACTTATATAGTTTGCAACTCATACACGGCGATACAATATAACCATGCATGCGCAAAAGCCAGAACTCCAAGCAATCTTTGTATAGCTCGGTGGCGATCCAGTGAACTGTTTTTGTGATTGGCTTTTCCTGCTTGTAGTTCCTGAAAAAAGA
This sequence comes from Eucalyptus grandis, assembly GCF_016545825.1. Classification (NCBI taxonomy): domain Eukaryota; kingdom Viridiplantae; phylum Streptophyta; class Magnoliopsida; order Myrtales; family Myrtaceae; genus Eucalyptus; species Eucalyptus grandis. The sequence continues at coordinate 27,142,877 of NC_052619.1, forward strand.
AATGTCATTATGCTTGAATTAGTTAGAGATGTCATACGGACAATTTCGGTACCTTAAAAGCAATCGGGGGACGGGCTTTTGGGTTTCAAAGGACAGCCTTGCCCGTCCCTTATTCTCTCTGTTTCTTTTTTCTAGTAGTGGATTTTCTAGGGAAAAAAACATAGAGACTAGGAAATTTTACTAACCTATAGATTTGTGCCAAAATATCATCCTTCTCCCGGTCAAAGTACTCGGTCAACCCTAGTCTCACTAATTGATAAACCAAGGAAAGTTTTGCAAGCTTTTCGTCCACGAGATATATAGATGGAACTGTTTTAATCATCAAGAAAAGCCAAAAGATATTCAAGGTTAAAATGGTACAAAAGAAAAATATATAAATTTAATACATAAATTTCAAACTCTACACTGATAGTATATGCTATAATTACACTACTCCTACAAAATTAGCTTTTAGTAATCTAGCATTTGAAGAATTGTCTCATTCCAAGCACAGCCTAGTTAATCTAAAAGCATGATTTGAGTTTCAACTGTATGTCCCTATACAAGGAGTTGAAAGATTTTGCCCATTTAATTATCAATATCTTCGATTTTGAGTTTACGGTCCAAATTTAAAAAAAAAAAAAAAATTATAGTTGCTGCTCCTATGTGTGCAGATGGGTTCCAGTTGAGGCCATCAAATTGGCCAAATAAGTTGAGCTAAAAGAAACCAAAAAGATACAAATAAAATTGATGCAATCTTTGTCATACCTTTTATACAATGAGAAAATTTCAATGCTCTCGATACGTAACATTTCCTTCAACTCATCCCAATCACAATTTGATAATACAATGCTCTTTTCCAAAAGTAACAATATACAATTTTAGTGAAGTGAAATTAGTTAGGGAAACAATAGGGACATGCTTTGAAAGTACCTAAAAATCTCTAGAATGTAGTGTTCACTTACTGCCGTTAGAAGCACAATTTGAAGCAAGAGATTGAAGATAAGCAAGGCATGCTTTGTGACCAGTGGATAGGTATGCACTTGCTGTTGCAGAGGGTGATTGAAATAAAGAGCCGTCGCCATCTACACGCTTCAATATGGTTTCATTGCTGATTTTGTATGTTGGAGGCAATGCCTCAAGATATGACAACAATGGGTAATATTGGTTCCTGTCCACAAGTTTCTCCCTGCAAAAGGCCAAAATGCTAACTGGTATGATCAAGTCTTTTGGGTGGTTTTAGGGGAGAAAATATTGCTTGCGTCTTGTGTAGCTAGCGCAACAAGAAAAGGTCATTGAAAAGTGATACGTGTTGCATGTGGACCCAAATGTTAGATCAAAATTTGAATTGAGAGGCAAATGATTTGGTTATGGCAGAGGTAAAGGACGAGTTGTAGCCGTAGCTGGAGACGAAGGAGTGATGCGGTGGCTCATCGATCAAACAAGGGCTCGATGGTTCATCGGAGGGAGAGAGAGAAGGGGCAGAGTCGGACGAAGAGAGAGAGCGTGCAGGATGAGCTGGTGCTGGAGGGGCAGCATAGTGGTTCGTTGGTCGGAGAGGGGCAGAAAGAGAGTCGGGCGTGAAGAGAGGTTACATGCAGAGGAGGGACAGAGGGAGAGTTGGGGGGGGAGGAGAGAGATAGAGCGTTCTTTCGAGAAGAAGGCCTGCTTGCTAGTCCAAAATTTGGTCTGACGTTTGGATCTCACACACAGCATGTGTCATGTTCTCAAGAGTCTTCTTTTTTGTGCGTTAGTTACATAAGACGCACACAATATTTTCTCGGTTCAAGAACTAGGGCCCCAAAAACTTTATCCCAATGCACTTCTTATTGTCCAGAGCCTTTTCCACATGCACTTCGTATTGTCCAGAAATTATGAAAAGAGAATCGATCAATGAGTTAAATGTTGACATTTCTTGTATTTCTTATTTATATATGAGGGCTTGAAAACCTTTTTGTCTACTCTTCAAGACTTACTATCATTGAGCCAAAATTCTGGTTGGTCTCATTCCATGACAAATAATCGTTGTTAAGTTGGTCGACCAACGAAGAGATCTTTATATAGCGGGTTCCTTCAACAACATAAGAAAAGAAACCTAAGCGGTAATTGACAAGTCAAAAGCAAAAGTCAAAAGTCAAAACTAGCACAAGCACACCGATCGAAGCAGTTGGGTCACACATCCCTCATACGACTAAGTTTTCAAGTAAAAAAGGCGAGACTCGAAAGGGGGGTTAATTCGGCCGAGAAGGACGAGCGCAATCTAATGCCGATTTGGTCGAGAGATTGACATTAAGCCAGATTGAAATGGTTCGGGCTATACGGGTACTAATATTTTCAAAGTATCGTGCTCGAATGCAGAAATACGTTGACTTGAAAGAAAAACATACGATAATATTGGACCAATAAAAAGCATTAGATTTACCTTTCGAGAATTTGTTGTCGATTGCGGAATAAATCTACAATGGCACATTCGGTGCTTTCATGGAATATGATCTCCAAACCAACAGCACGTGCCAAATCAATCATTCCAGGCAAGATGATAGCTATCCAACGAGGAAACTTTCCATGCCCGTTTCTCAAAAGAAGCAATTCCACATTCTCATGAATGAACTTTAATCCTGAAAGGTGAAATTTTCAGAAAAAATGGAGAAGTATTAGAGAAGAGTTTGTGAAGAAATATATGACTGTTGCATTTCGATAAAGAAGCTAATACAATAGCTACTTGCATCATCTATTATATGCTTTCATAATATTAGAGATCTCATGTCCATGTTGACTTAAGTTCGACTTTCATTGACGATCGATGGACTTTATTTTAACAAGAGACCACATTAGATTTGGTGGGTAAGACTATGAGTTGAAAAGTTAACGAAGTTACCTGAGCAAAAGTCAAGTACAAAATTTTTTGTAATCACAAAATTAATCGACTCACCAATGTAAATTTTATCTTGGAAAGGAGAACTATGTTTGGGATGGCCATATCTTGATGTAAATAAAGGAAAAAAAATGCTTTCAATGGCTCTATTTTAGTGCTTATTTGAAAGTCAAGCATGTGATACCTTTCTCTATCAAAGGTGAACCAACATTCCACTTTTTGAGCACAGTCATGCAAACAAGGGTTGAAGCAAGACACTCCCCTCCATCGGACATTTCATGTTCTTCATAATCATAATCTCCCCAAAACCCTTCTTCATTTTGATTATGGAGCACCCAATTCAAACACCCTTTAAACATGGGACCATCATGCCGGCGAGGATCAGGAATCATTGCCAACCATGCCGTGTTATATGGTGAAGGGGAGAGGAATGAGCTTGAGCCCATGTTGGGAAGGAGTATTTCTCTTTTGATGGTATTGACAAGAGATTGAATCAAGGATATTTGGGCCTCCATGAAGATTTTGTTGAGAAGAATTTGGCACGCTTCTATGAATGGGAGATTGCATGGTCTGATTAGGTCTATTTATACATGACTTTGAGCCGGCTCCTTTGGGGAGTTGTCTTGTCAAAACGTGATACACGGGCATAGAACAAAGTTTTTTTGGATTCCATCTTTGACGTAGTTGTGATTAGTATTTGAGGCATGAAATAGAAATGGCTTCTCTTGTTCTGAGGTCGAAAATAAATCGTAGTACTTTTGAGGAGACACTTAAAAAGAGACGTGAACAAGGAATAAATGAGATGAAATTGGATTATGTGCGATATAGAAAAAAATGAGATGGAATTTAGACGACACAATTTGTTTGGGAAGTAACTCAATAGAGATTTAAGGGCAGAATTGTAATGGTTCCATCATGAGGGACGTTACCTAGAGAATTCAATTTGGACCAATTGATATAGATCTATTTTAGCATAAAAGAAACATATAGATTCATTTTTACCTCTCTCCCTCTCCCTCTCCCTCCCCCTCCCTCCCTCCCTCCTTCTTCCTTTTACTTGTGGTCGAATACCATCCACTAGCGATGGCCAGGCGGGCTGACCTTACTTGGGTGCCTGGCAAGGGTTAGCCACCAACCACTCTAGATCACAGCCCCCGTAGCACGACACTACCTAACGACACATGCTCCCCCTCCCTCCCTCCCTCCCTCTTCCTTTTACTTGTGGCTGAATACCATCCACTAGCGATGGCCAGGCGGGCTGGCCTTGCTTGGGTGCCTGGCAAGGGTCAGCCACCAACCACTCTAGATCACAACCCCCGTAGCATGTCACTACCTAACTGACACACATGAGGTCATGATAAATAAATTTCCTCAAACTATCAAATTTTAACTTCCTCTTTTGTTAAAACTTCCTAAGTTACTCGTTTCCCCCTAAAAGTAGGGGTGTGCAGTGGGAACCGCCCGAACTGGAGACTGCTCGGATTGGATTGGATCAGCCGGTTCTAGGTTGTTTCCGAAGAGGGCGGTCCGGTTCTTGGTTCCCATTCTTGAAACCGGTGGCCGGTCAATCCGCTTTTCAATTCCAAGGTGGGAACAAAACCAATTGGACCAATAGACTGGACCGATTGATATTAAAAAAAAATTGAGAAAAACCCTCTGTCCTTTTTAGGTTTTGCTTTCCCCTCTCCCTTTTTGCTTTCTCCTTTACCTTCCCTTAGGACTGTTATGGATTCATCTTATCGATCAGTCCCTGATGAGATTTGTGTGACAGCACTTAAAAATCCATTTTTGCAGGTAACTTGCTTGGCGTTGCAGGGAAGAGGACGAGTGATGGGCTCTTCACCTTGGGAATCAAGTCTCTCCATTTCTTCATGGCACGGTTGTTGCAGTTCAGATTTGTGTCACCTCTGCAACAAGAAACCTCGACGATCCCACTCGTGTTCTGAGCCGCGCTTAGCAGATCAATTTCTTCCGTGTCTATGGACTAATGAAGAGATCAGAACTTCCAAAACATTCCCAAGGCCCTCAAAGCAGTCAATACGAAAGAGAGCATGGTTGGGAACAAGAAAATATGAATCGTACTAACAAGGAAAGAAGAAAAGAGTAACGTTTCTGCTCGTGTATTATACGGTCCATGTACTATGATGTATTATCTGCGAAGAGCTTCTTTTTCACAATTTTATTTTTCCCTAAAACAACAAATTACCGGTTCCATGGACCAAACCGGTCGGTTGGTCCGATTCTCGGTTCTAGAATTGGTCGGTCCAATTCCCAGTCTTAGAATTTGAGAATCAATCCTCTTGGTTCAGTTCTTAGTTCCACCTCAGAATTGGCTTTGATCGGAACCGATAAGTCCTACCTAAAATTGAAAATCTTTAGGGTTCAGATGTAAGCGAGCCTCCTTGCCCTTCATTTCGATTGGCTTCAAAGGATTTCCGATGGCCCACCAGACATGGAGCAACCTTCATCTATCATCAACTGGAACACTTCGTACGTTGTCCAATCGTTGGAACTGGACGCACCTGAGTCACTGTCTATCTTAGCAAATATGTCCAGGGAATTCATTTCCAGTCCACATACAGCATGTCCGTAAATGTGTCCGGAAATAATTGGTACTGAAAGATGAAATGATGACGAAATTGCCGAGACATGTTGAAATAATTGCGACAATCGGGTAACCCTCTTGCGATACCGTGGGCCGTCTGGATTTTCTTCTTGTGTCGATTATCAATGATGGAGCCAATGACCTCGATAGATGTGAACTCAGAGGCCATTGATTTTTATGGTGCTGACATGGGAAATTTCTTGCCACTGAAAAAAAGGACTTGACTGGAAGTGTTGCAGTAAACAAAGTTTTGTCATTTCTTCTCTTTTCCTCTCTTTTTCCCATCTATCTTCAAGGGCCAGAATTTGGTGATGAAGGCTTTTTCTATTATATATATATATATATATATTTATAATTTATAATTTATAATTTTTAACTTTTCAAATTGAAACCGTAATTTCCTCTTTGCCTCTCTTTGTCTCTAGCTTGACTCATCTCGCGATCTCATCTCCTTCTCTCACTCTTGCTCTTCGTGGCCCTTGGCCTCGTCGATCTCTCTCTCTCTCTCTCTCTCTCCCTCCCTCTAGATCGCCTATGGCCTCATTGCTCCCTTAGTCACTCTCATTCTTGGTTGCTTTTGGCCTCCAACCTCATTGTTTGCTCTCAAGTCTCATGTCTCTTCTGAAGTGGGGACGTTTCGACCAGTTTTTTGGACCTACCTGAAAATCGAATCTTGCAAATTAGTTCCTAAGTGGGTCCATGGAATCAATGGACAGTTTTTAATTCCAATTTTTCAAAACACATTCCTATGGGGCATTCCGAGAAACTGATCACCCCTATGTAGCTCAATGTTCCAAAATAAGACTAATCTATCTCTTTAATTAAACAATTGATTCTGATTTGTCGTTTGTGACTTATCCATCAAATTGAGATACTTTCAAAAGATACTTCCTTATATGTAATTTGCGAGTAATGAAAAATGAATTCACACACAATAGATTGCATTATGCTACATCCACTTAGCTACATTTGCCAAATTTAATAATGTATGCTTACATGTGACAGGGCTATGCAAAAGATCATGAATGTCCAAGACAAGTATGCTATCTTACAAAACATGGTTATTTTAGCCTCCAACTTCATGAACTTAAGTCTCACACTTTTTCTAATTCATATAATCTAGAGAGTGGTAAGTGGAGAGCATACTCATGATCAATATATATTTCAATTTTATCATGTCTATAGTTAGAGACATCACCCAATGGAGTAATAAAGTAAGTGCAACTCTCCATGTGTTCAGTAACAGTTTGGGACCAAAGTCCCATTTCAATAGTAATAATCCATTAATAATGGGCCGAAGTCCCCATTCAATATCAATAATCTAGTGATGATTTGGACCGAAGTTTCTATGCAATATCCATAACCGACAGAAGTCACAATTTAGTATCAGTGTTTCTGGTATCTAACTACATCAAAATCCCATTTCAATATCAATAATTCACTACCCATAACAAGGCGAATTCCCGGTTTAGTATTGATGACAGGCCGAATCCTCAATTGACTATCAGTAATGGGCTGAAACCTCACGTAAGTTGAAACATACATAACTTTAGACAAAATAATTGAGTCATCATCTAGAGGCCGATAGCATGAAATCAAATACTAGTGTAACTGGACATGAATAAATATTTCCACACCCAGCCTGGGCCTTTTCGTCGTGGACTTATCAAACACCAATATGGTCAAATTTGTTGAAATTTGGGTGAGATTTGAGGGACAAAGCAGAATTCAATTTCTATCACAAGAAGTTGCAACTCCTCTCACTCCTTTGTCCATCTAAAACCAAAAGAACATGGGCAGGCTCATTGGCTTCTTCAAGAAGCAAAGCGCGTGCCTTCAGGCCCATTTCTCCTTTTTTAAAAAAAATAAAATAATTTCCTTCGTTATTTTTACTCTAAACATGTCTAGCATGTGGCGTATTTGAATCCCTTCCTTTATTTCGTGTTTAGATAATTTGACATGGATATAAGCTATTCTCCTTATGTTCCTTAAAATATAATAGTAATCCCATGATTTATCTATTCACATTCATGTAAAATCTCTAAATTACTCTCTCACGATACTCTTAAATATTCTCATTTGATTTAATTTTCCACATCTTCTATCCTATGACTTTCTTTCGTTAATAGAAATTAATCTAGTGAGTTGGTGACATGTTGTTATGCATGAATTTAACGATGTAATTGCAATTTTTTTAGCAAATTTAGTACCAATGTTAAACTGAGTGTTTTTTTGGTAAAAAATATAACTGAATTCGAATAGTCAAATCTCGTGAGATGTATCTGGAATCAATATGGATTTCGCCATCTCTAATTATCCTAATATAGTTGCCACACTAAATCTAGCCACATTGGCTATTTGTTTCGTCAGGTGGTCCCTCTAGGAAAATTGTTTCCTTTTTTTTTTTTTTTTTTGGTGTCGAAAGCCCATCTGTTACTCCCAAGTTTGTTCAACTTTTTATATCGAATTTTTGACGCCCTCCATCTTTCCTGCGTTTACCTCGGGTGTGAGCCAATCCCTCCAGTCTCCCCCTTCAGCATTACCCTCACCACTGAGGGCGGAGGTTACGTGACTATGACAAGCCTGGGTTCATATCGAGGTTCGAATCAAGCGCAAGCCTTGGATCTCGGGCTCGGTAACGCTGTGCTTGAGTACTGGATCTCGAATCTGGGGTAGGCTTGAACTCATATATGAGATCTGAGGCTCAAGCACATAGGCTAAGCTCGGGTCCAGCAACAAAATGGACAAGTAGTGGCCATGCGAGTGGAAACCAGCGGCAAAGGAGTCAGCCGAGATTAGAGGGGTTGGTGATGAAAATCAATGGCGAGCGGTGGTGGAAAGCGGATGTCACAACTGTCGCCAAGGGTGGAAGCAACGATGGCCAGCCGAGGTGCAGTGGTCCTCGTACCATTGCAAGTGGTGCATCGGAGGTTCATGATCTCGTTTCTTCTCATGTGCTCAAGTCCACAATTTTTAGTTTTCACAATCAAAAGTGATATCTTTCTCACACAAAATAATTCAGCCAACCTAACTAAGTCACTAAAATGAAATTAGACAAGCATCACATTTAATGGAATCCACTTGAGAGTTATATCCAACTCACTATTTTCAATGGTTCAGATTTAATTTAATGTATATATCATACCCACTACAACTTAATCTCGATCAAATATGACACAGAATTAGGAGATGGACTTGCAACTCTTTCCACACGGACAACAATGAGATTGAAGCACGAAATACCATTGCTTTTTAAAGTGAATGAACACTTTACACATCTTTCTAAGCTATTTGGGGCGGGGACTCTGCTCTTACACACTTATTCATTATTGATACAAACCAAAGTAACTTCAGGAGGGGGAACCTAAAAGATTGATTCATGACTATGGTACATGAAGATTTGCCACTGCTATAACTAAGCGAAACATAACTTAAAACTAGATAACTTGTACATCTTCTCCCATCTATTCGCCGGACCACTATGGGAAGGCATTTGACACCCAACAAAGCTCTTCCTAGGAAAACGCTCGAGGCTGAATTGACCGGACAGGCTCTTGGTCACAGACACCCGTGGCTTCGGACCCAGTTGCTCCGGCAAAGGCATCGGGGACTTCAGTTTGGGGATTAGTGGCGGGACTACAAGGGCTTTCTGGATGTCGTGAAACATGTCCATGTCTGAGTCGTAGCGGTTGGAGGAGTTGAAGAACATGTGGAACACTTTCAAGCACCCGAGGTGGAGCCGCCTGCTCGGTTTAGGCAAGCTGCAGGGCTCCTCAAGGACGTGTTTGAGGAACTCTTTCTTCAGTTGCTCTAGCAGATATTGCACGAAGTTGATGGAGTCCTCAATGCTAGCCTTGGGGTTTTCCTTTAGGTATAGCAGCACAAAGTTCAATTTCCCTTGCTTTTCTTCTTTCTGTAATGTGAGAGAGAGACAAGCAGGAGGGGTTTGTGAGGAGACAATCGCTAAAACAGGGAGACGAAATAAGATGGAGTTTACGTAGGTGCACAATAAGAGCAACAATGAACAAGTACTACTTGGGGAGCAGCGGCCAATTATAGCCGCTTGGCCAGCGGCCAGACTTCGCTCTATCATATTGAACAGTTCAAATAGCCTCAAGACGCATGCTATCCAACATTAAAAAATCTACCTGGTAGCTTTGGATGTCATTCAACAAGCGAGTGATGACCATGAGCAATTTGGTGATGGGCTGGTAGGGGCTAGAGCACAGTTGATGCAACAGGGTCGTGGGGCTTGCAAGACATGAAGAGGGAAGGACTAAGATGTGTGCTGCGATAGATGTCATGCCCATATCGAGGTACTCTTGCGTAGAAGGCGCACCTCCGCTTCGGCTCCATTTTGCTTCCATGAGCCATGAATGAAATGTCTCACCCCACTTTCAAACCAAACACACTGTTTTAGCCCATTTAAAAGAAACATATTGCTTGATGTAGAAAGTCAAAGAAAGAGAAGTATAACATGGGAACGTGAGACGAACTATATCTTGGAGGATTTTCTGGATGTCCTTCCCTGATTGTTTGAAGCATTTCACTCTGAAGTCGGTGACGAGATCAACGACGGCTTTGAATATGGTCTTGGCATGCCCACTTAGGCCTTCACCATCCCACCTGGTATAATGTTCATCACCCACAAAAAGCGACGATCTTGAGGGTAACTAAGGGGCTGCTTGTTTATTTTTGTTTCTGTTCCTCGGAACACAAATTTCTGTTCTTTTGTTCCGGGAAATAAAAAAAAAGAATAGAAACACGTTTATTTATACTTTTGTTCCCGAAAACAAATTTGGAACAGAAACAAGAAACAAGAAAAACTTGTTTCTTATTCCCGGGAACACTTTTTGAAGAAACAAAAGAACAAAAACAAAAAACTTGTTTCTTTTTTTCCTCCTTTTTCTTCTTCTTTTTTCTTTGGCCGGTCGCTGGCCTCGACCATGGCCGGCTATCGGCCATTGAGGGTTGGCAACCTCGCCAGAGCATTGCTGGCCCTCGGCGAGGTCGAGCTCGCCAGATTTGGGCAAGGTTGGCCTCGCCCAGCCCAGGCGAGGCCGAGCCTCGCATGGCCTCCCAGGCTAGGGTGAGGCTGACCTCACACTGCTTGAGCGAGGCCGAGCCTTGCCGGTGGCCAGGCATGAATCGCCTGGCCAACGGCAATCTCGCTAGGCCACCAACGAGGCTCGGCCTCGCCGGGGCCAGGCTAGCCTCTAGGGAGCTCGCCGGAGCCTTGCCAAGCCAAGTTGGCCTCCAGTGAGCTCACTAGAGCCTTGCCAAGCCAGGGCGAGGCTCAGCAGGGCTTGGCCTCGCCAGATTTGGGCAAGGTGGAGCCTCTGATGGTCTAGCGAGACTCATCGGGGCCAGGCTAGCCTTCGGCAAGCTCGTCAGGCCTCACCCAAGCCTGGCAAGGCTCTGGCGAGCTCACTGGATGCTGCCCAGCCAGTCACTGGCCACGGCGGTGGTCGGCGACCATCCAAAGAGAAAAAGAAAAGAAAAAGAAAAAAAAAGAAAAAAAAAAAAGAAAAAGAAAAAAAGAAAAAGAAAAAGAAAAAAAAAAGAAACAAAAAAAATTATATAAGCTTACCAAACGTGTTTATGTTTTTTTTTTTTTTTTTTCTATTTTAGGAACATAAATTTTGTATAGTTACCAAACGCGTTCTTTTATTAAAAAATTCTTTTGTTATTTTTCTATTTCTGTTCCCTAGAACAATTTTTGAACAAAATTGTTACCAAATGCAGCCTAATTGAATGGACCATGATGCTATGGGAGATGAGTATAGAAACCCACGAACAATACATACACTAATTTTGTATCTAGACACAGTAGCTCCGGTCCTATGGTTTAGTGAATGTACCTCTTCATATAAATTGTAGATATAGTAAGTTAGAGTTAGAAAAATACTAAGCCTTTGGTATAGGTTCAAATCCCATAAGACCCAATTTTTTTTTTCCATCTTTTTGTTATCTCGAGAAGGATATTAATATTTTGAATGATTTTAAGGTAAAAATGCCAATAATACATCGTTTAGTTGATAAGCATACCTTTGAACCGCATTGGTAAGCTTTTCTAGATCCTCTAGTGAACCTTCCATGTCGAAAAAGTCGTCGGCAACGGTTATTATGATGGCGCTCTTGGCAACCACTTCTCGTATGTCAGAGTTGCAAGGTAGAGAAACGGAAGTGGCGACAGCAAAATAAGAGTATGTTGTCTTCTCTCGACCGAACCCCATCTTGCTAAGTCCGGTTGTTTCAGACCACCTGGACTCATTTATTAATGAAGAGTCGTTGGAAATAATTCTTTGCTAATTAACAACCATTACAAAACCATATGCATAGATACCCTTTTACTACATCAAGCTCCATTCTGTAAATAGATTGTCTCAGTACGAAGTTGTGCAGAGCAAGTTGCAGAATATCTTGATTATGAACCAATGATGACCTAATGAAATCAAAGAAAAGCAAAAAGTGAATTGCATGTTATAGCAAGTGATAAAGCAAGATTATAATTCTACTTTAAGATATTAATACCTATGGCAAGATAATTTTCCCATCCATAGTATGAAAGCATCTTTTTCCTCCAACCACATCCTGTGTTCCAGGTGGTCCAGGCGAGCCATCCATGGAAGACTCAGTTCGTGCTCAATCTACACGGACATTTCAAGTGTTAACCAATGCCATAACTTATTATACGGAAAGAGAAGAAGCATCGAATATTTACACTAACCATTTTGCGATGACTCGAAGAGATGATGCTTTCACCTCTTGTTCCTCCGGATGCAATTTTCTCGAGAAATTTTTTCGAGAAAGTTCTCACTTTCTCAAGTTTGTGCTCATCCGGAAGCATAAGATTGCTAGCTCTATAAACGTTAAGGAGCACATTGGAAAAGTATTCATAATGTTTTTCGATGTGATCTCGAACTTCTTCATGATCTAAAAACCAACAAAAACTTACTGCAAAATGCAGAATATAATTAAAATTAATGGAACCACTTCAAGATATCATTCATGGAAGACCCCAAGGAAAAGGAACTGATGGAGGACCTAAGGGGAAAGCATCATAAAAGTTCAACGTCTATGCATTTGTGCCAATTTAATCCTAAAACTTTTTATACAAAGCCTATTTAGTCATTCCGGCTAATTTTGACTAAATATTGTTGATTTGGATGCTGGTTGTGCTGTGTTAATTGGCCAATGATGACATGGATAATTTTTAATAATATTTTAATACTTTTTTTGAATTTTTATTTTAATTTCTCCTTCTTCTTCCTTTTTTTTTCTTTCTCTTTCTTTCTTTCTTTTTTCCTTCTTCCTCCAGTCAGTTGCTAGGGTGAGGGACCTCATCGGCCATGGGCGAGGCACCAGAACTGGCTAGGGCGAGCCTTACCTAGCCATGACAAGGCTTGCCCTTGTTGTTGCTAGCAAGGGCAAGCCTTGCTAGCAGCTAGCGAGGCGAGCTAGAGGCTAGCGAGGTCCTTCGACCCCGGTCCATTGCCAAGGTTCAACAACTAGCTAGAGGAAGGGGAAAGAAAAAAAAAAAAGAAGAGAAGAAAAGAAAAGAAAAATTAAATATTATTAAAAATTGTTTATATTAGTGTCGGTTGTGCCATATAGGCTGGCCGGCATCCATGTTAATAAAATCTGGCTAAAATAGTCAGAATGACTAAGTTGGCACCATTACAATAGGGTTAATACTTTTCCGACACTTTTCTTGAGGAATTTATATAGTTTGCAACTCGTACATGGTGATACACAATAACCATGCATGCGCAAAAGCCAGAACTCCAAGCAATCTTTATATAGTTCGACAGCGATCCCATGAATTGATTTTGTGATTGGCTTTTCATGCTTGTAGTTCCTGAAAAAAAGAAAAGCCAGTATGCTTCAATTAGTTAGAGATTTCATATAGACAATTTCGGTGACCTTTATAAGCAATCGCTATGTGGCAGCTTTGTAGGGATGGGCTTTGGGCTTTTAAGGACTGCATTCCCGTCCCCTAGCTCTCTGTTTTTTTTTTTTTTTTTTTTTTTTTCAGTAGTGGATTTTCTAGGTAAAAAAAAAATCATAGGGACAAGGAAACTTTTACTAACCTATAGATTCGTGCCAAAATTTCATCCTTCTCCTGATCAAAGTACTCGGTCAACCCTAATCTCACTAGTTGATAAACCATGAAAAGTTTTGAAAGCTCTTCCTCAGTGAGATATAGAGATGGAACTGTTTTAATCATCAAGAAAAGCCAAAAGATAGTCAAGGGTTATGAACGTTATAAACGGAAAACTATATAAATTTAATAAATAGATTTTTAAACTCAACACTGTTTGTATAAGCTATAATTACTCTACTCATATAAATTTAGCTTTCATTAGTTTAGCTTTTAGTGATCTAGCATTTGAAGTCGTGTCTCACAAGTCCCTAAACAAGGATTGGAAGGATTTTGCCCATTGAAATATCAAAATCTTTGGTTTTGCATTTACAGTCCAAATTTGCTGAAAAATTTCAAAGTCTGTTTCCTATTGTGGGCAGATGGGTCCCAGTTTGAGGCCATCTAATTGGTCAAATAAGTCATGTTAAAAGAAACCAAAAAATTAAAAATAAAGAAATAAAGAGAATGAGAGAATTTAAATGCTCTCGATGTACACGACATTTCCTTCAACTCACATCAGTCTCAATCTATTAATTACTATGTAATACTATGCTCTTTTTTGAAAGTGACACTATATAATTTTCATGAAATGAAATTAGTCAGGGAAACAAGAAGGATGTACTATGAAAGTATCTAAAATTCTCTAGAACCTAGCTTTCACCTACCGCCATTAGTAGTACAATTCGAAACAAGAGATTGAAGACAAGCCAAGAATGTTTCGTTCCCGGTGGATAGGTATGCACTTGCTGTTGCAGAGGGTGATTGAAACAAAGAGCCATCGTTGTCCTGATGCTTCAATATGGTTTCATGGCTGATTTTGTATGTTGGAGGCAATGCCTCAAGATATGACAACGATGGGTAATATTGGTTCCTGTCCACAAGTTTCTCCCTGCAAAAGGCCAAAATGCTAATTGGTATGACCGTGTCTTTTGGGTGGCTTTAAATGCGGGCGTCTTGTGTAGCCAATGCAATAAAAAAGAAAGCCTTTGAGAGCACGACATGTGTTACTTGCGAGATCCAAATATCAGATCATATTTTGAACTGAGCCAACGGGCCTTCTTCTTGAGAGAATGCTCTCTCTCTCCTCTGCATGCGACCTCATTTCATGTCTGACTCTCTCTCTGCGCCCCTCTCTATGACCGATGAGCCACCGTGCTGCCCCTCCGTCTCCGGCTTCGACTCGTCTTGCACGCTCTCTTTGCTCGACTCTGCCCCCCTCTCTCTCCCTTCGACAAACCACGAAGCCCTTGTCCGACCAATGAGCCGCCTGTTGGCCCCTCCCAACAGTGCTCTCTCTCTCTCTCTCTCTCTCTCTCTCTCTCTCTCTCAGAGTCATGACCAAGCCCTCGTTTGATAAACTAACAATTTGCCTCGACAGGTTGCCTCCGCCATCGCCAAATTGCGACGCAAAGAGAAGCCGCATGAAGACCATTCTCTTAAGAAAAAGGCCTGCTCGCTCAGTTTAAAATTTGGTCTAACATTTGGATCCCATACAAGACATGTGTCGTGCTCTCAAGAGTCTTATTTTTTGTTATGCTGGCTACACAAGATGCACGCGATATTTTCTTGGCCGGAGAACTAGGCCCCAAATACCTTTTGGCGCTTTCCCCATGCATTTCGTATTGTCCAGAGCTTTTTCCACATGCGCATTGTATTGTCCGGAAATTATGAAAAGAGAAACGACCAGTGAGTTAAAATGTTGACATTTCTTATATTTCTCTTTTAGATATGAGGGCCGAAAGCCCTTTTGTCTACTCTTGAAGACTTACTATCATTGAGCCAAAATTGTGGTAGGTCTTATTTTTTGACAAATAATCGTTAAGTTGGTCGACTGATAAAGAGATCTTCCTTATATAGTAAGTTCCTTCAACAAAATAAGAAAAGAAACCTAAAGGGTAATTGACAAGTCAAAAGCAAAAAGTCGAAAGTCAAAACTAGCACAAACACACCGATCGGAGCAGTTGGGTCACACTTCCTCCACGCGACTTAGTTTTCCAGTGAAAAAGGTGAGACAAACGCAATCGCATGCCGATTTGGTCGAGGGATTATGAAAAGAGAAACAACCAAAGTGAGTTAAACGACCAGTGAGTTAAAATGTTTTTTTTTTGGTAAAAGGTAATAGGAATATAGACTAAAGCACAAAGGCTATACGAAGTACAGCAAGGGAACCCGGCACCATCTCACACTCATCGGGACAATAAATCTAAATGAGTGGGAGGGGGCCGGGGCTAAGGGAAAGGAAAGAAAGAAGGGGGGGAGAGCTGCAAGAGAGATACGATGTAATTAAAAACAGCAGCAAAGATGGCCAAACAAGAGCCAAGGGCAAAGAGCACACAACACAAGTGGCCCTCACAAGGAAAAGAACTAAAGAGGAGAAGAAGAGGAGAGGCACTAAGAAGGGAAACCAGGCCGCAACGGGGCACCAATAAGCAAAATCAATCAAAGATTGTAGGGGGAATGCCCCAACTAAGTTGAAGCCTTCTATTACGGGGGTTGTCCGGGACCTCGGGATATGATAAAGCCTTGTCATTGACAGCTTTACGAAGTAGATCCTTTAAAGCCGGGAGGTATAATCTTTCATTGCGGAAAATAATGCTATTTCTTACTTTCCAGATAAGATAGCATAAGGCGCCAAAGGCAAAGCGGGCCAAGGTTTGGTGGAAAGATGCATTAGAAAGGTGCTCAATAACCCATAAAAGATTGTCGCTCCAAGCTTGATTCCTCCAAGGTAAGTTAAACTTAGCCGCCCAAAAGGATGCTAGGTGATTAGAGATATAACATCCGAAGAAAAGGTGATCGACCGAGTCTGGCATAGAAGAGCAGAAGGCACAAGTAACATTAGGGATTCTCTCGTGAGCTAAAAGCAATACACAGGTTGCGGACGATTGCGGGCGATTAGCCATAGATGGGTTTGATATCGAGGAGGTAAGGAGGGGTTCCAAATAAATCTCGACCACGGGACCACAACATCCCCGGGCCTTAGAAGGCTCCAAGGCGAGGCAAGAGAAAACACTCCGAAGGATGACCAAGCCATAAAAGACGGTCACTGTCTTCATTGAGGGTTGGAAGGGGATCATTCCAGTTACTAATAGAGGAGGCAACAGAAGAAGATGGGGGGAGGGCAGAAAAAGCAGTAGCAACCGTAGCAAGTCTTGATATACCAGAGCAGTAGATTTCACGGTCAGAGAACAGCTTGTAGAGGGGACCACGAGGGTGCCAGTGATCAAACCAGAAAGAGACAGATAGCCCATTACCAACTCGCCATTTAAAATGATGTTGGATCAAGTCCCGAAGACCAAGCAGCTTCTTCCAAGCCCAAGAGCAATAGGTAGGTCTTGGGACAATCCAGAAATTTTTATGTTTTAAGAAGATGGAGTGAATCCATTTAGACCAAAGCGACTCCTTATCGGTGAAAAGGAGCCATAGGTGCTTGAGCATGATAGCAATATTGCTTATCCGAAGGGATCTAATACCCAAACCGCCTTCCTCCTTAGGTAAACAGACATCCACCCATGCCACTTTTGCGCCTCCAGCCCCTAAGCTCGGGCCTCTCCAAAGAAATTGCCGAAAAATCTGTTCAATTCGGTTAGAGACTGAGGCGGGAAGGATAAAAACACTAGACCAATAAACCTGGATAGAATGAAGGACAGATTTGATTAGCTGCAACCGCCGCCAAAGAAAGAAACCGGTTTGTCCAGATTGAAGACGAGAAGTAATAGTATTCACTAGGGAAACACATGCCTCCTTGCCCAATCTGGAAGAGATAATAGGTACACCAAGGTATCTAAAAGGGAGAGAGCCTAGCTGAAATCCAGAGGTACTCACCAGAGCATTCCTTAGAGATTCAGGGTCACCCGAAAGAAAGATTTCACTTTTGTTGAGGTTAGGATTAAGCCCAGACCATCTAGCAAAGGAATGAATTCCATCCAAAAGAAGCCGCAAAGATGACATATTAGCTTCCGAGAATAATAGAACGTCATCAGCAAAGAAGAGGTGAGAGAGCCTGGTTGCTTTACATCTCCAGAAGAAATCAAAGCCCAGATTGCCAGATTGGGTGTTAAGAATCCCAGAAAAAACTTCCATAACGAGAGTGAATAAATAGGGGGACATAGGGTCACCCTGCCGAATCCCTCGTCCACTTGAAAAGAAGCCGTGAAGCTCACCATTAAGGGAGATAGAATATTTGGGGGACCGGATGCAAGTCATCATTCGATGGACGAAGTCAGGAGGAAACCCAAAGGCTAATAAGGTTAACTCAATAAAGTTCCAGTCTATCGAATCAAAAGCTTTGCAGAAGTCGACCTTAATGATGCATTTAGGCCGGTAGGGTTCGTGATGAAAATCAACAAACAATTCTTGGGCTAGTATAATGTTATCACTAATGCGTCTACCTTTAACAAAAGCATTCTGAGGTAGACTGATGATTGAAGGCAGCACAACGGCTAACCTGTTAGCCATAATCTTGGTGATGCACTTGTAGATTGTGTTGCAGCAAGCGATGGGACGGAAGTCATTGACAGACGAAGCATTTGGGACCTTCGGGACTAAGGTCAGGATGGTTGAATTAATCTCCTTAAGAAGATGACCAGAAGCAAAGAAGTCCCGAACCGCTAATAAGACCGAAGGGCCAATAATTTCCCAAGACCGCTTGAAGAAATCTACATTAAACCCATCCGGGCCCGGAGCTTTACCACTTGCAAGAGAAAAGAGGGTATCTTGGATTTCTTTGTCCGTGACAGGCTGAGAGAGAGTCCGAATCTGGTTATCATCAAGGGTATGGTTTAGATTTTTCCTGATCTCCTCAATTGTAGGCACATAGGAAGGGGGGGAAGCCGCCAAGAGAGCTTGGAAATGAGAGACAAAAAGCTGATGAACCTCAGCAGGATCGGAAACCAAAGTGTCCCCATTGTAGATTGATAGAATTCTGTTTCGGAGGTGGCTTCGCTTGACTAAGTGGTGAAAATATTTAGTGTTTAGATCTCCTTCTTTAAGCCAACGAATCCTGGATTTCTGTCTAAAAAATGATTCCTCTTGGAGGCGCAACTCGGAGAAAACCCGAAAGTGTTCCTTTTCCTCATTCGCCAGATCATGGTTGTGAGGGTCCAGTTGAATGGCCTCTTGGGCTAGGGAGAGCAATCTCCTAGCCTCATCTGTTTTAGCTGAAATGTCCGCATAAACCTCTTTATTTAGGAGTTTAAGCCTATATTTAAGAGCCCTCGCTTACACAGAGAATGTACATCGACATTCCAGAGAAGGGGGAGTCCCACACATGAGCCACAAGATCAAAGAAGGAAGGATGGGTCATCCAAAAATTGAAGAATTTAAAGGGCTTACGGGTGTTGGGAGTAGGCAAAATCCTAACCATCATAGGAGAATGATCAGAGACTCCAGGAGGGAGAAACGATGCCTCAGAGAAGGAGAAAATAGAGTTCCAGGCTGAGTTAGTCAACACCTTGTCAATTTTCCTTAGTTTGCGAGAAGGACCCGAGGAAGCTGACCATGTAAATCTGTTCCCCACATATCTGAGATCATCTAGCCCAGCTTGATTAAGACAATCGCCAAAGTCATTAAACGCCGGGATCCAATAGTTGGATATATCTGCTTTATCAGAAGAAGAACGAATGGCATTGAAATCTCCTGCGACAATCCAGGGCGAGTCCACAACTTGGAAACTAGACTGGATTAAGTCAGCCCATAGGGGTCTTCTCAAGGTGAAGGAGTGCTCCGCATACACTACTGTGATGATAAAAGAAATACCACTGTTCAGGTAAATCAGACGGCCGTGGATAGCTTGAGAAGAGCAGGCAGATAAAGCAAAAGAGGCAGACTTCGGGTTCCAACCCACCCAGATTCTTCCTCTAGGTGAGTGATCATTATTAGCGCTCCAACACCATCCCGGAATGAGAGCACCCGAGACAAGAGGAAACGCCGCAGGGGAAATTTTAGTCTCCAAAATACCAACACAACTAAGGTGGTTGGTTCTGACAAAATTTCTAATCTCAGCCTGCTTAAGGGGGGACCCGAGGCCCCTAATATTCCAAACTCCAAAAAACATAGAGAGAAGGAAGAAGGGCGTTACCGATTCTTGCCACCTCGCTTCTTCATCGAGGAGGTTATTGGCTTTAGGCTCCGAGGACGAGGATTACCTTTTTGGCGGTTAGGGACAGCCACAATAGGTTCAGGAGGGAGCTAGAGAGGGGACAGCTCCTCAAGGATGGAAGACGCGACCCCAAGAGGGGAGTCAGGATCACTTCCTCCAGAACTAATGTCATCCACAACTTCATTATCAGATGATGATGATGACTCCAGGATCGATCGAATAGGCGCCTGTGGTAGACCAGGTTGTGAAGGAGCTAGGGAGGTGCCAGGGATAAGATCAGGGGGAGGGGGGGGGCTTCGTCACCAACATTTACCGGAGGAATCACAGCAGGCTTCATTATTTGTGGTGCAGGTAAATGAACTTCAATTCTACAGGGAGGGGGCTCAGTAGAACGAGAGGTAGGCGGAGCGACATCCAAAGGACGGGGACGATTTCGCTTTCCCCCAACTTGACGCCATTCGCTGGAGGGAGCCTTGTTTGCTAAAGAACTAGCTATAGGGGGGCCAGGTGCTTTAGGGTTAGCACATTTATGGCCAAAAGAACAACAAGTCGGACACAGAGTTGGCACCCATTCATAATGGACATCCACCGAACGAGGCTCACCATTCAGCATAAAGTCAATAACTTCAGGGAATGAGCTTGCAGCATTAATCTCAATGCAGATACGGGCAAAAGCAACCATGGCCATCTGTTCAGTGCGGTTATCTACAAAGAGAGGCTTACCAATTACACTCGCAAGGGCACTAATGCTTGAAGCAAACCACAAGTTGACAGGGAGATTTCTCAGTCGAACCCAAACAGGAACTGTTTTGTGGCAATCTTTCTTGAGCTCCATCATTGGGTGCCATTGTTGGAGAATAAGGGGTATTTTAGCAACGGTGATTGGCACCCCTTCCAGCACTTTCCTTCTAAAGTCTTTGTCAGGAATATGGAAGTAGTAAAATCCCAAGTCAGCTGCGATAACTTGAACTAGATGGTTACCCCAGGCATGTTTGAGCGCATCCTCTGTCAAATGAAAAGGAAGCCTCTTTCCTATGTAATAACCAACTAAGCATTCATCCTATTTAGGATGGGCAGCTTGCAATATCTCTTCTGAGATTTGAGCAATAGTTTTGTTATCAACCACAGCAGGCGGAATATAAGAGAGACTATAACCCTTAGTAGCCGAGCGAGTAATAGCAGCCCAAGAACGTGTCGGGGGCTGGGCATCAACAGAGAAAGGGACTTTGTGGGTCAGAGCTCGCTTACCCACGTCTGGTAGAGGCAAATCATGCCCTGTTTCGCGCTGAGGAGGAGCCGGACGAGAGGGGACAACAGGGGAACTACCCACAACAACTCCTTTATCCTTAGAAGGATGAATCAAGGTGGAGATAGGGCCATTAATGGCCGAAGGAGAGGGAGGAAGAGTGCCCAGGAGCGCGCGAGCCTTCCGGGCTCTGCTGCGACCTCTGCTGCGGGAGGGACGTCGGGCACCACGAGCAACGGAGGAGTACCGAGCAGGGGGGGATGGGCGGGGGGAGGAGGAGAATCATCCTTGGGGGCCTCTTGAGGGGCTTTGCCCAAAATCCCAGCCGGCGTGGAGGATGAAGACGCCATACGAACAGAGGAAGCCAACAAGCAAAATCCCTAAAAACACAGCAAGCGATTCCTAACAGCAGGAGACATACCGAGAGAAATCGCTCAGAGGAAGTGTAGATCGGGTAGGGGTGGAGGTCGACTTCGAAGAAGAGCCTCAACGGCCGGCTGAAGTGGCCGGAACCAGCAACAGCCACTCCCGGTGAACAGTAGGGCCGCGAACAGCTTTGAGAGCAGAGGATGAACAGTGCTTCGTCTATTTTCGATAGCCAGTACGTGTCATATGGTTGATACGTGTCTATTTTCGATAGCCAGTGAGTTAAAATGTTGACATTTCTTATATTTCTATTTTGGATATGAGGGCCTGAAAGCCCTTTTGTCTACTCTTGAAGACTTACTATCATTGAGCCAAAATTGTGCTAGGTCTTATTTTTAGACAAATAATCATTGTTAAGTTGGTCGACTGATAAAGATATCTTCCTTATATAGTAAGTTCCTTCAACAAAGTAAGAAAAGAAACCTAAAGGGTAATTGACAAGTCAAAAGCAAAAAGTCGAAAGTCAAAACTAGCATAAACACACCGATCGGAGCAGTTGGGTCACACTTCCTCCACGCAACTCAGCTTTCCAATGAAAAAGGTGAGACAAACGCAATCGCATGCCAATTTGGTCGAGGGATTGAGATTGACCCAGATTGAAATGGTTGGGGCTACGCGAGTACTAATTTTTCAAAGTATCGTGCCCGAAATGCAAAAATACGTCAGCTTGAAAAAAAAGAAGAAAAAAACATACGATAATATTAGACCAATAAAGAAGGGAAGTATTAGAATTACCTTTCAAGAATTTGTTGCCGATTGCTGAATAAATTTGCAATGGCACTTTTGGTGCTTTCGGGGAATATGATCTCCAAACCAACAGCACGCGCCAAATCAACTATTCCAGGCAAGATGATAGCTATCCAACGAGGAAACTTTCCATGCCCGTTTCTCAAAAGAAGCAATTCCGCATTCTCATGAATGAACTTTAATCCTGAAAGGTGAAATTTTCAGAAAAAATGGAGAAGTATTAGAGAAGAGTTCGTGAAGAAATATATGACTGTTGCATTTCGATAAAGAAGCTAATACAATAGCTACTTGCATCATCTATTATATGCTTTCATAATATTAGAGATCTCATGTCCATGTTGACTTAAGTTTGACTATAATTGATGATTGATAGACTTATTTTAACTAGAAACCACATTAGATTTGGTGGGTTAGACCATGAGTTGAAAGGATAACAAAGTTACCTGATCAATCAAGTACAAAGTCTTTCGTAATCACAAAATTTTATCCTCTCACCAAAGTAAATTTTATCCTCGAAGGAAGAACTATGTTTAGGATGGCCATATCCTGATGTAAATAAAGAAAAATTATGCTTTCCATGGCTATATTTTAGCACTTATTTGAAAGTCAAGCGGATGGTACCCCTCTCTATCAAAGGTGAACCAACATGCCACTTTTTGAGCACGATCATGCAAATGAGGGTTGAAGCAAGACACTCCCCTCCACTGAACATTTCTTGTTCTTCATAATCATAATCTCCCCAAAACCCTTCTTCATTCTGATTATGAAGCACCCAATTTAGACACCCTTTAAACATGGGACAATCATATCGGCGAGGATCGGGAATCATTGCCAACCATGCAGTGTCATATGGTGAAGGGCAGAGGAATGAGCTCATGCCTATGTCGGGAAGGAGTATTTCTGTTTTGATGGTATTGACAAGAGATTGAATCAAGGATTTATGGGCCTCCATGAAGAATTGGGGGAGAATAATTTGGCTTGCTTATCTGAATGGGAGATTGCATGACTCAATTAGGTCTATTTATACATGACTTTGAGCTGGTTCCTTTTAGGAGCTGTCCTGTCAAAACGTGAATCTTGAGCGTAGCACTAAGTTTTGTTGGATGCCATCTTCGACGAAGGTCTGATTAGCATGTGAGGCACGAAACAAAAGGGACGGAAAATAAATTATTGTACTTTTGAGGATGTGAGGCACGAAACAAAAAGGGACTTCTCTTGCTCTGAGGTGGAAAATAAATTATTGTAGTTTTCAGGAGAGACACTTGAAAAACACGTGAACAATGAATAAATTAGATGAAATTGGAAATAATGTGCGATCTAGGAAAAAATGAGATGAAATTTAGATGACACAATTTGTTTGGGAAGTAGCTCAACAGAAATGTAAGGGCAGAATTGTAATGGTCTCATCATTTTGATGATATCAAGAGAGAATTCAATTTGAACCAATTGATATAGATCTACTTTAGCATAAAAGAAAAATATATATCCACTTTCACTCAGAAGCTTAAATCATTAAATTATGAACTTGCTAAATATGTTAACTGCACCGTAAAAATCAATTCTTCATCTGGCACTTCTTTTATTATCATGTTCGTGTGTGCACTTTGACAAATTCTATGCTCGTTTTTGAATCTTTAATGATTTGGCACTCTTTCCATCTTTTCTTTTCTTTTTTTTTTTGTCTTTTTCCTTCCTTCTGCTGGTGGCTGACTACCATCCACAAGCAATGGCCAGATGGGCTGGCGTCCCTCGGGCGCTCGGCAAGGGTTGGCCACCAACCACTCTCAATCACAACCTCCACCGCATGACATTGCCTAGCTACCGCGGTTGAACTCCCTCTCGGCTAGCTCAATTCTCCTCCTCCATGCTCATCAAGCTTATGGTCGTCGAGATCTCAGCGAGCTTGACGGCCATGGCCAAACAAATGTGCTGTCAGGTGATTGAGCAAAGCACGCACAGACAAAGATGGAAAGAGTTAGGGGCAGAGTCAGAGGGGCAAACAACAGCTTTAACAATTGGAGGAGGGGCAATGCATGATCCCGATCTGGATGGCTAGGGTGGGCGGGTTTTAAGTTTGGCATTGTCATAGAATCGAGGCCTTGAGGCTACTAAAGATAGACAAACCAAAATTGGTTCGAAACTTGTGGCGACCATGGCCGAGCCTCCAGATCTCGATGAGCTCAACAACTCATCCTCCAAGCCTTGTACAAGCAATTGTCGAGCCTTCAAAAAAGCTTAGTTGTACCAAGCCAGAATTTGTGAGGCAAACCCTCGCTAGGCCTTGCCCTAGCCCAAGTGACGCTTCACAAGGCCACCTTGGGCTAGGCAAATCTTGTGAGGGGAGCCCTCATTGACACTCATTCTTGCCCAAGTGAGGGTAAACCTTGCCCAGGTGAGGCCAACTTATTCGGCCACCCACAAAAGGAAGACAAGAGGAAAAAAAAAACTGAATAATTATTAAAATATTATAAAAAAATTGTCTACATCAGTACGATCGTGCCATGTAGAAGGATTGGTGTCTACATTAATAATTTCTTATCAAAATTAGCTGAATGAATTCAATTGACAAAATGTGAGTAAGTTTATGACTCAATTGATAAAATTAAAATATTTAGGATGGAATTGACAAAAGCATAATAGGATTAAGACATTTTGGACAATTTTCCCTCAAAATGCTACCAATTAATTTGTCGATTCAAATTGGGTCATAACGGGTATTAAGACCTCATATATTTTTCTTTTCTTTTCTTTTTGTGACGCCCTTGCCTATAGCCTGTAAGGGCATTTATGGCCCTCGCCTGGATTTGGGCGAGGGCCTAACACCCTTGCTTGGATCTTGGCAAGGATGTAGAGACCCTCACCCATGGTTGTGAAGGCATCGACCCTTGCCTAGATTTGGGTGACGGCACAATGCCTTGCCTATGGTCGGCAAGGGTTGGGTTGGCCGACAACCTTGCCAGCCTAGAGTTGTTAAAAAAAAAAAAATATATAAAAATCAGAAAATATTTACAAATTATCAACGTCGATGCCAGATGTCCAATGCCAACCATGTCATATTGAACGGCTGGCATCTACATTAGCAATTCTTGATTAAACTTAGCTAAATGAACTAAATTGGCAAATCTTTAGAATTTTTAGGATTTAATTGACATAATTGAAATGTTTACAACTGAATTAGCTTAAATGCATTAAGTTTATGATTTTTCATTTTTTGGTAATTTTTCTATAACTCAAGTTTTAGGATTTAATTGACATAATTGAAATGTTTATAACTAAATTAGCTTAAATGTATTAAGTTTCTGATTTTTTTTTGGTAATTTTTCTAAAACTTTCATATACTAATGCGAGGATTCCATCTGCAAGATAAAAACCTTTGTAGGCATCAATACGTGAACCGTACTTATAGAAGATACTTTAAAATAATAATAATAATAATTAGCGTACCAAATCAACCAAATCAAAGTACTTATTGCATAGCTAAGATCAATGGTGAAGTCAAGTATGAACTCTTTGCTTCCTCGAACATTTGTGTCATCCGTCCAATGCCATACTATCTTTGTTTATGTTAACTTAGGAAGCACCGGCACTTTTTAAGAGCTTTTGTATCGTGTTGAAGTGTCTGACATTCTTTGATGCTCTTTAACATTCTCCAGCACTCGGTCAACTCTCCCAACACACAAGTTAGGAATTTCGACAATTCCGGCACATGATTGTGACACACATGAGGTCAATTTTAAAAATTTTCAATAAATGAGGGGTTAAAATATAAATATGTAAGAAAATAATAATAATAATAATAATAATAATAATAATAATAATAATAATAATAATAATAATAATAATAATAATAATAATAATAATAATAATAATAAAAAATGGGGAAAGAAGTAAAACCCAATATTCTTTTTTTCTTTCGATTCTCACTTTCCATGACATACAATTCACCCGATAAATTTGTTTTTTCTCTTCTCTTCCAACATGCCTTGACACACGAGTCTAGAATACAAATTGCTTCTTTTTTTCCCTCCAAGTTTTATGGATTATTGGAGTAGAGTTGAATTTGTCAAATTGAAACAATTAATGATATTAACAAATGGTAGATTGATGTTTTTAATGTAAATTTATTATAGGCTTTTTATTATTCATTTATTTGTGAATTTGAAGCAAATTAATTTGATTAAAATAATCACATAGAAAATATATATTAATAAACAATGTGCCTAGACATGTTGGAATTCTCTATTTTTTTTAGAAACGACATGTTAGCATATCGTGTCGTGTCATGTCGTTTGTTACATGTTAGTGTTAGTGTTATTTAGTGCTCAAATCAGTTGGCTGATCCTTGGCATATCAATTCCAAATGACTTGGCTTCCTCCAGGAAATTGTACTCTCAAAACCTATCGGAATCAAGAATTGGCGGTTAAGGAATCCAAGTGCTGCACAAACAAGTGCTAAAATTGTACCCTCAAAACCTATCAGAATCAAGAATTGGTGGTTGAGGAATCCAAGTGCTACACAAATAAATGCTAATCGATAATTTCGACCATTGTTTTCAGTTCTATCTTCGACGCTAAGTGATAGTTGCACATTAAATGCATTAGTGTGATTTTCTAGGTAAAGTCCATTGTGCTGACTAAATTGCTATAGTATAAATTGTGAATGCAAAGTATGATGATTATATTTAACGAGTATTGTGACGGATGTACAATATTAATTCAATACTTTTTTTTTCATTGCATACAAGTAATATTACATTTCATTACCATTTTCATTAGTGCAGGATTTACTAATCAAACTTTATTTACATTACTAAGATGTGTATAGAATGACATACGTGAGGTCATGATAAATAAATTTCCTAAAACTATCAAATTTTAACTTCCTCTTTTGTTAAAACTTCCTAAGTTACTCGTTTCCCCCTAAAAGTAGGGGTGTACAATGAGAACCGCCTAAACTGGGGACTGCTCGGGTTGGACTAGATCAGCCGGTTCTAGGTGGTTCCCGGAGAGGGCGGTCCGATTCTCGGTTCCCATTCTTGAAACCAGTGGCCGGTCAATCTGCTTTTCGATTCCAAGGTGGAACCAAACCGAATGGACCGATTGATATTAAAAAAAAAAAAAAAAAGAACAACTGAGAAAAAAACTCTGCCCTTTTTAGGTTTTGCTTTCCCCTCTCCCTTTTTGCTTTCTGCTTTACCTTCCCTTAGAACTGTTATGGATTCATCTTACCGATCAGTCCATGATGAGATTTGTGTGACAGCGCTTAAAAATCCATTTTTGCAGGTAACTTGCTTGGCGTTGCAGGGAAGAGGACGAGTGATGGGCTCTTCACCTTGGGAATCAAGTCTCTCCATTTCTTCATGGCACGGTTGTTGCAGTTCAGATTTGTGTCACCTCTGCAACAAGAAACCTCGACGATGCCACTCATTTTCTGAGCCGCGCTTAGCAGATCACTTTTTTCCATGTCTATGGACTAATGAAGAGATCAGAACTTCCAAAACATTCCCAAGGCCCTCAAAGCAGTCAATACGAAAGAGAGCATGGTTGGGAACAAGAAAATATGAATCGTACTAAAAAGGAAAGAAGAAAAGAGTAACATTTCTGCTCGTGTATTATACGGTCCATGTACTATGATATATTATCTTCGAAGAGCTTCTTTTTCGCAATTTATTTTTTCCCTCAAACAACAAATTACCGGTTCCATGGATTGGACTAGTCGGTCGGTCCAATTCCCGCTTCTAGAACCGGTCGGTCCAATTCTTGGTCTTAGAATTTGAAAATTAGTCCTTCCTATTTAGTTCTCAGTTCCACCTCCGAATCAAATTGGATCAGGACCGCTAAGTCCTACCTAAAATTGAAAAATCTTTAGAGTTCAGATATATGCGAGCCTCCTTGCCCTTCATTCCGATTGGCTTCAAAGGATTTCCGATGGCTCACCAGACATGAAGCGACCTTCATGTATCAACAACTGGAGCACCTCGTTCGTTGTCCAATCGTTGGAACTGGACGCACCTGAGTCACTGTCTATCTTAGCAAATATGTCCAGGGAATTCATTTCCTGTCCACATAAGCATGTCCGGAAATGTGTCCGGAAATAATTGGTGCTGAAAGAGGAAATGACGACGAAATTGCCGAGACATGTTGAAATAATTGCGACGATCGGGTAACCCTCTTGCGATACCGTGGGCCGTCTGGATTTTCTTCTTGTGTCGATTATCAATGTAATGGAACCAATGACCTCGATAGATGTGAACTCACAGGCCATTGATTCTTGTGGTGCTGACATGGGAAGTTTCTTGCCACTGAAAAAAAGGACTTGACTGGAAGCGTTGCCTGAAAACAAAGTTTTGTCATTTCTCCTCTTTTCCTCTCTTTTTCCCATCTATCTTCAAAGGCCAGAATTTGGTGATGAAGGCTTTTTCTATTTGTGCACTTTGAGACAACCGAAAACCATTTTAGGATTTCTTTAACCACGAAAAAAAAATCTATTTTAGGTAGATGAGTATCTTACTGATGAAAATAATCCACTGACCTGGCGATGCAAGTGACACGAGTCAAAGCTAGAGCAGATGGTCCGAAGATGGTATTATTTATGCCTGAAAGTGCAAAGTATCGAGGATATGACGTTCGGCCATTGCATGAATGTGATGGAACCAATGACGTCGATAGATCTGAACTCACAGGCTTTCATGGTGCTTACATGGGAAGTTTCTTGCCACTGAAAAAGAGGACTTGACATGTTGAAATAATTGCGACAATCGGGTGACCCTCTTGCGATATCGTGGGCCGTCTGGATTTTCTTCTCGTGTCGATTATCAATGTGATGGAAGCAATGACCTTGATAGATGTGAACTCGGCCATTGATTTTTATGGTGCTGACATGGGAAGTTTCTTGCCACTGAAAAAAAGGACTTGACTGGAAGCGTTGCCTGAAAACAAAGTTTTGTCATATTTCTTCTCTTTTCCTCTCTTTTTCCCATCTATCTTCAAAGGCCAGAATTTAATGCTGAAGGATTTTTCTATTTGTGCGCTTTCAGACAACCGAAAACCATTTTAGGATTTCTTTAACCACGAAAAAAAAAATCTATTTTAGGTAGATGAATATCTTACTGAAGAAAATAATCCGCTAACCTGGCAATGCAAGTGGAATGAGTCAAAGTTAGAGCAGATGGTCTGAAGATGTTATTATTTATGCTTGGTAGAACATCGAAGATATGACGTTCAGCTGTTGCATATCTTAACAAAATTTACACGTAAAAAATTCGAATTCCCAGTCATAAATCATGATATAAAAAATGCGGCCATAAGTTTGGGTAAAGATGACCAAAAAAATTCTACTCTTCATCATATGGGTTAAAGATAATTAGGATACTACACTAATTCTCCATATTTCGGGAATGTGCTTATATATCCTGTAATCATGCATATCCCCGATTGATTATAATTGATGTCATAAATTTTGTTACATTACATAGTAATCTAATATAACCTATAGGTTCATGTACTCTTCATTTTAGATACACCAAAATATATAAACTAAAATATGCATAAATTACACAATTCTTTTTCCCTATTATTCTTATCTTAGCATTATAACTAAGCAATCTTGGTGCACGAGGTGCACATCGCACCCGGAGTGCACCTTGCATCTCATTTTTTTTCTTTTTCTAAATTACTATCAAGATTGCACATTCAGAGCGCACTTCGCATCTCGTGTCATTCTCTTTTCAATTATTATTGATATCTCTCTTTCGACGTCGAGCTTCAACATTATTCATCTCTTCTAGTGGTGACATCAATAGCCTATTACGAAGCCATGTCAACTTGTTGCATAGCCTGTCACGCAACCACATTAGCATGTTTTGCTATCGCGTGGCTTGCCACACAATCACGTAAGCTTCTTTTGCTATCCCTGCACTGCAGGAGAAAATATTAGGCACCCTAAGAGTGCCACGCAATTTTTGCTCTGAACCATTCAGAGCATGACACCTATCCATCTCTCTTCCACGTCATCCCACTCTCTCTCCTAGTCCACCGCTCTAATGCACTCTCTCCTTTGCAAATGCTCTAACGCTCTCTCTTCTCTACTCTCCTCTGTCTCTCTCCTCTCTCTCCTCTCTGTCTCTCACTTCCATCGCCCCTCACCCAGCGAAACGCAACACTCTCTCTCCTCTCTCTCCTCTCTCTCCTCTGCAGAGCGACCTTCCCTCCCAAACCCATGACCCACTCCCCAATTCGTGCCTCCTCCTCCGACGCCTCCCCGGTGTCTCCTCCCCCTCTTTTCCAGGGTGCCAAGCCCCTACCTTTTGTCATCTTTGTCGTCGTTAGCCTCGCCATCCTCTTCCTCGTCCCGAAGCTCATCGAGGTGTCCCCGCAGGCCTGGTAGCTCCTCACCATCTTCGTCTCCACCATCGCCGGCCTCATCCTTAGCCCGCTCCCAGTCGGCGCCTGGGCCTTCCTCAGCTTCACTGCCTCCATCATCACCCCCACGCTCTCGTTCGATATGGCTGATCGTGATCTCCCTCTTCTTCACCCCCCACCTAGCGAAACCCCTAATCGCGGAGAGGGAGACCAAAATGCGAGCAGGGGTTCGTCGGCGTCAGGGTTGGCCAGTAAGGGCGCTCCGCAGAGGAAAGAGGGAGAGAAAGGAGTTGAGGTGGCAAGAGGGAGGCGAAGAAATATCACCTATTGTGGTAAGTAGGAAAGACTCACTTGATTGGTCAAGTAATAAAATATGCAATGGAAAGTAATATCTTACCAATTAGATTGTCAAAACATTTGAATAGTGATTTATAAGTAAAAATAGAATTTAATATTTAATATTTTTATGTTATGAAATATTTTTTATTTTTATATTAAATGCTTAAAGATTTTAGCGCTTACGGCACTTATTTTTCAGCTTCACAATCAAGACTTTCGATTTGTAAAATTTTAACAATCTGAGTTACGATTAATGACAAATTTAGGTGCCGTTCGGTTATAGTTATTTTTGTTTTCATTTACAAGAAGCAAATTCATTTAACTTATTTTTCATCTGCTTAAACGTTTCTTAGTTAAAATGGTGTTTCTTACCCCAAATAGTAAATGTTCGTCAAATATCATTTTCACTTGACAATATTTATCAAGTCTAAATTGCCAATTATAATTTTTACCGTGTCAGTTGAAACAAATACAATTTTCGACAAATTAATTCAGTCATCATTTGGAGGCCAACAACGTGAAATCATTACTAGCGTAACAGGACATGCAATTTATTGAAAATTTGGGTGAGATTTGAGGTACGAAGCAGAATTCAATTTCTCTCAAAAAAAGTCGCAACTCCTTTGTCACTCTCTCTTTTTTCCGTCTAAAGCCAGGAGGACATGGGCGAAGCTAATAGGCTTCTTCAAGAAGCAAAGCAAGTGGCTTCTGGCCCATTTCTCTTTTGGTTTTTCTTTTCCTTTCCTTCACTGTTTTTACTCTAAGCACGTCAAGAACATGGCTTATTTGAATTCCTTCCTTTATTTTATGTTTATTTAATTTTACAAAGATAGAATATATTCTCCTCGTGATGCTATTAAACATTGTAGTTCAAGTTAATTTTCCCTATCTTCTATCATGTGAATGTTTTTACAAATCTGGCGTGTTGGTGACATGTTGCTATGTATGAGTCTAAGTATGTTACTGCTAGTCTTCAATGAGTCTAACACATATATTCAATTGAATTTAAACTGTTAGATCTTGTGAGATGAGAAAATTAGTGTTTACAGAATTATATGAAGCTAATCAGCATATACTTGGAACGCATATGGGATCCAACATTTCCCATGATTCAAATTTAATTAATTAATTAATTATTTTTGGTAAAAGGTAAGAAATATATTGAGGAAGGGCCAAATGAACAAAAGATCTCGTCACCAGAAACTTGCACTCCAAATGCAAGAACAAAAGGAGTGGAAGGGTGACGAGATGTAAAAGCCACAAATCGCGACACATGCACTACAACACCAAGACCAAAAGAATAATGGCAAGGTCAACCGGCTAATAGAATTCAAATTTAATTTAATATATACCAAACTCAATAATAAGTCCTTAAAAATATTTTTTAGGTAGATTGGCAATATGTATTCTAAAGTAGAGGTGAGCATGGTTCTAGGGTAAAACCTAGAACCGAAGAACCAGACCAGTAGAAACCTGTCTGGTTCCAGGTTCCAAGGTATATAGGATAGGGTCCAAGTTCCAAAAATTGGGAAAACTATTTCGAATGGTAGGTTTTAAATTCTAAGTAGGTAGAACCTAGAACCTAAAATAAGTTTATGTATTTTTCTGATCTATGTTCATGCAATCTTGCGGTATTCCTTGGCATTCGATGATGAGTATATAATTTGAAATCACTAGTATGAATTTTCATTTTATGATCAAGACTTTTACTTTATTAATAACTTGGAACTGACCCTAAAACTTATAACAAGATACATTCCAGTTTTAGGATATGCATAATAGGTTCTAGATTTCAAAAAATAAGAAATCTATTCCAATGGATAGGTTCCAAGTTCGGGTTGAAACCTGCACGAAAAAATCTAAAATTGCTCACCCCTATTTTAAAGAGGTCTCTCTAGGAAAATTGTTTGTTCTTTAGTCTTGGAAACCCATTAGTTTCTCCCAAGTTTTATCCATTTTTTTTTTATCAAAATTTTGAAGCCCTCTGCTTTCCCGATCAGCGTTCACCCTTGGATGCGAGCAAGCCTCTCCAACCTCCCCCTCCCGCGTTGCCTCACCATCAAAGGGGGAGGATACGCAGCTGCGACAAGCTCGAGCTCAGATCGAGCCTTGGATTGAGCGCAACCCTCGGATCTTGGGCTTGGCAATGCTAGGCCCGAGCCCATGATCGCGAGCCTAGAGGAAGCTCAAACTCACGGATGAGATCTGAGGCTCAAGTGTGCTTGCCAAGCTCTGGCTCGACGACGACGTGGATAAGTTGTGGCCACGCGAACTGGTGGCCCGGGTGTCAGCTGATATCAGAGGGGTTGGTGGCGGAAAACTTTGGTGAGGGGCAGTGGAAAGAAGGTCTCACAACTGTGGTCGAGGGGCAGCCACGATTGGCTATGGTGGGGTGATCCTCGCGGCTTTGTAAGTGGCGTATCCAAGATTCCAAGGTTCGTGATGTAGTCTCTTCTAGTGTGCCCAAGCCTACAATTCTAATTCCACCGATTAAACATGATCTCTCTTTCTCTCTCTCAATAATTCAGTCAACCTAATTAATGCACTAAACTAAGATTGGACAACATCACATTTGATGGGATCCTCATTAGACCTATATCGGACTCACTATTTTCATTGGGTCAAATCTTGTTTAGTACTTGTGTTACTCTCATGGAAACTTAGTCACAATCAAATATAGTTACTAACCATCGCTATTTTGGTCATAACTTATAGCCAAAAGATTCCAAATTGTTCAAAATTTGATGAATTAAAAGGGGGAATGGTAGCGCTTTTCAAACAGACAACAACAAGATTGAAGCTTGAAATACCCTTGCATTGAAGTATGTGGATCAACTCTTACACAGTAGTTTCATTTTTGAAATTGATATCTGACTTTTCCAATAAAGAAAATAGCTTCCGGTGGGGAAACCTGTGTGACTGTTTAATAATTATAGTACATGAAGATATACCACTGCTATAACTAAGCGAAAGAAAACCTAAAGCCAGATGACTTGTACATCTTCTCCCATCTCTTCCCTGGACCAGTTTGGGAAGACATGCGATACCCAATCTAGGAGCCCGTCCGAGGCCGTATTGGCTGGACAGGCTCTTGGTCTCAAATGCCCACGGCTTCGGTCCTGGTTGCTCTGGCAAAGGCCTCAGCGGCTTCAATTTGGGGATTTGCGGCGGGACCACGAGCACTTTTTGGATGTTGCGGAGCATGTCTGTGTCAAAGTGGTAGCGGTGGTAGGAGTTGAAGAACATGTGGAACACTTTCGAGGAACCAAGGTAGAGCCGCCTGTGAAGATGAAGATGAAGATGAAGAAATGAATCAGGATATAGCGAAATCAGCAAAAGAAATACTTCGAATTACTCTATATCAATATGATTGTAGTACAAAGTTTCTGTGATCAATGACAGCTTTTGAATACAAAATCCTCTGTTTTACATCCCCTGTTTCTATCTCTCTATCACAGCACGTATCAGCTACACAACTGCAGAGCATCCATTGATGATTGCTCTCTAAGCTTTCTCTCTCTATATTTCTTCTCTCTTCTCTCTCTATATATTTCTCTACTCTCATCAAGGAAGAAGAAGACTACTTAAAGAACGGAAAACTGAATACAGCTCATAAAAGAAAAATAGAATTCAACTAACTGTTTCTTCATTTGTTTTTCCCACTTTCAGTTGAATAACCGCACACGTGCTAGTTTAGATCTGTTATAACTTGGCGATCCATGTCAATCTTCATCTCAGGCTTCTTCTTCATTGATGTCAATCCAAGTTTGTCTTGACCACGAGTTCTCCACCGTTGATCACCAGCTCCTTGTTGCTTTTCTGTCTTTTGTTTTTCCTCATGTGTTCTTTCTCTATCTGCTGAATTTATAGTAACTAATGATTGAGAGGACTCAGTTCCTTTATATTTAACATCCCCCCTCAAATTGGGAATGGGTGGAAAACCAAGGCCCAATTTGGTACGTAGTTGACAATGTGAAAAACATGAGAGAGACTTGGTGAAAATATTAGCAAGTTGAGAATTGCTTGGGATATATTGGACATGAAGGGATCTTGAGGAGACTTTTTCTCGAACGAAGTGGAAGTCCACTTCGATATGTTTTGTTCGAGCATGTAACACAGGATTGGCAGTGACAGCAATGGCTGACTTATTATCACAGAACAGATGTGTGGGATGAGTGAGAGCATATCCTATGTCTCGCAAGACAAAACTGATCCAGGTAAGTTCAGCAGAGGTTGAAGCAAGAGCACGATACTCATCTTTTGTAGAAGATCTACTTACTGTGGTCTGCTT